>NC_091955.1:75184324-75545606 GCF_031021105.1 Erythrolamprus reginae
TACATACATACATACATACATACATACATACATACATACATAAACAAACAAACAAACAAATAAAAAACCCACCCTGTTTTGCCTCAGAGAATTTCAAAATAAAATACTGTACTGTGTGTCTATAACAGTGAGCTCATAATAGGACAACTCTATCAATATCAACATGCCACTTAAATAGTTGAGCTAGTTTCAAACTAGATTTTGATTTTCTTTCTCTCTTCCTTACTCCCATTCTTTTTCTTTCTCTTTTCCTTCCTCTCTTTTTTCTATCTGTTTCTCTCTCTTCCTCTCTTCCTTTCTCTCTCCTTCCCTCTCACTCTTTCCCTCTCGGCTTCTGGGCAGGTTTGGAAAACTCTGAGTTGATGATGATTTTTAAGTGAGCGATTGCTCACTGCTCAGCTTAGAGGGAACTATGTGCCATATATTACAACTTTATTAAAAAGAAAAGGGGAAAAAATATAAAAAAATAAACTTCCTTCTATTATGTCTTCTGGTATAATGCTTCAGGCTGCAGGTAAATGAAACTCCTGGTCTTCCAGCAAAATGTGATGGTGAACCTATGGCACGGATGCCACAGGTGGCACGTGGAGCCATATCTGCTAGCACACAAGCCATTGCCCTGGCTCAGCTCCAGCATGCATGTGGGTGCCGACCAGTGATTTTTGACTCACGTTGAAACATAGAAACATGGAAACATAGAAGATTGAAAGTCCATCTAGTCTGCCCTTATACTTTTTTGTGAATTTTATCTTTTTGGGTGGCTTGGCTTTTAGAGTATTTCACTCTACGCAGTACATTCGCCATTCATCAAAACCGATGTATACACCTGAACCGTACGTATTTCGTCTAATAAATCGTATTATGTACAGTATTATGCTTGGAAGCCTGGAATATTATTCATGATCAAAGAGGAAGCTGACCAAGGCAGTACAGAAATGTGCATACAACTTTATAGAACATGCATGTATATTCTCCAGAGATTATTGAAACGTAGAAGATTGACGGCAGAAAAAGATCTCATGATCCATCTAGTCTGCCCTTATACTATTTCCTGTATTTTATCTTCGGATGGATATATGTTTATCCCAGGCATGTTTAAATTCAGTTACTATGGATTTACCAACCACGTCTGCTGGAAGTTTGTTCCAAGGATCTACTACTCTTTCAGTAAAATAATATTTTCTCATGTTGCTTCTGATCTTTCCCCCAACTAACCTCAGATTGTGCCCCCTTGTTCTTGTGTTTACTTTCCTATTAAAAACACTTCCCTCCTGAACCTTATTTAACCCTTTAACATATTTAAATGTTTTGATCATGTCCCCCCTTTTCTTTCTGTCCTCCAGACCAGTGTTTCCCAACCTTGGCAACTTGGAGATATTTGCACTTCAACTCCCAGAATTCCCCAGCCAGCATTTCTGGGAGTTGAAGTCCAAATATCTCCAAGTTGCCAAGGTTGGGAAACACTGCTCCAGACTATACAGATTGAGTTCATTAAGTCTTTCCTTAAGTCTTTATGTTTAAGACCTTCCACCATTCTTGTAGCCCGTCTTTGAACCCATTCAATTTTGTCAATATCTTTTTGTAGGTGAGTTCTCAAAGTTTATTATTATTATTATTATTATTATTATTATTATTATTATTATTATTATTAGATTTGTATGCCACCCTTCTCTGAAGACTTGGAAAATGGCATATCTAAACTAAAATATGCTGTCCCCTTTCATACTTAAATATCTTATTCCAGTCATCCCATTGTCAATGGATTTCTTTGCACCCAGTATTTCTACAGCTAAAGGCTTATAACAGTGATGGCGAACCATTTTTTCCTTGGGTGCCAAAAGAGCATGAGTGCATGCTATTGTGCATGCCTGAATGCCCACACCCATAATTCAATGCCTGAGGAGGGTGAAAACAGGTCTCTCCCCCCACCTGGTAATGGCCTGTTTTCCAATTTCTGGTGGGCCCAGTAGGCTCATGTTTCGCCTTCCCCAGGCTCCGAAGGCTTCCCTGGAGCTGAGGGAGGGTAAAATGCTCTCCCCATCTCTCCTGGAGGCTCTCTGGAAGCCAAAAAACACCCACCTAGAGCCTCTATGTGGGTCAAAAATCAGCTGGCTGGCACACACATGCATGTTGAATCTGAACTAGGGCAACGGTTCGTGTGCCAGCAGAAATGGCTATGTGTGCCACCTGTGGCACCTGTGCCATAGGTTCGCCATCACTGGCTTATAAGGTTGCTATTCTGACCCAGCCCCCCAAACACATCAAAACCTCTGTTTTTAAACCAATGATTCCTTTATTAGGAGCCCCAACAGGACCGCCTTCTGCCACACGAATCCCAACAACCAGTTAGGTCCCACAGAGTTGGCCTTCTCCGGGTCCCGTCAACTAAACAATGTGTTTGGCGGGACCCAGGGGAAGAGCCTTCTCTGTGGCGGCCCCAACCCTCTGGAATCAGCTCCCCCCAGAGATTAGAATTCCCCCCACCCTCCTTGCCTTTCGTAAGCTCCTTAAAACCCACCTCTGTCGTCAGGCATGGGGGAATTGAGATATTCATTCCCCCCAGGTCTATACAATTTATGCATGACATATTTGTATGTATGTTTGGTTTTTAATAAGGGTTTTTAGTTATTTTAAATATTAGATTTGTTATATGTTGTTTTATTACCGTTGTTAGCCGCCCCGAGTCTACGGAGAGGGCAGCATACAAATCTAATAAACAAACAAACAAACCAAATAAATAAACAAACAAATAAACAAACAAACAAACAAATCTGTCCAGCAGGGAGATGAATAGTTGTCTCACACATCTATTCACCCATGGCCCCCTGTCTTTTATCCCCAGAGCTAAGCTGGGGCTTCTCTTCTGTCCCAAGGATCGGACCACAGATGTCCACTGCTCTTCTCTCTTCTGTCTTCTGCGCATCTATGCATTAGGCACTGGACTCAGTTGTTGCTCCTCTTCCTCATCAGTCACCTCCAGACCTGGAGGCTGTTAACTCAGCATCTGAGGGCTGACGGACGGCCCAGGCTTCCGCTCTGTCTGTCTGTCTCTCTGACAGCTCCATTCCCTTTTCCCTCTCAGAGCTCTCAGGTTGCTTTGATGTTGACTCTGACCACTGATGAGTTCCTATGGGTATGGTCAAGTACGCAGAACCGGTAGAAAAAAATCTTTTTTTTCTTTTTTCCCTTAGAAACATAGAAACATTGATGGCAGAAAAAGACCTCCTGATCCATCTAGTCTGCCCTTATACTATTTTCTGTATTTTTTCTTAGGATGGATATATGTTTATCCCAGGCATGTTTAAATTCAGTTACTGTGGATTTACCAACCACGTCTGCTGGAAGTTTGTTCCAAGGATCTACTACTCTTTCAGTAAAATAATATTTTCTCATATTGCTTTTGATCTTTCCCCCAACTAACTTCAGATTGTGTCCCCTTGTTCTTGTGTTCACTTTCCTATTAAAAACACTTCTCTCCTGGACCTTATTTAACCCTTTGACATATTTAAATGTTTCGATCATGTCCTTCTGTGCTCTGGCTTTGTTTTCCTATTATAGTTAATGAGGCTGAATTTGTATAATTTTAGAAGAGCTGTGCGTTCATGTGTCTGTGTGTGTGTACATACACATACAGTTTATATATACTGCCCAAAAAAAGAAAAGGGAACACTCAAATAACACATCTTAGATCTGAATGAATGAAATATTCTCATTGAATACTTTGTTCTTTACAAAGTTGAATGTGCACAACAGCATGTGAAGTTGATTGTCAATCAGTGTTGCTTCCTAAGTAGATAGTTTGATTTCACAAAAGTTTGACTTACTTGGAGTTATATTGTGTTGTTTAAGTGTTCCCTTTATTTTTTTGAGCAGCGCAATAGATAATGTATATTTTTGTGTGCCTGGGTATAATATGTATAATATATATACATAGAATTAAATCGTATATTTTGGATGTTCAGTAATAGCAAATAGATATTGTATCTCTTTGAGGCAAGGAGAGGCCAGGCACTCTAACCCTAACCCAAACCATTGACGTGAGTGACGGCAAGTTGGCCACCTTTAAGCCAGTCACATGACCTTTAAGATACCTCCTGGTCACATGATCATCAAGCCACTCCCACCTGATCACATGGCTGGCAAGCCACACCCACAACATAAGCCATGCCCACAGTGTGGTAGTAAAAATTTGCTTTCTTCTATAAGAGTTTAGCTATTGAGGGCGGACTGTTTTCTCTGAACTTTAGAAACCGGGTATGTGACATCAACCATCATTATTTGGAGAGTAAGAGATTTTTTTTATAAACTGTAAAATTATTTTAGCTAGCCTACTTTTCCCCTCCATTTCTCTCCTTTGGATGGAGTTTATAAGAAATTGTCACGGTAATAAGAATGCTTTTAACAATTTGGTGTGCAGCCAAAGTCAAACTGACCTGGCTATAAGTTCAGAGAAGTCGTTCTCACAAAGCATCATGACCATATATTATTTTCTGAAAACTGGAGCCAAACTGAGTCAGTTCCAGATTAACTAGAGAGGAGTTTGAAAGAATGGTTGTCAAGAGAGCCACAGCAACAAGCAATGACGTCCTTAAATATCTGTTAAGAAATCTGGATTTAACCTTTCACAAGGAAGACTGGTCAGGAATTGTGGGAGAGAAAAGTTGCCATAATTAAATCAAACTGAAATCAAATTAAAGCTGCTCAATGGTCATAATAACTATTGTTCTGAATCATTTGGTTTATCCACTTTTTCTTTCCTGTATAGCAGTGTTTCCCAACCTTGGCAACTTGAAGATATCTGGACTTCAACTCCCAGAATTCCCCAGCCAGCATTCGCTGGCTGGGGAATTCTGGGAGCTGAAGTCCAAATATCTTCAAGTTGCCAAGGTGGGGAAACACCACTGTATAGTATTTGCCTTGGATCAGTTAGTAACTCGGCAATGATGTCACAGAGTCAGTTCTGTCAGTGACTCCATGAGTGCCGCCATCTTGGATTTTGCTTCTACAAATGCCCAGAAGCTAATGATAATGATAATAATAATAATAATAATAATAATAATAATAATAATAATAATTTATTAGATTTATATGCCGCCCCTCTCCGAGGACTCGGAGTGGCTCACAACAGCAAAACACAATGTACAAATCTAATGTTAAAAGCAATTTAAAACCCTTCTTATAAAAAACAATCATACATAAAAAACCATAGTAGATTAGGGGTGTATCAGTTTCCCCACGCCTGGCGACATAGGTGGGTTTTTAGGAGCTTTCGAAAGGTAAGGAGGGTGGGGGCAATCCTAATCTCTGGGGGGAGTTGAAGAGCCGCCACAGAGAAGGCTCTTCCCCTGGGGTTGTCTTGAAGACTCCTTTGAAGCTTCAGATGAATCAGAGTTCAGTAGCTCAACAGTTATGGTTGGTATACTCATATGACAACTTTACTTCTCAAGATTCTTTAATTCCTGGTTAGCTTCTAAGTGCAGTTCCAGGTGTTGCTTGTCATCCATAAAGTCTTTCACAGCTTTGAAGTGGAACTACCTCTCTACCTGTTCTACCCTCTCTTAAAATTCAAAATCTTCAGATCATATTATTAGAGCAAAATGCCAGATGGCATTGTTTAGTCGACAGGACCCGGAGAAGGCCAACTCTGTGGGTCCTAATCGGTTGCTGGGATTTGTGCCCAGAAGCTATTCTTTGATTGCTGCGGTAGGCGCACACAAAGCACGCATGCACACACTGCACAACCAGGGGTGAGCTACTGCCTGGATGGGGTGGAATGCAGTGGGGTAGCGAAAATGGAGCTCCACCCCAGAGCACTCAATTTGCACTGAAAGATATTGAACGAAAATGCAGGGCATCCTGCTTAAGCCACGCCCACAGCGTGGTAGTAAAACTTTTGGTAGCCCTTCACGGTGCACAACCCTGAGCGAACTGGTAGCAAAAGGATCCTGCCTTGGATAGAAAGAGAACATTTGCCAGGTCTCTGGACAGTTTTAGATGGTTACAGGGAATCCAAACCCATAGGTCACACTTCACACACTGAGTTCAACTCCTATTTTATTAGCTAAAGTTTACTGAATCAATTTTTATTTGGAAAATTATTGAATTAAAAAAATACAGCTCAGACAACTCAAAAGATGAATAAGCTACATCCCATACTGGACAATGATACACACTTTCTTGAGCATTGAGAGGTAGGCAAATATTGCATCAAAACAACCACCAAACTGAACAAAATTTCATGCCTTTCAATAAAATCTCATAGGTTGGAAATGGTGCTGCCAGACTCCTAATTTTTTGCCACCATAGCTGTCCCTTTGCAATGTCAGTAAATGTGAGCATGATAAAGCTCAAATGATAAGGCATATATCCAGAATAAAACATGATAGTTTTTTGCCAGTAAATAATATGGCAGGGTAAATAATTTGGTAAGGGATCCACTCAGTGAAGGGCTGCAAAATTATTTACTACCACACTAAGCCAATAAGCGTCCCTTATTTTGTGGGTGTGGCTTGCTGGCCATGTGACCCAGTGGGAGTGGCCTGATGATCATGTGATGGGCTTAAAGGTCATGCGACTGGCTTAAAGGTGACCAACTTGACATCACTCACATCAAGGGTTTGGGTTATGGTGCCTGGCCTCTCCTCGCCTCAAAGAGATACAGTTTCCCTATCTATTTACTGAACATCCAAAATATACTATTTAATTCTATGTATATAGAATACACACAGGCACACAAAAATATACATTATCTACTATATATGCTGCATGTACACACACACATACACAGGCACAGCTCTTCTAAAATTATACACATTCAATCTCATTTACTGTGATAGGAAAAAAATACTCAGACCCCAGAAGGGAAAAAAGAAAAAAAATATCATTTTTTTCTACCGCTTCTGCGTACCTGACCGCACCCATAGGAGCCCATCATTAGATCTACTCATCAGAAGATCTGGGAATATTGCAGTTGTTGTAAGCAGACAGAACGCTAATTCAATTATATTGAGGTAATCAGTCATATCATGAATCTGGCCTGTGAAATGGAATTTGTAAATAAGGTTTTTTTAATGCACATGAACATGGGCAAGGATGTCAATTTTCAAGAGTTACAGCTAATAATAGTTAAATCTCTTTAACTGTATCCTATGAGGTAGATAAAAATAGAAGGTGGATACTTGCTATTACTTGCTCTTAAAAGCTGGAATGCTTTTTAAGGACACATTTTACATTTATCTATACATTAGGTCCTTGGCTGAACTTTAAACACAAAGGTAAAAGTTCACTAGAGAGTTAAAATCATCTTGGCAAAGAAGATTTGCCTCTGGGGCACATAGCACATGTTCTGAACATAAAACACAATAAATGGAGCCTGAACCAGTTGCAACTACCATTTTTACTTGTTAAGCCCAAAAAAACACCTCCAACCAGCAGATACACTCTGTCCTTTATGTTTGCTCAATCGCACAGAGTGAACGGCAGCCAAAACATATATAAAGATTTTGTTATTATCATTATTATCAATAAAAGGATAAAATTTGAGGAACATACACTAAAACATTTGTGGAATTTTGAAATCTGCCCCAATTAGAAAAAGATATGACGGGTAATTTATCACATATTTTTAAATTGGGTATTTTTAATAAGAAGTTTTAAAAAGAAGCCAAGTATTTGATTATCCATATTTTGACAGTGGCAAAGATTATATATGCCCAGCAATGGAAAAGTGAAAAAAATACCAGAAGAGGGAATGGTAACCAAAAAGGTGATAGATTGTGCAGAGATGGATATACTGTCAAGAAAACTAGAAGGGAAGGAGGATTCAGGGTATTACAAAATATGGGAGAATGTTTATAATGGGTTAAAAAAAAGAAAGGATAAAAGAAAAGAAACTATATAGAAAGACAGCCCAAGAGATCATAATACAAACTTATAGAAAAGTGTGCAAATGTGTAAATATGCTGTTCTGCCGGGCTCTCTGATAGGAGCCTCCCGAAAATTCAAGGGTACAAATTTCAGACACACACACACGTTTGAAAATTCAGAACAATGTTCTTTATCACAAAATTCAAAATAAACAAAGCACTCTTTTTGTATTGCAAACAGCACTCTTCCCAAAACAACCGGGTAGTCTGTACAATTTCCCTTAAGCAGTCATTAAGTACTTAGCTAGCAACTGTGAAGACACTTCACACCCCTTCTTCTTCCAACGAAGTGAGACACACACACACACACACATTGCTCTGCTTTGGTTTCAAAGGCGTGAAAAAGCAACAAAGTCCAGCAACACAAGATTCCTGACGAACTCCGATGAGATAATCTTCCACAATGGCCAAACCCACATGCTGCTATTTATAGCCGCAGCCCTAATTACTGGAGCCCCACCCAAACACAGGTGGCCGCTCTTATCTCCTGTAATATGTCCTTACTTGGTCTCTTCTATGCATAATTCTGCGCTTGCGTGGGTCCAAAATGTCATCATCTGAATCAACGGAAGATAAGGGAGATTGACTGCCTGGGCTGTGTGCCAAGCCCTCCTCTGCCGAGTCACTCCCACCTTCTTCTTCGTCCAAGGAAACTAAACTCTGAACTGATTCTGTCGGCAATAACACAGGCCTGTGACATGTTGAAGTTTCCCCTGCATCCACCTCCCCATTCCCTGGGGCAGGAGCTGGGCCAGAGCCAACCACAACATATGCAAAGCAACACGATAACAAAAACAAAGTAACAATGTACGTATCTCCAATCGAACTTCTGAATGAGAAGGGGATGAAAATATCCCAAATGTATGTTTTATTTATGTTTTTTTCTTTTTGTTTGTCTCTATTATGTCTGTGTAAATTTATTTAAAGTTCAATGTCTTTGTTGCTTTGTGGTGTGTGGTTTTTTAAATTTAATTAAAAATTTTTTTTTAAAAAACCATATAAGTAGAATGGAGAGTTAAAGCAATTTTCTTCTCCATCCTCCAAATTGACCTATAGAATCAAATCCACCAGTTGTTAGAAGCTCTTCTTCCACTTCTTTGAGATGTTCATCATTATTTTTGTGCCAGCAATTTGACCATGCTTTGCCTCAAACTGCAATTTGAGAATACAGTATCTGCGAGACCACCTTCTGCCGCACGAATCCCAGCGGCCGGTTAGGTCTCCGGGTCCCGTCGACTAAACAATGTCAGCTGGTGGGACCCAGGGGAAGAGCCTTCTCTGTGGCGGCCCCAACCCTCTGGAACCAACTCCCCCCAGAGATGAGGATTGCCCCCACCCTCCTTGCCTTTCGTAAACTCCTTAAAACCCACCTCTGCCATCAGGCATGGGGGAACTGAGATATCTCCCCTTGCCTATGTAGTTTTATGTATGGTATGTTGTATGTATGATTTTTAAACAATGGGGTTTTTAGACTTTTAATGTTAGATTTATTATTATAAACTTTTAATATTAGATTTGTCATTGTATGCTGTTTTTATCACTGTTGTGAGCCGCCCGGAGTCTGCGGAGAGGGGAGGCATACAAATCTAAGAAATAAATAAATAATTTGGTTACTGATTAAAATGGATTTACACACTGTAGATTAATATAAGTATAGTTAGAAAACAAAAATTCCCTACACAAAAATTGGGAAGAAACCATTGTGGGGGGGGGAAAAAACCCCACCAGATGCTTCTTACATGTGTTTGACTTGCCAACAAGGCTACAGCAGGCAGGTCCTGAAAAACTCATCTGCATCATGTAGGCTGCAGATGAGATGCAACGAGGGAATAGTAGTGTTCAAAATTCCTTGTTTTTAGGATGCCAATTGCCACTTCTATTTCACTTTAGAATTCACGGCTGCTAGAAAAGTGCTGACTGAGAACTCTGGCATCACTGTGTTCTGTATTCACCAAACAGGAAACACATCTTGGTCCTGCCAAGTATAATTTAAATTAGGGCCATCGTCCAGAAATGTTGTTGTGCAATATCACATCTGTATGTTCTCCCTTCCTCAAATGGCTGGTCATCTGAGTCACCTAGGGAGAAAAAAGCAAACTTCTAAATGAAATTTCTTTGCTGCTATGAAAGAATAAACCAAGCTCTATGTTCTCGTTGTTTAACTGCCTTACTTTCAAAACTAAACAACTGTATTATCTGGCTACAGTTTGTTAAAACGTACATTTATAGTTTTTAAAAATCCTTCCGTTCAAGATTAAAAGATTATGCTCATTGTATTTCAACCCCTGAGTAAAAAACAAAAACAAAACAAGTTCTTTACCTGTGCAATTTTAGCTATAAAATCTTTGCTGATCCTCTTCCACCCGTTTTTATTGTTATTTCAGGTCAAGCTTGGACTGAGCAGAAATGAGTCTAGACACATATTAGAGAGATTCAGCTACCCCAGTAAATGCATTGTGGTTTCCCTGATTAAATTATACCTACAAAAATAACATTGCACCTATTGTTGAAGGCAAAAGAATTCAGCATGTATGTGTTAGGGAATATAATTGCTGCCAATGTGCCTTCCATTGAGGACCTGTATACTGCACGAGTCAAAAAGAGGGCGGGTAAAATATTTACTGACCCCTCACATCCTGGACACAAATTGTTTCAACTCCGACCCTCAAAACGTCGCTACAGAGCACTGCACACCAAGACAACTAGACACAAGAACAGTTTTTTCCCGAACGCCATCACTCTACTAAACAAATAATTCCCGCAACACTGTCAGACTTTCTACTAAATCTGCACTTCTATTCTACTAGTTTTTCTCATCATTCCTATCACCCATTTCCTCCCATGTTGACTGTATGACTGTAACTTGTTGCATATATCCTAAGATTTTTATTAATATTGCTTTTTCATTGCTTATTTGACCCCTATGACAATCATTAAGTGTTGTACCACATGATTCTTGACAAATGTATATTTTATTTTATGTACGTTAAGAGCATATGCACCAAGACAAATTCCTTGTGTGTCCAATCACACTTGGCCAATAAAAATTCTATTCTATTCTATTCTATATGAGTTCTCCAGGCAGTAGGAATCTAACCTGAACTATTAGCAAAGCAATTTTTCTTTATAACTACAGTATAATAAAAGTAGATAATACATTATAGGGAGAAACAATGACTATTTTGGATGTATAATTAGGTTGGATGTACACAGGAATGTAGATGTATAGCTACCATATATACCACCTGCATGGCCATATGGCACACAATGAATGCACAGCCACGCAGCAGTGGAGGCAGTGAACCAGCAGTGAGTTAAATTAGAACCCACCCCTGCTCAAGAGGTAGCATGCCAGGTTAAAATTCTGAACAGTAGGTTTTTCATTGCTTCCAGTTTATTTCTTGCTGTTAACGGCAGAGGAGGAGATGAGACCTGAGGGTAGTGGCTTGCCTTCGCTCCCTAGGAAAGAGTTTTGATAGCTGCGTGAAACGTCTGCTGACTGTCTTTGATCTCAGTCTCAGCTAGACATGATCAGTCAAGGGCTTCTTTAATTTGATTTTGACCAAAAACAAAAGTTGTTGCATAGATGGGTAGCTAGGAACGTGAAGGTCCTAGATAAGTGATGGTGAACCTTTTTTTCCTTGGATGCCGAAAAAGCATGGGCATGCACTATCACGCATGAGCGAGTGCCCACACCCATAATTCAATGCCTTGGGAGGGTGAAAACAGCTTCCCCCGCCCCCTGGAGGCCAGAAACGGCCTGTTCCCCAACTTCTGGAGGGCCCATGAGTAAGCTCATGTTTCGCCCTCCCCAGGCTCCAAAGCTACTGCCCGGATGGGGGCGAACGCAGTGGGGTAGCGAAAATGGAGCACCACCCGAGAGCACCCAATTTGCACTGAAAGGTGTTGAAAGAAAATGCATAAGCCACGGCTACCGTGTGGTAGTAAAAATTTTGGTAGCCCTTCACTGCTCCAAAGCCTTCCCTGGAGCTGGGGGAAGGTAAATACGCCCTCCCCCACCCCCCGGAGGCTCTCTGGAAGCCAAAAAAACCCCTCCCAGAGCCTGTGTGTGAGCCAAAAATCAGCTGACCAGCAAATGTGTTGGAGCTGTGGTAGGGCGCAAAAGTTTGCGTGCCAGCAGATATGACTCCACGTGCCACCTGTGGCACCCGTGCCTTAGGTTCACCATCACTGCCCTAGATTCCCAGAAACTTTCCAGTATTGGTTAAGTGGAGGTGGAATTTGTGCATGTTTTAGGAGTCCTTCTAGATTCTTGCTGAATGTTGAAGTCCAACTTTGTTTCTTTGCACAAATACTTCTGGTTCGTTGGTTTTGGACTGAGGGCCCCTTTTTATAGTTGCTCATGTTTTATCACTTCTCATTTAGATCCACTGTCACATGATCTTCCTGGGGTTGTATTGAAGATCAGTTAGTAACTCAGCAATGATGTCACAGAGCCAGTTCTGTCAGTGACTCCATGAGTGCCGCCATCTTGGATTTTGCTTCTACGAATGCACAGAAGCTAATAATAATAATAATAATAATAATAATAATAATAATAATAATAATAATAATGTATTAGATTTGTATGCCGCCCCTCTCCGAGGACTCGGAGCGGCTCACAACAGCAAAACACAATGTACAAATCTAATGTTAAAAGCAATTTAAAACCCTTCTTATAAAAAACAATCACACAACCTAACGAACCATACATAAAAAACCATAGTAGATTAGGGGTGTATCAGTTTCCCCATGCCTGGCGACATAGGTGGGTTTTTAGGAGCTTTTGAGAGGCAAGGAGGGTGGGGGCAGTCCTAATCTCTGAGGGGAGTTGATTCCAGAGGGCTGGGGCCACCACAGAGAAGGCTCATCCTCTGGGGTTGTCTTGAAGACTCCTTTGAAACTTCAGATGAATCAGAGTTCAGTAGCTCAACAGTTCTGGTTGGTTTACTGATATGACAACTTTACTTCTCAAGATCCTTTAGTTCCTGGTTGGCTTCTGAATGTAGTTCCAGGTATAAAGTCTTTCACAGCTTTGAAGTGGAACTACAGTGATCCCTCGATTATCGCGAGGGTTCCGTTCCAAGACCCCTCGCAATAATCAATTTTTCGCGATGTAGGGTTGCGGAAGTAAAAACACCATCTGCGCATGCGCACCCTTTTTTTTCATGGCCGCGCATGCGCAGATGGTGGAGGTGGGGAGCGACGAAAGTGCGGAAGCCGACAGATTGCTTTGAATGTCGGCTGCCCCCGCCCCCCAGCACCCGCTCGCCCGCCGTTCGTCGCTCGCCCGCCCTTCGCCCGCCCTTCGCCCAGCCACCCGCCGTTCGCTCGCTGCTCGCCCGGCCACCCGGGTTCGGGGGGGTGCTGGGAAGCCCCCCAGGCCGGCTGCGACCTTTTAAAACAGCCGCGCCGCTTCCCAGCTGACTCCTGAAGCCAAACGCGGAAGTTCGCCTTTGGCGTTTGGCTTCAGGACTCAGCTGGGAAGTGGCGCGGCTGTTTTAAAGGGTCGCAGCCGGCCTGGGGGGCTTCCCAGCACCCCCCCGAACCCGGGTTGGGGGCTCGGGGGGGTGCTGGGAAGCCCCCCAGGCCGGCTGCGACCTTTTAAAACAGCCGCGCCGCTTCCCAGCTGACTCTCGAAGCCAAACGCGGAAGTGGGGTTTTTTTAATTAATTTTTTTTTTAATCGCGATATAGCGTTTCGCGAAGATCGAGATCGCGAAAATCGAGGGATCACTGTACCTTTCTCTGGTTCTGCCTGTTCTGCCCTGTCTTAAAATCCAAAATCTTTAGATCAAACTATTAGAGCAAAATTATTTTGGGAATCTCACAAGCATGTTTTCTTCATGAGTCATGACCAGTTATGACTTATGAAATTATATCCCCCCTGAAATCCATACAATTTCAAGTTTTTTGCCCTAGAGAAAAGCCCCAAATTCCTGGTTTTTTTCCATAACTCCTGAAACAGAATGATTTATGATGGCACATGACTTAAGTTGCTTTGTACTATTTTCCTGTTATAGGTGAATGACATTTTTTGAATTATTGGCTATGTGACACCATATCATTAATTATGTTCATTTTGGTCCATGCATCAATTAGCTACGTTTACATAGAATGACTATCCTTGTTTAGCTAAATGTTGGTTTATCCAATTAAGTCCATTTTCTGTATTCATTAGCACACTGAACCTACCTCCCAAAGGTTGAGACTACAAAGTACACTAAAATTATTTGGTTTATAGTTCAATGTAAATATAGCTATTCAGGCTCAAAATAGCAAAAGTTTAAGCACACTAGGATCCCAGGAGGATATGAACATACTCTTGGTGAGTAAATGGGGGGAAACCAAACCTCTTTAGAAAGGACCTTTTGTTTTCATTTGTTTTTAACCCTTAAGGTTGGGAGGGAGGCATAGTTTGTCATCTAGTGTTCAGAAGTCCACCTCTTGATCAGGCATTCTCAGATTTTTTTTTCCCTAAGTATTTCAGTGGCTTGAAGAGAATTGAAAAACCCTTGGTCTAGATTGAATCTCTTTGAAAATTGAGAGGGGCAAGAACTTTGCAGTACAATCTCACACTACTTGGAATATTAATATCAAACGACCTAAGTGCCAAAGCCCACTGCAACAATATCGCCGAAAAGGCTTCCAGAGTTGTTAACCTGATCCTACGCAGCTTCTGCTCTGGCAATCTCACACTACTGACTAGAGCCTACAAAACTTATGCCAGACCCATTCTCGAATACAGCTCATCTGTCTGGAACCCACACCATATCTCAGACATCAACACTCTTGAAAACGTCCAAAGATATTTCACCAGAAGAGCCCTTCACTCCTCCACTCGAAACAGAATATACTATGAAAATAGACTAACAATCCTGGGTCTAGAAAGCCTAGAACTACGGCGCCTAAAACACGATTTGAGTATTGCCCACAAGATCATATGCTGCAACGTGCTACCAGTCAATGACTACTTCAGCTTCAACCGCAACAACACAAGAGCACGCAACAGATTCAAATTTAATACGAACCGCTCCAAACTTGACTGTAAAAAATATGATTTCAACAATCGAGTTATCGAAGCGTGGAACTCATTACCGGACTCAATTGTGTCAACCCCTAACCCCCAACATTTCTCCCTTAGACTCTCCACGATTGACTTCTCCAGGTTCCTAAGAGGCCAGTAAGGGACGTACATAAGTGTACTGGTATGCCTTTCGGCCCCTGTCCAATTGTCTTTCCTTTCTCTCACTTATCATATATATTTTCTTTCTTTCATATATCCTCTCCTCTAAGTTCACTTTTACCCTTATATATATTACTACATGTCTATTTTTCTTCCTATGTATTTGTGTATTGGACAAATGAATAAATAAATAAAATAAATAAATAAATATGTTTATGGTTAGGAGCAGACACGTTGATATCTATAGGAATTTAGCATAACCAGGAGATTCCAGGAATGGTTTTAATTCTGATTTTGTTACCTGATAATGAAACAATAGAAACTTTGTTTATATGAAGACAATAGCATACAGTAGACTTCTTCCAAGACCCAATTATTTATTAGCATATCTCTATGAAAAGCTATGGATATTTAGAAATAACAGAAAGACCCTTCAGCATTATCTCTAAGTGAAAACCAAGATACTAAATCAGCTCACATGTCATGACATTCTAGGCAAGTGATCTGGCAATGCTATTTAAAAAAACCATATTAGAAATAGCATGCTTCTGCACATACATAAATGTAAAGTGTAACTGTATTAAACATTAAACCACTGAAAAATGAACATATTACAAATGCATGTTTATATGTAACATACTATCTTGCTCCTGGTAACTTCTGCTTCACAGTAGATCTAGCAATCTTGAGTAAACATATCTCTATCTATGGGCCTTTCATTATTCATTGAGTATGGAGCAGGGAAAGGACAACTAAAATGAGAATTTTGAAAATTATTATTCCATCCAAATCACAACTGAAATGACAGATATTCAAGCTCAACCATCCTTATACTATTCCGTTGAAAAATATGTGCTATTGCTTCTTATTTATTTAAATTTGAAGGCCACCCAGGTCTCAGACAACTCTGGTCAAATTATATGTCAAGAATGTCATTGCTTTTTTTCTGTAGTCTGTGCTTATTCCCTTAGACAGAAGCCCCTGTTTCTTGCCATTTAAATCTAGACCAATAGAAAATACAGTATGTCCCAGAATTGCTGAACAATACAAGACTGAGCCAAAATGTTAGAAATGAGCTGTCAGCTACGATTTTTACAGTCACTTATGAAATGCTGATTTTATTGTCTAAAATGTGGTGTGAAAAAAGTAGCAAGCCTTTACATTAAAATCCCTCTGCTATGTTCTGAATAAATTAAGTCTCTAAATGTTGAAACCCCAGCTCATCAGCTACTAAAATCAGAATGTTACTTTCAGAACAAAGGACTCTTCATAGTAATGCTGAATTTTCAAATAAATTGTGTTTAGGAGCTGGATTGTTCACCTATTCCCAGCTGCCCTTTGCTGTTTGCAATGCTCAACACAATTTCAAATCATCTGTAAAAAATCAACTGTAGTCCTTAGAATTTTTGGTAGAAAAATGAGATAATTCTGCCAGGTCTTTTCTTTTCTTTTCTTTTTGGCTGATAGAGAAGCTTTGACTACCAGCCAGATTAACATGACCAGACCACCTTTAAAAAAAAATAGCCTAGATTTTCATGAAATCGTTAAACATTTATCTCCTTCCTCTAATTATATAAAAAGTAGTAGATAGCCTTGTAGAGGAAAAAGAAAGTTCAGTTGAAAAAGATCCAGATTTTGCACAAATACTTCTGGTTTGTTGATTTTGCATTGAGAAGCCCTTTTTGCAGTCACTCATGTTTTATCACTTCTCATTTAGATTCACTGTAACATGGCTCTACCTGGGATTGTCTTGAAGACCCCTTTGAAGCTTCAGATGAATCAGAGTTCAGTAGCTCAACAGCTATGGATGGTTTACTGATAGGACAACTTTGCTTCTCAAGATTCTTTAGTTCCTGGTTGGTTTCTGTAGTTCCAGGCATAGTTCCCTCTAAGCTGAGCAGTGAGCAATCGCTCACTTAAAAATCATCATCAACTCAGAGTTTTCCAAACCTGCCCAGAAGCCGAGAGGGAAAGAGTGAGAGGGAAGGAGAGAGAGAGGAAGAGAGGAAGAGAGAGAAACAGATAGAAAAAAGAGAGGAAGGAAAAGAGAAAGAAAAAGAGTGGGAGTAAGGAAGAGAGAAAGAAAATCAAAATCTAGTTTGAAACTAGCTCAACTATTTAAGTGGCATTTTGATATTGATAGAGTTGCCCTATTATGAGCTCACTGTTATAGACACACAGTACAGTACAGTGATCCCTCGATTAGCACGGTCTCGATTAGTGCGAAACGCTACAACACGGTTTTTCAAAAAATATTAATTAAAAAATAAGTCCGCGGGTTTTTTTTCTACACCACGGTTTTTCCCCACCCGATGACGTCATACGTCATCACCAAGAGTCACTTCTCTGTCTCTTTCTCTTTCTTTCCTGTCATTCTCTGCTTCAATCATTTTCTCATTTCTCTTTTTTTCTCACCTTTTTTCTATCATTTCTCTCTCTCTCTCTCTCTTTCTCTCCCTGTTGCCGGCGTGGTATATGAGAGAGAAAGAGAGAGGCAATCATTTTCTCATTTCTCTTTTTTTCTCACCTTTTTTCTATCATTTCTCTCTCTCTTTCTCTCCCTGTTGCCGGCGTGGTATATGAGAGAGAAAGAGAGAGGCAGAGGTCGGGCGCATTACCGGGAGGTGGAGGCGGCGTGGGGACGCTGGGTGCCGGGGACACCGAGGAGGGGGTGGACGTGGCCTCTCAGCTGCAGAGCCGAACAAGGGCGGAGTCCGGCGCTGGGGCCATGCGGGGCCGCTCATCCAGGGGGGCGTGGACTGGCAAGTCGCCCTCCTTTCTCTCTCTTTCTCTCTCTTATACCACACCGGTAACAGGGAGAGAAAGAGAGAGAGCGGAGGGCACCTTGCCGGTCCACGCCCCCCTAGATGAGCGGCTCCGCATGGCCCCAGCGCCGCCCAGGCAAAGGGGAAACCCCAAGATCGCTTGCCGCTTGCCGCTTGCCGTATTGCAGCGAAGGAGGCGAAGCAAGGCTCCAAACTGCAATACGGCAAGCGGCAAGCGGCAAGCGATCTTGGGGTTTCCCCTTTGCCTGGGCGGCGGGAAGACCAAGGGAAGGTTCCTTCAGCCGCCCAACACCTGATCCGCTCCGCAGCGCGGCAGCAGCGAGGAGCCGAAGATGGGGTTTCCCCTTTGCCTGGGCAACGAGGAAACCCCATCTTCAGCTCCTCGCTGCTTCCGCGCTGCGGAGCAGATCAGCTGTTGGGCGGCCGAAGGAACCTTCCCTTGGTCTTCCCCGCCGCCCACACGCAAACTCCACCATCTGCGCATGTGCGGCCATGAAAAAAATGGCGCGCATGCGCAGATGGTGTTTTTTACTTCCGCACCACTATAACGCGGAAATCGATTAGCGCGGGAGGTCTTGGAACGTAACCCCCGCGCTAATCGAGGGATCACTGTATTTTATTTTGAAATTCTCTGAGGCAAAACAGGGTGGGTTTTTTATTTATTTATTTGTTTGTTTGTTTGTTTATTTAATATTTCTGTGCCGCCCAGTCCCGAAGGTACTGCCGCTCAGACACTATACTTTTCCGCCCACCTAAAAAAAAAATTAGAGGGAACACTGGTTCCAGGTGTTGCTTGTCATCTATAAAGTCTTTCACAGCTTCGAAGTGGAACTACCTCTCTACCTGTCCTGCCCTATCTTAAAATCCAAAATCTTCAGATCATACTATTACACATTGGGAAGAAGAATCTGAACTCCAAATATGAACTGAATAATAAAATTATCACAGATAATCCCCACTCGATTAAAGACCTTGGTATACTAATAACAAAAGATTTAAGTGCCAAAGCCCACTGCAACAATATAGCCAAGAAGGCTTCAAGAGTTGTAAACCTAATCCTACGTAGCTTCTGCTCTGGCAATCTCACACTACTTACCAGAGCTTACAAAACTTTTGCCAGACCCATCCTCGAATACAGCTCATCTGTTTGGAACCCATATCGCATCTCAGACATTAACACCCTTGAAAATGTCCAAAGATACTTCACCAGAAGAGCCCTTCACTTCTCCACTCGAAATAGAATACCCTATGAGACTAGACTTTCAATCCTGGGCCTAGAAAGTTTAGAACTAAGACGCCTTAAACAAGATCTAAGTATTGCCCACAAGATCAGATGCTGCAACGTCCTGCCTGTCGGCGACTACTTCAGCTTCAACCACAACAACACAAGAGCACACAACAGATTTAAATTTAATATTAACCGCTGCAAACTTGACTGTAAAAAATATGACTTCAGTAACCGAGTTGTCGAAGCGTGGAACTCATTACCGGACTCCATAGTGTCATCCCCAAACCCCCAACACTTTACCCTTAGATTATCTACGGTTGACCTATCCAGATTCATAAGAGGTCAGTAAGGGGCGAGTACAAGTGCACTAGAGTGCCTTCCGTCCCCTGTCCTATTGCTCTCCTATATCTCCTATACCTTTCCTCTATTCCTATATCTCTTCTTCTATTCTTTCATTGATATGTTCTATTACTTTATCTTCTTTTCTATTATTTCTTAGATATATTTTACTATGAGTATCTCCTCTATAACCTTCATCATGTATTTTACTATGTGTATATAGATATATACCCACTAAAACCCTCATTGTGTATTGGACTAAATAAATAAATGATAGATAGATAGATAGATAGATAGATAGATAGATAGATAGATAGATAGATAGATAGATAGATAGATAGATAAGAGCAAAATTATTTTGGGAATCTCATAGGCATGCTTTCTTCATAACCCGTCATGACTGCAAGTTCTAGTATACAACCAGCTAAACATGAGCCAACAATGTGCAGCGGCAGCCAAAAAAAACAAGGCAATCCTAAACTACATTAATCAACTTAGTTTCTCTTCTCTGCACTTTTTCTAAAGTCTGAGCATTCTTTTTTTAATGTGGCCACCACACGGGATGTAGTATTCCATGTGTGGTCTTACCAAGGGTTTATAAAGTGGTGCTAATACTTCACGTGATTTGATTCTATGCCAGTGTTTCTACAACCAAGAATTGTATTAGCACACTGCTAGCTCATATTTAAGTGATTGTCTACTAGATCTGCAAGGTCCCTCTCACAGTAATTACTTTTGACCCAGGTTTCACCTAATCTGTACGTGTAGCTATTTCCTGCCTAAGTGTAAAAACCTTGCTTTTTTCCAAACTAAATTCCATTTTGTTGAATAGGGCCCATTGCTCAAGGTTTTTTGGGGGGGGGGGTTGTGAGTTTGTCTTTTGGGGGAGTTAGCTATTCCTGCCATCTTAGTGTCATCTGCAAATTTGATGAGTTCCCTTTCTACCCCCATAAAGATATTGAAGAATACTGGCTCTAAGATGGAACCTTGTTGTGGTACCCTACTGCTTACTTCCCTCCATGTAGATGTAGTACCATTAAGGACTACTCAGGGAGTGCAATTTGTGAGTGTTACAAAGCCATCTGGTGGTGATGAAAGCCAATTACAAAGCTATCTGGTGGCGATGCTGTCTATCCCACATTTTTCTAGTTTACCAAGACCACCAGATGCATTTGTAACTGGCCAACAAAACCATTCTGTGAACCCCTCAAAATTGCCCAAAATTCGTGAGGGCAAGGATGGTCTAATTCCAGGCACAGAAACATGTAAAATGCCCACAACTCATACGTTTTTAATCTGCTATTTTTACTTCTTGGAAGTTTCCCTGCTCTTCTGTTTTTGCAAAGGTTAAGCATTCCTTCAACTTCTGATTCACCCTTGGCTTTCATGTATAGTCGTCCCTCTACTTATGAACTTAATTCGTTCCATGACCAGGTTCTTAAGTAGAAAAGTTTGTAAGAAGAAGCAATTTTTCCCATAGGAATCAATGTAAAAGCAAATAATGCAATTGGGGAAATCACAGGGAGGGTGGAGGCCCTGTTTCCTCCCAGGAGATTCCTAGAGAGGCCTCACAGAGGTTTCTCCCTGCCTTTTCCGGCCCTGTTTCCTCCCAGGAGATTCCTAGCGAGGCCCCACAGAGGCTTCTCCCTGCCTTTTCCGGCTACAGTTTCCGAGGCTCAGGTTTGTAAGTGGAAAATGCTTCTTGAGAAGAGGCAAAAAAATGTTGAACACCTGGTTCTTATCTAGAAAAGTTCGTAAGTGGAGGCATTCTTAGGTAGATGTACCACAATTTTGTGGGTGCGGCTTGATGGTCATGTGACCGGATAGGGCTAGCTTGCTGGTCATGTGACCAATGGGAGTGACTTGACAATCACATGACCAGGGGTGAGTTAAAGATCATGTGGCTGGGTGGGAGTAGCTTAACAACCAAGATAAGTTTTCAAATAGGTGCTTGGACTCTTTTTCAGTTGATTAAGTCACGTTATTTGAATAGCCACAAAAAGGACAAATGATAGACAGCTCTATTTGCTGAGGAGCTCAATTTTCTTTAATTGCTATAAAAGTTCAGTTCTAGATAATGACTAAAATGATTAAAACATTTATGGGTAAAAACATACTATTTAATTATTTCCCATTTTAAAAGTAATTAAGGATTATACTAAGGTGCTAGAGAAGGAAGGACAATAAAAAAAACTATTAAGTTTTCAATAAATAGTGCATAAACTTACTACCCCCACTGTGCCCCCCCCCAATGGGGGCAGCTGCCCATCACTGCTCCTATTCAACTAAGTGTGGATGTTTAAAAAACGTGATGCCAAAATAGATGTTTTTGTACAAATTATAAATACTTCCTTAGGTCTCATGTAAATTATTTTGTTGTCACCTTCCCTGGCATCATGACTCGTCTCTCACTTTCAAATCTATCAGGCCAAACATGTTGGAGAAAAACATGTCTGTAAGAACCGGGGGTTTTTTTTCCTTTCCCACCCTGCTTCCTTCTATCGGATGTGAGAGTCTCCTGACCTAATTAAAATCAAATCATTTAGATCTATTTATCAAACATGAATTCTTGGATTGTTCCTAATTAGAAAGCAAATATAAAACAAACCTGGCTCAGTGAGTCACCATAATCTTAGAATGCCATGTAAATTCCTAAACTTCTATTTCAGAATATGCTACATGTGACAATATAAAGCCCTTCATGGCATTGGACCAGAATATCTCTGGGACCGCCTTCTGCCGCACAAATCCCAGCGACCGGTTAGGTCCCACAGAGTCCCTTCAACTAAACAATGTCGTTTGGCGGGACCCAGGGGAAGAGCCTTCTCTGTGGTGGCCCCGACCCTCTGGAACCAGCTCCCCCCGGAGATTAGAACTGCCCCCACCCTCCTTGCCTTTCGTAAACTTCTTAAAACCCACCTTTGCCGTCAGGCATGGGGGAACTGAGACATCTCCCCCAGGCCTATAAAGTTTATACATGGTATGTTTGTGTGTATGTTTGTTTTTAATAATGGGCTTTTTAGTGTTTTTTAAATTATTAGATTTGTTTTACATTGTCTTTATTATTGCTGTGAGCCGCCCCGAGTCTACGGAGAGGGGCGGCATACAAATCTAATAAATAAATAAAATAAATAAATAAATATCCCGAAGAAGGAATTGCATTCAGTGTTTGCTTGTGACCTTCCCAGAAGCAATTTTTTGACAATGTGGAAGGAAATACACTGTGGTATCTTTGCTTTGCAGAGCTTCTGCAGCAAACAAAATTACCATATTTTTCAGACTACAGTGATCCCTCGATTATCGCGAGGGTTCCGTTCCAAGACCCCTTGCGATAATCGATTTTTCGCGACGTAGGGTTGCGGAAGTAAAAACACCATCTGCGCATGCGCGCCCTTTTTCCATGGCCGCGCATGCGCAGATGGTGGAGTTTGCGTGGGCGGCAGGGAAACCCGGATCTTCGTCTGCTCGCTGCTGCTGCGGCCGCCCAGCAGCTGATCTGCTCGGCGGCAGCAGCGAGGAGCCGAATCGGGCTTTCCCCTTTGCGTGGGCGGCGGGGAAACCCCGATCTTCGGCTCCTCGCTGCTGCTGCCGAGCAGATCAGCTGCTGGGCGGCCGCAGCAGCAGCGAGCAGACGAAGATCCGGGTTTCCCCACCACCCACGCAAAGGGGAAACCCCGGCTCCTCGCTGATGCCCCCGCTCGCCCGCCCACCCGCCCGCCCGCCCGCCGCCCGCCGCCCGCCAGCAAGAGGGGGAGAGATAGAGAAAGAGAGAGAAGGAAAGAAAGAGATGAGAGAGGGAGGAAGAGAGTGTGAGAGAGGAAGAAGCAAGATAGAGAAAGAGAGAGAGAAAGAAAGATGAGAAAGGAAGGAGTGACGTCATCGGGTGGGAAAATCGCGATATAGCGTTTCGCGAAGATCGAGATCACGAAAATCGAGAGATCACTGTATAAGACGCATTGGAGTATAAGACGCACCTTAGTTTTGGGGAGGAAAATAGGGAAAAGAATCTGCTTACCAGGTCTTCATCTGGCTAGCGTCCATAATATGGTCAGCTTCAGCACATTATTTTATCCCCTGGTTAGGGATCTAAAAAATGGATTTGTTTAATGACCACCATGAAAAAGGTTATAAAACCAAATTGGAAAGGGGAAAATGTTCCCAAAAAAGAAGATGTAGTTAAAAAAAATTTGGACTGTGCAGAGATGGATATGATGACAAGAAGGCTGAATGACCAAGGAGAATCCGAATGTTATATTATTTGGAATAAAGTTTATACATGGATAGACAAAAATAAAAATAAAAATTAAGGCTATGAGAAATGTATGAATATATTAAAATGATATTAGAATTTTTTGTTGGTTTTTTTTATTAACTTAATCTTATGTTTACTAGAATGTGTAAACAAAATTCTTCTTTTCATCTAGAATACTATGTCGACTTAATGACTTAAGAATTTATTCTTTTTTCTGTATTAAAAATTGACTTCAAGAAGAGAGGGGTAATTGTAACCCCCACTATGTGTTTAAATGTTTGTGAGTCTGTATGTTTTTTTAATGGAAAATTAATATTTTTTTAAAAAAAAGAAAAAGGTTATAAAACTGGGTGCAGTTGTATGGTGATCTACATAATGAGTACCATGACTTATGTTCATAATTCTAGATTTAATTACGTTGAGAACTATCTGTTAGATACTGGGACTGAAGTACTTAGGCTTCAATCCGGTCCTCCATTCCAGCAGGAAGAATACTGAGTGCTGATTGGTTGAACTGTATGACAGCTCCTATAAAAGGGCTAGGTAGCTGTCAGACAGAAGCTTTGCTGGATTGTACATAGTTGACTTAATGAAGAACTGTTGTCATTGAGCCTGATGTTTGCCTCATCCATTCACTCTATCAAATACTACCTGCACTAGGCTATACTTGACCATGACTGTTCAGTGTAACCATGTACAGTGATCCCTCTATTATCGCGAGGGTTCCGTTCCAAGACCCCTCGCGATAATCGATTTTTCGCGATGTAGGGTTGCGGAAGTAAAAACACCATCTGCGCATCTGAGAAGGAAAGAAAGAGATGAGAGAGGGAGGAAGATAGTGTGAGAGAGGAAGAAGCAAGATAGAGAAAGAGAGAGAGAAAGAAAGATGAGAAAGGAAGGAAGAGAGTGACGTCATCGGGTGGAAAAATCGCGAAGATCGAGATCGCGAAACTCGAAGGATCACTGTACTTTTAACAATAACAACAGAGTTGGAAGGGACCTTGGAGGTCTTCTAGTCCAACCCCCTGCCTAAGCAGGAAACCCTACACTACTTCAGATAGATGCTTATCCAACATCTTCTTTAAAACTTCCAGGGTTGGAACATTCACAACTTCTGGAGGCAAGGTGTTCCACTGATTAATTGTTCTAACTATCAGGAAAATTCTCCTTAGTTCTAAGTTGCTTCCCTCCTTATTCAACTTTCCCCCATTGCTTCTCCAAGTCCTCTGACAGTGCCGGCATACAAATCTAATAATTTGTTATTGTTATTGTTATTATTATTGACAGTGCAGTCAGGCGGTAGGGAAAGCAAGTAGGATGTTTGGCTGCATAGCTAGAGGTATAACAAGCAGGAAGAGGGAGATTATGATCCCGCTATGTAGAGTGCTGGTGAGATCACATTTGGAATACAGTGTTCAGTTCTGGAGACCTCACCTACAAAAAGATATTGACAAAATTAAATGGGTCCAAAGACAGGCTACAAGAATGGTGGAAGGTTTTAAGCATAAAACGTATCAGGAAAGACTTAATGAACTCAATCTGTATAGTCTGGAGGACAGAAGGAAAAGGGGGGAGATGATCGAAACATTTAAATATGTCAAAGGGTTAAATAAGGTTCAGGAGGGAAGTGTTTTTAACAGGAAAGTGAACACAAGAACAAGGGGACACAATCTGAAGTTAGTTGGGGGAAAGATCAAAAGCAACATGAGAAAATATTATTGGAACAAACTTCCAGCAGACGTGGTAGATAAATCCACAGTAACTGAATTTAAACATGCTTGGGATAAACATATATCCATCCTAAGATAAAATACAGAAAATAGTATAAGGGCAGACTAGATGGACCATGAGGTCTTTTTCTGCCGTCAGACTTCTATGTTTCTATGTTTCTATGTTATTGTTATTGTTCTACCCTTTTAGGAAACTTAGCATATATTTTAGCATTGCTTGTTTTTCATCGATTACAAGACAGTTTTGTGTTTGGCCCAAGATCAATATAAGTTACATATTCCCCACCACCACTACACCTCCTCAAAAGTAACTGCAATACAAGAAAAATGGATATCTATATTGTGGAGAGGGTGGAAAGTGATCCTTAAAAATGTCTTCAGGTAACATTTGTGCCAATTTGCTTCTTCTGAAATCTTCACATGAACTCAGAATTTCTCTTGCTACCATGAACTTAGGTTCAAACAGAGGTGTTGGTTGTTGTTTTACCAAGAATGACTTGCGCTAAATACATAGACAGAAATTCTTAGAAAAAAACCCTGGCCTACTTTGGAAATATTTTACTTTTATAAAGTCCTGACTGCTTGTTAAAATTTCTGGGCTCTAAATGATTAAATCAGAGAAAAGGAAATTGCAAAGAATTACAAAAAATACCAAACTATAGATGGTAATGTGGACTACACTATGTTTATTAATATTGATCTTTCTCTACTTGTTTATTTTAGGAAAACGGTCACTACTTTTTTAAAAAAAATAGTATATCATCTTCACTTTTTCTGAATAATTTTGGTTTGATATTTAACATTAGAATCCTTCATGCTAAAGAATATTTATGAAATTTAAACAGGAAAGGCGATTATGCTGAAATTTAGACTGCTGGGATAAAAAAAATGGTATATTCTATGTGCCATTATTGGATGATACCTTGCTAATATTATTCAACAATTATTTTGGAGGCAAAAAAATATATATTGAATTCTATGGACCTTTTGAATATTGTTGTCCATAAATCTTATAATATGCTTAAAAACCAGATCTTTTCTAGGGAGGTTAGGTTAAGGTTGAAGGTTATGATGAAGCTTATTTGGATGCTATTAATGACCCAGATTTGAAGTTTCAACAATACGCTTCACTGCATTCATGTTTCCAAATTTCAGGCACTAGGCAACTTGTAGTGGCCTGCAGTCATATGACTAATGTTTTATGAATTTTGCTAAAATCAGCATTTACTTTTTTAGTTTTTGCCAAAACTGAGCTCACAGCAAATCTTTGGTTCTCTTAACAATTATGGCGTTTGCTTAATGACTATGGCATTTGCATTACGACCGTGTTCTCTTAACAACTATCACACAAAAAAAGGCACAAATCAGGTTTTATCATAAATGGGCAGGCTCCATTAGAGTCATAAGTCAAAGATTACCTGTAAATCAAATCCAAAGAAGGAGATTAGAAGATGCAGAAGACAGCAACCAGAATGATAAGTGGACTGGAAACTAAAACATACGAAGAGAGGTTGCAGGAATTGGGTACTGCTAGTCTAGCAAAGAGAAGGACCAGGGGAGACATGATAGCAGCCTTCCAATACTTGAGGGGCTGCTATAGAGAGAAGGGTTTCAGTCTGTTTTCCAAGGCACTAGAAGGCCAGACAAGGAACAACAGATGGAAGCTGACCAAAGAGAGATTCAACCTGGAAATAAGGAGGAACTGTCAGCTGCTTCAATCAGAATTTAAGAAAAATAAAACTCAGAGTCCATTTTGAACTTCAAAAGTGAATTTATCAAAAATCAGAACTGAACGTAATGAAAGAGAAAAAAAAATTAAGAAAAAGGCGTGATACAAGCACATATCAAAGTACCCACTTGACCCCCCTTTGGAGAATAGCCAATCCCTAATGTCCATAACCGTCAGGTGGATACATCTTCACAACCGTGTCAGGCTGATTTATTTATTTATTTTATTTATTTATTGGATTTGTATGCCGCCCCTCTCCGCAGACTCGGGGCGGCTAACAATAATAATAAAACAGCATATAATAATAATCCAATACTAAAAACAGTTAAAAACCCATTATTATAAAAACCAAACATACATACAGACATACCATGCATAAAATTGTAAAGGCCTAGGGGGAAAGAGTATCTCAATTCCCCCATGCCTGGTGGCAGAGGTGGGTTTTAAGCAGCTTACGAAAGGCAAGGAGGGTGGGGGCAATTCTAATCTCTGGGGGGGAGTTGGTTCCAGAGGGCCGGGGCCGCCACAGAGAAGGCTCTTCCCCTGGGTCCCGCCAAGCGACATTGTTTAGTTGACGGGACCTGGAGAAGACCCACTCTGTGGGACCTAACTGGTCGCTGGGATTCGTGCAGCAAAAGGCGGTCCCTGAGATAATCTGGTCCGGTGCCATGAAGGGCTTTATAGGTCATAACCAACTTTTAATGGTCTCCTCCTGGTCACCTGTTTTCCAGGAAAACGAAAGCTATCCCACTCTATGTTAGGAGAACAAAACTTAACAGGGCCTCCTGCAACCTTCCCCTCCCAATTATCCAAAACCCTCCCCCCGTTTCTCATGGCAACCAAAGCGTAATAGGAGTATAGAACCATAGTGAGGTTGACAGGAACTTCCTGACAGCGAGACCGATCAACCAGTGGAACAGCTTGCCTGCAGAGGTTGCGAACGCTCCAACACTTTAGACTTTCGAGGGAAGATATTGGACTGCCATTTGTCTGAGGTAGTTGGTAGCTGGAGCAGGGGGTTGGACTGGATGACCTACAAGGTCCCTTCCAACTCAAATTAATTAATTAATTCTGATTTTAGAAGCCTCCTAGCTAACACAGAAGCCTCTGATGCCAGAATTCTGCCACAGAGAAATAAAGGATTTGGAAGTTTCCTCAAAGTGTCCTTCTATTCTGGAGCCTTGGAACATATTTTTAAAACCCGACCAATCAGGCATTTACAGTGGGGGTGTCCCTTTGACCTTGCTGCCAATCAGCTTAAAGCTCTGTTGGGAGAATTGGCGCTAGACTTATGGTTGAGGGTCACCACAACATGAGGAACTGTATTAAGGGGTCGCAGTATTAGGTTGAGAACCACTGCTGTAGAGAATATCCAATTGAATAAGATCTTAGATGGTAACATGTATAGAATTTCAGTATATTCCTTCCATCCTTGTCTCTTTTTAAATCCGTGACCATCTTTCCATTATCATTCTTTAGCGTATCAATTCAAGGTTGCAAGATATGAGCTCTTTTAAAAGATTTTTTTTAGGTTTTCGGTGCATGCTGCCAGATTCAGTGTCTTTACAGATGCTGCGAGATAACTGCTTCTCATCTAACAGCTGTCTGAAATTCTTAAAGTTCCTTCCTGAGACTTTTGTCATTCTTGGCTTTGATTTCTCTTTTCTTCTTGGCAATTTTTACCATTTGTTCTGACATCCAATTTGCTATCTTTTGTATCTAGGTTTTTGGCAGTCCCCGTTCATCCTCAACAATTTTATTTGATTTCATTCCACAGTTCCTGTCCTATCACTGAGGTCCACGACTTCAAAGCGATTCTGGAAGTCCTCTCTAAAATTAGTAGGGTATACAGTCTTACAAACGCCTCATCATACAAACTTTTCAAGATACAAACCCGGGGTTTAAGATTTTTTAGCCTCTTCTTACAAACTATTTTCACCTTACAAACCCACTGCCACCGCTGGGATGCCCCGCCTCCAGACTTCCATTGCCAACAAAGCACCCGTTTTTGCACTGCTGGGATTCCCCTAAGGCTCCCCTCCATGGGAAATCCCACCTCCGTGTTTTTGTGATGTTGCAGGGGAATCACAGCAGGGGAATCCCAGCAGTGCAAAAACGGGCGCTTCTCTGGCAACGGAAGTCCGGAGGTGGGGTTTCCCAGTGAGGGGAGCCTCAGTGAAATTGCAGCATCGCAAAAACACAGAGGTCTGGATGTGGGGTTTCAAGGACTTCGGTGTTTGAATATTGTACTCTTCAAACATCGGCAACAGTGAATGCAAAAAGAGATCCCAACCAACTGAATAATAATGTGCCACCAAGTTGGTATTGACTCTTAGTGACTGTTCTGTCGAGCTCTCTGGTAGAATCCTCCCAAAAATTCACAGATACAAATTTCAGACACACACACATTTGAAAATTCAAAACAATGTTCT
The DNA here is from genome assembly GCF_031021105.1 of Erythrolamprus reginae. Classification (NCBI taxonomy): domain Eukaryota; kingdom Metazoa; phylum Chordata; class Lepidosauria; order Squamata; family Dipsadidae; genus Erythrolamprus; species Erythrolamprus reginae. Next base: position 75,213,931 of record NC_091955.1, read on the forward strand.
TTATACCGAAAATTCAAATAAACTAAGCACTCTTTTTGTATTGCAAAGAGTACTCGTCCCAAAACAACCGGGTAATCTGTACAATTAACCTTAAGCAGTCATTAGACTCCCCCCAAAAATTCACAGGTACAAATTTCAGACACAGAGTTCTAAAATTCAAAACAATGTTCTTTATAATGAAAATTCACTTAACCTAAGCCCTCTTTTTGTATAGCAAAGAGTACTGGTCTCCAAACAAACTGGTAATTTGTACAAGTCCCTGATCAGTTCTGTGATACTTAGCTTGCAGCTGTGAGGTAATTCACAGTCCTTCTTTCACAAAGTGAAACACACTTTGCTCTGGTTTAGTTTCAAAATGGAGAAAAATCAGCACACAAAAAGTCAAAGTCAGTAAAGCAGTCACGAAACACAACGATCAGATAATCCTCCACAATGGCCAAACCCACAGGCTGCCCTTCATAGCAGCCTCACTAATTACCACAGCCCTACCCAACCACAGGTGGCCTCATTTTCTTTGATAATAATCTCTCAGTTGTTGTTGCCTATGCATCGCTCTCCACATGTGTGGCTGTATCATTAACTCTTGTTCTGAATCCAAGGAGGAACTAGATAATTGATCTCCTTCTCCTACTCTCCTCCTCCCTGTAACTCATATCTTCTTGGTCAGAGGAGCCTTCATCAGCAGATTCCACCAGGAGCAAAACAGACCTGCGGCATCTGGATGTCTCCCCTACAGCCACAGTCCTTGGGGCAGGAGCTGGGCCAGAGCTAACCACAACAGTGACCATGTAGTTAAATTACAACCAAAGGACAATAAATATTGAAGACCTCAAAGGTATATCAAACATACCATAAACTTTAAAAGTCCAAAAGACAAATCCAAATTTATGGGGAAAAGGCTAGGTTGTGAAAACACGTTTTTACATCTTTCTTGAAGCAAACCAGAGAGGCAGTTATGCTAACATAGGTGCCTCCAAACTTGGCAACTTTAAGACTTGTGAACTTCGATTTTGAGAATTCTGGGAGTTGAAGTCAACAAGCCTTAAAGTTGCCAAGTTCGAAGACCTCTGTGCTAAGGAAATGTTACAATGAAGACATTGCTACTGAAGATATCTAAGTGAGTTGCAGCCAAGCTTCCGAAATTTATTTATTAGATTTGTATGCCGCCCCTCTCCGAAGAGTCATTTAGACATTATGCAATGTATACAAACTATACATTGCATAAAATGGGTTATTCTAAATAAAGATCAGTATTTTGAATTCTGTCGCAGAAATGCTCTTCCATACTACCTTTTCTCATTATTTAAACCTTTGTGAAACAAGAGTGGAACAATTCAAAATCTCAGACAAAGCTGCTTGAGGAAAACATTAGACAGGCACAAAGCCATTGCTCATGTCACTTTTTCTATCTTTATTTATTCATTCATTCATTCATTCATTCATTTATTACTTATTAGATTTGTATGCTGCCCCTCTCCGTAGACTCGGGGCGGCTCACAACACATGACAAATCTAATAATTTACAATTTAAAATTTAAAATAGTTAAAAAAAAACCATTTTTAAGCAGACATACCTACAAACATACCATTCATAAATTATATAGGCCCGGGGGGAGATATCTCAGTTTCCCCATGCCTGACGACAAAGGTGGGTTTTAAGGAGTTTATGAAAGGCAAGGAGGGTAGGGGCAGTTCTAATCTCTGGGGGGAGCTGGTTCCAGAGAATCGGGGCCACCACAGAGAAGGCTCTTCCCCTGGGGCCCACCAACCGACATTGTTTAGTTGACGGGACCCGGAGAAGGCCGACTCTGTGGGACCTAATCGGTCGCTGGGATTCGTGCAGCAGAAGGCGGTCTCAGAGATATTCTGGTCCGATGCCATGAAGGGCTTTATAGGTCATAACCTATATGAATTTATAGGTCATAACCTATATGACTGAATGAACTCAATCTGTATAGTCTGGAAGACAGAAAGAAAAGGGGGGACATGATCGAAACATTTAAATATGTTAAAGGGTTAAATAGGGTTCAGGAGGGAAGTGTTTTTAACAGGAAAGTGAACACAAGAACAAGGGGACACAATCTGAAGTTAGTTGGGGGAAAGATCAAAGGCAACATGAGAAAATATTATTTTACTGAAAGAGTAGTAGATCCTTGGAACAAACTTCCAGCAGACGTGGTTGGGAAATCCACAGTAACTGAATTTAAACATGCCTGGGATAAACATATATCCATTGTAAGATAAAATACAGGAAATAGTAAAAGGGCAGACTAGATGGACCATGAGGTCTTTTTCTGCCGTCAGTCTTCTATGTTTCTATGTTTCTATAACCAACACTTTGAATTGTGACCGGAAATTGATTGGCAACTAATGCAGACTGCGGAGTGTTGGTCTAACATGGGCATACCTGGGGAAGCCCATGACTGCTCTCCCAGCTGCATTCTGCACGATCTGAAGTTTCTGAACACTCTTCAAAGGTAGCCCCATGTAGAGAGCGTTACAGTAGTCGAACCTCTAGGTGATGAGAGCATGAGTGACTGTGAGCAGTGAGTCCCGGTCAAAATAGGGCCGCAACTTATGACTTATGAGACTTTGCAACTCATGTTAGTTTAAATAATATTTTCCTCTAAGGAAGCAGGAGTCATGGCATCTACTTCAAAATTAAAGCACAAGTGTGGCGTATTTAAAATTGTATCCGCGACCCCTTATTTTATGCACACCTATGAAATGTTTTGTCTGGATAAGTAGGGAGAGGTTTGTATTCTCTTTAAGATAAGATTTAATTGCTTAAGACTTTTCCTCACAAAGACTGTTTTTCTCTCTCACTTCTCGAGAAGCCTTAGTTTTTAAAGCATAAATAATGTCATTTTTCTGCATCTCTTTTTCCACACATGCAAAGATTAATTCTTTCCTGAGACTGTGTGAAGTGGAATTTAAAGATTAACTTAGATCTCAGAAGAAAATTATCCTGTGGCACTTGATAAGATAATCCAAAGTATCTAATGAATGTATTGAAAAGCAGCTCATCACCTACAGTTTGGAACAAAAGATATATAATGATATAGAAAAGGTCAGTCCTCTTTACTCATAGTTCCTAGATAATGGTGTAAGTCATTGAAGTGGTATCTATTCATTCCCAAAGCTATATAACACTTTTTTTCTGCCCATGTGCTATTTCCAAATTAGCCTCATTTAAGTAATATTTAAACTTTGTTCACCTCCATGCAAACATCTAAACGTTGGAGGATGTGTATCTCATCCCATGTATTACTATTGATTTTTTCTCTTTTGTCTCAAGGGTCTTTGATTTCTGTTTCAAAGTCCATGCGAAAAGCAGAAGATAATTTGATGCTAAGCACATTCAGCCTGGGAAAGATAACACAGAAAGGCGACAAAGCTGGAACGTCTCTGCCTGCATCTTCTTTTGAGCATTATAAAATGGAAGACAGTTTTATAGATGAAGACCGAAACCCACATTTCGCAGTGAGTTTTCTCTGTGTAGCTATTGTGCAACACACATTAGCATGATGGACCATAAATTTGTAACAAAACATTGGAATACATTATCTCAGATATGCCAATATCTGATATGCCTCCTGCCGCACGAATCCCAGCGACCGGTTAGGTCCCACAGAGTTGGCCTTCTCCGGGTCCCGTCGACTAAACAATGTCATCTGGCGGGACCCAGGGGAAGAGCCTTCTCTGTGGGGGCCCCGACCCTCTGGAACCAGCTCCCCCCTGAGATTAGGATTGCCCCCACCCTCCCTGCCTTTCGTAAACTCCTTAAGACCCACCTCTGCCGTCAGGCATGGGGGAACTAAAACACCTCCCCCTTGCCCATGTTGTTTTGTTGATTGATTGACTGTGTGCCTGTTTTTTATATATACCGTTTTTATGAGATTACTAGTTTTAAATTGTAATTAGATTGGTGGGCATTGGATTTGGTATTATGTACTGTGCTGTTTTTTATTATTGTTGTGAGCCGCCCCGAGTTTGCGGAGAGGGGCAGCATATAAATCCAATAAATCTAATCTAATCTAATCTATATAGACCGATGGTGGCGCAGTGATTAGAATGCAGTACTACAAGGTAACTCTGCTGATTGCCAACAGTTCTATCCTGACTGGCTCAAGGTTGACTCAGCCTGCCATTCTTCCGAGATTGGTAAAATGAGGACCCAAATTGTTGGGGGCAATATTTATTTATTTATTTATTTATTTGTTTGTTTGTTTGTTTGTTTGTTTGTTTATTTATTTATTATTTAGATTTGTATGCCGCCCCTCTCCGCAGACTCGGGGCGGCTCACAACAAAGTGAAAACAATTTACAACAAATCTAAATTAATATTTAAAATATTTAAAAGACCCCATAATAAACTGCTTAGTCTTAGGGCTGCAAAGCACTGTGAGGCGGTATATAGGTCTAAGTGCTATTATTATTGTTATATAATAAAAGTATGAAATGCGATTTTCTTATCATCCTAAAGTGAAGCAAACAGAATGCTGTTTTGAGTTATATTTTAAAATGTCAATATTGTATTTTCAGTTTTAAGAGCTTAAATGAAATGCATGCCTTTCAACTTTTGTTTAAAAACAAATCCTAATATTACTCTTACCAACTTTTTCAATACTTAAATTTACAAAGAAAAAAAAATTAAGGAGACCTTGGCATCATTACACTTAATTAAACAAAGCAATGTTATTTAGCATTAATATTTTTTGGATATGTATTAAGATGTCTTGCCTTGAAAACCCTGGCTTGACTCTTGATTTTAAGCTAAAAACTAAACTTCAAGATAGCTTATACTGCAATCAAAGAAAACTCTTTTCGGCTCATTAGTGGTTTCATTATATTTTTATTTTGGAAATTTTGCATTATTTTCATCTCTACTTTTTCTTTGGAGTGCAGAATATAGGTTATAAACATCCTATCATAAACTATGGCCAGCCACAGAGAAGTGTTAACAAGCTTCCTTATTTTGAGTTGGAGGGACCGATGGCTTTTCCATCAAATGCTGAGGTTGAAAATATTGAATCAATACAAGAACGGCGTGAAACAGGAAGTGATGAAAACCCAGCTAACTTGCCTATCGGAAGAAGAGATTTTGATAGTAAGTTATATTTTTATGTTACTGCAAATCAATAATATCACCTTAATTCACTGAAATAGTATTGTGAAAACTGTTGAAATGAATATTTATTTATTTAATTTTCTAAACAAAATTCCAGAAGACTTGGGGTGCCTTAGAAACCAGCCTATTTTTTTAGCTCAAGCCTGCTCGTAAATAAACCAGTGGTTCATTCATCCATGCATATTCAGTTGCATCTCTATGGATGTACACAGTTAAACTATACTGAGCTGCCACCTTTTTATTATCAAAGTGTTGGTTATGACCTATAAAGCCCTTCATGGCACCGGACCAGATTATCTCCAGGACTGCCTTCTGCCGCACAAATCCCAGTGACCAATTAGGTCCCACAGAGTGGGAATTCTCCGGGTCCCGTCAACTAAACAATGTCGTTTGGCGGGACCCAGGGGAAGAGCCTTCTCTGTGGCGGCCCTGACCCTCTGGAACCAACTCCCCCCAGAGATTAGAATTGCCCCCAGCCTCCTCGCCTTTCGTAAGCTCCTTAAAACCCACCTCTGCCATCAGGCATGGGGGAACTGAGATGTTCTTTCCCCCTGGGCCTCTACAGTTTATGCATGGTATGTTTGTATGTATGTTTGGTTTTATAAATAAGGGTCTTTAGTTGTTTTATTATTGGATTGCTATATATATTGTTTTTATCACTGTTGTTAGCCGCCCCGAGTCCACAGAGAGGGGCGGCATATAAATCCAATAAATAATAATAATAATAAAAAAAAGGACAATTGTAGCACTCAATCATCAGAATAGGTTTTCTCTGAAAAAAGAAAGGTTTATTTGTTTTTCTCAGTCTTTAAAAATTGTAGGCTCCGCTCAGTCTTTTAAAGAGTGATTTTAACTAGAGTAACATGGTTAAATATAAAAAATAAAAGATAACATATGTTCTAAATATTTATTAGTAAAAAGAAATGAGTTAAAATTTCCAATGAGTGAACATTTGCTACAGATGACAATGTAGTTAAACTTGTTTATAAAAATACAAACTTGAGAAGTCAAAACCACACATTTTTGGTGTGTTTTCTTTAGTGCTGAGATGTATGCTGGGAAGAGTGTATCGACCTTGTTGGCAAGCCTAAAATGACCCTGAAGTACATCACTTGGAAAAGACAAGCCCTGTTCCCTGATAAGTCACAAAAATTGTAATTGTGGTTAAAATATTGCTGTGTTTGTAAAGATTCTAAATATTTCTATGTAACGTTACTGTGCATTATTAAACTGAGAATTCTGCATTAAACATGATGATTTATTTATTTATTTATTTATGCTGCATAATCCTGATTGCAATAGAAATCCTAATATAGTCGGGGGGGGGGGTGTTGCCTTTTCAAGCCACTGACATTTACAACCTAAAGAACTGAGTTAGTTTCGCTTGCCCAATAATAAGTTTATTTTGGGGTACAGTGATCCCTCGATTAGCGCGGGGGTTACGTTCCAAGACCTCCCGCGCTAATCGATTTCCGCGTTATAATGGTGCGGAAGTAAAAAACACCATCTGCGCATGCGCGCCATTTTTTTCATGGCCGCACATGCGCAGATGGTGGAGTTTGCGTGTGGGCGGCGGGGAAGACCAAGGGAAGGTTCCTTCGGCCGCCCAACAGCTGATCTGCTCTGCAGCGCGGAAGCAGCGAGGAGCCGAAGATGGGGTTTCCCCGTTGCCCAGGCAAAGGGGAAACCCCATCTTCGGCTCCTCGCTGCTGCCGCGCTGCTGAGCGGATCAGGTGTTGGGCGGCTGAAGGAACCTTCCCTTGGTCTTCCCGCCGCCCAGGCAAAGGGGAAACCCCAAGATCGCTTGCCGCTTGCCGCTTGCCGTATTGCAGCTTGGAGCCTTGCTTCGCCTCCTTCGCTGCAATACGGCAAGCGATCTTGGGGTTTCCCCTTTGCCTGGGCGGCGCTGGGGCCATGCGGAGCCGCTCATCTAGGGGGGCGTGGACCGGCAAGGTGCCCTCCGCTCTCTCTCTCTCCCTGTTACCGGTGTAGTATAAGAGAGAGAAAGAGAGAGAAAGGAGGGCGACTTGCCAGTCCACGCCCCCCTGGATGAGCGGCCCCGCATGGCCCCAGCGCCGGACTCCGCCGTTGCCTCCGCCCTTGTTCGGCTCTGCAGCTGAGAGGCCACGTCCACCCCCTCCTCGGTGTCCCCGGCACCCAGCGTCCCCACGCCGCCGCCACCTCCCGGTAATGCGCCCGACCTCTGCCTCTCTCTTTCTCTCTCATATACCACGCCGGCAACAGGGAGAGAAAGAGAGAGAGAAATGATAGAAAAAAGGTGAGAAAAAAAGAGAAATGAGAAAATGATTGAAGCAGAGAATGACAGGAAAGAAAGAGAAAGAGACAGAGAAGTGACTCTTGGTGATGACGTATGACGTCATCGGGTGGGAAAAACCGTGGTGTAGAAAAAAAACCGCGGACTTATTTTTTAATTAATATTTTTTGAAAAACCGTGTTGTAGCGTTTCGCACTAATCGAGACCGTGCTAATCGAGGGATCACTGTATAGCCTTTTTGGATTTTCTGGCTTCCTTTAGTTTGCTATCCAAACGATTTTGGCATATCCCTGCAGTCTTTGGTTTCTTATGGTACATATGCTTTGCTGTTTCATTTTCATTAGTGAATATGACATTTTCATTAGTTCTATCCACCAGCTTCCTCTTTGAGTTCCTGCTCTCCGGCTGGCAACTTAATTCTCCTATTTCTTTTCTTGTCCTTCCATTCTGACAATCACTTCCAGAACCAGTTCCGAGTGTAGCATTTTCAAGAGCTGAATTCAGGCTTTCTGATGGTTAAGAAAACAAAAAAAGAACACACGGTTTTTAAAGTTGCATTTGTTGTACACTAGACACCCCTGGTAATTTTCAAAAGAGACAGCATTCCTGTAAATTGAATTAACAAAGTCTAATTGTTAGAGATAAAATGGTCACCTAACATCAAAAACATCATAAAAAAAAGCACAACAAAGAATGTTCTTTCTGCGCCAGATCAGGAAGCTCAAACTGCCCAAGGAGCTGCTGATACAGTTCTACAGAGGAATCATTGAGTCTGTCATCTGCACCTCTATAACTGTCTGGTTTGGTGCTGCAACCCAACAGGACCGACACAGACTTCAGAGGATAATCAGAACTGCAGAAAAAACAATTGCTGCCAACCTGCCTTCCATTGAGGACCTGTATACTGCACGAGTCAAAAAGAGGGCTGTGAAAATATTTACTGACCCCTCACATCCTAGACACAAATTGTTTCAACTCCTACCCTCAAAACGTCGCTACAGAGCACTGCACACCAAGACAACTAAACACAAGAACAGTTTTTTTTCCGAACGCCATCACTCTACTAAACAAATAATTTCCCCAACACTGTCAGACTTTCTACTAAATCTGCACTTCTATTCTACTAGTTTTTCTCATCATTCCTATCACCCATTTCCTCCCATGTTGACTGTATGACTGTAGCTTGTTGCTTATATCCTAAGATTTTTATTAATATTGCTTCTTCATTGCTTATTTGACCCCTGTGACAATCATTAAGTGTCGTACCACATGATTCTTGACAAATGTATATTTTATTTTATGTACGCTGAGAGCATATGCACCAAGACAAATTCCTTGTGTGTCCAATAACACTTGGCCAATAAAATTCTATTCTATTCTATTCTATTCTATAATTAGTTGAAATCAACATTATACAATCTTAGCCATCACTCTTGACATAAAAATCACTTAAGCAAACACTTCAGAAAATAAACACATATAGAAAAAAGAATACAAAAAAACATTCATTTTAAAAACACATGCCAATTATTGCAAAATATGAATAGGATTTTTGATGTAGTGTCCAATCACCAAAAGGTATTTTGCTTTACTGTTGAAGAATCCCAAGTGTACTTTATCAGCCGCTTAGCTGGACAAATACAAAAAGTCAACCTTGTAATGTCACAGATATTAATTCAGAAGAAAATAACAGCAAAGAGCCTTGAAAATGTTCAAGATAAATGAACCGATAACTGCACAAGCTTTTATGATCATGGGAACTGCTACAGTGTATTGATGTTCACTACAGATGTTTTCTGAAGCACATCTGTAGTGAAGATGTTCACTACAGATGTTTTCTGAAGCACTTTCAATGAGGTTTCAGTTATTTACCTCTAAAAGCAAACACAGAAAATGCCCTAAAAACAGCAACAAGCAATGTTATTTTCAAAACCTAAAAGTTTGATTGCCTCAATGTTTCATACTCTAAGGTCAAGTAGTAGGATGTGCTTACAAGCAGTGCTACTTTGTGTGCTCAATGATTATTCTATGTCAGGAAAGAATAGAGTGGTAAAACTTGTGAGTGATGAAAGAACAAATGGGCATTCTTGGATCCAAAGTGAGCAAAAGTGCTTCAGACAATCTGACTGCATCTGTCAGTAGCATCTTCATTATGTTTGGCAGTCATAAAAGTACAGGAAAATACAAGTTTTGACTCCAGGAGGTATTAAGGAGACAAGTAATCACAATCTGTCCGTGCCTCCTCAACTAAAATGAATTTTTTTGACCCTACATGGCTACCATACAAACTCTAGAAAAGGTAAGAGCTCCAATAAAACTCAGCCAACGGGTACAAGTAAATCACCATGCCAAAGTCCAACTCCTCTTTCCTTTTTTGAATCCTAATATACCGTATTTTCGCATTATAAGATGCTCCAGAACATAAGGTACACCTAGCTTTTGGGTACGAAAACAAAGGGGGGGGGAATCTGTCTCTGCCTCCCAGCAATTTGCTTCCTTGCAGCAAACAGCAAACTGCGTGGTCAGCTTCAGCACAGCTTGATTTAGCATGAGCAGCTGATTGGCAATTGCCTGGGCCTCCCGGAATACCACTGATCAGCTGTTCCAAGCTGCAGGTATCACCACCGCCCATCACCGCTCCATATGCCCCATTTTCGGCCTCACACATCCCAGTGACCGATTAGATCCCACAGAGTTGGTTTTCTCTGGGTCCTGTCAGCCAAGCAATGCTGAATGGCAGGACCATGGGAAAGGGTCTTCTCTGTGGTGGCTCCGGTCCTCTGGAATCAACTCCCCCAGAGATTCACACTGCCCTACCCTTCCGACCTTCCAAAAGGCTTTAAAAACTTGGCTTTGTCAGCAGACCTGGGGCCATTGAGCGACAACACTCTGCTTCGGCCAGTAGCAATGAATGATAGATGGATGAATGTTTTTTTTAATATTGGGATTTTAAATTTTGTATTTATCTTTTTTTCTGGTACACCACCCTCAGGAGATGAGCGGCCTATATATCAAGGCAAATAAATAAAGTTGAAAAAAGGAAAGATTGCTTACAGTTTTTGGGAAAGCAGGACTTTTTAAATAAATGCAACAAAATAAATAAAATAACTAGATAAGTGTATGCTGACTATAAAGAGTTAATAGATTCAGAAACAACATAACATTATCAATTGTAGAGAAACACTTGGCAGGGAAAGATTGCTGCCAACATGCCTTACTTTGGGATTCCTGTGGCATCTAACCAGCCATTGCAGGTGCCAAGATATGTCAAGCAAATGACTTCCACATCAGTTTAGCAATTATTTCATATATTTTGGAGGGGGGGGGGCATTCAATTAACAGACAGCATATACATTCATCCTGGTCATTAAATGAGGGGGCAGAGAAGTAGAGAGATATTGCTGATTGAATTTACCTGAAGTTGATTTGTCTTCAACATGAGACGCTGCTGTTTTTTGGAGTGCTGGATATACATTTGTTAGGATCGGAGATGAACTGAAGGGTTGATTCTTTGGCTTGATTATTTGGTCATCTTTATAAGTGCAAGCAAACTGAGATCTAATTAAAGGTTGCTTCAACTAAAAAGGAAGTAGATCAATATAAATTAAAATGTGTAGAAACATAGAAGTCTGACGGCAGAAAAAGACCTCATGGTCCATCTAGTCTGCCCTTATACTATTTTCTGTATTTTATCTTAGGATGGATATATGTTTATCCCAGGCATGTTTAAATTCAGTTACTGTGGATTTATCTACCACGTCTGCTGGAAGTTTGTTTCAAGGATCTACTACTCTTTCAGTAAAATAATATTTTCTCATGTTATTTTTTATCTTTCCCCCAACTAACTTCAGATTGTGTCCCCTTGTTCTTGTGTTCACTTTCCTATTAAAAACACTTCCCTCCTGGACCTTATTTAACCCTTTAACATATTTAAATGTTTCAATCATGTCCCCCCCTTTTCCTTCTGTCCTCCAGACTATACAGATTGAGTTCATTAAGTCTTTCCTGATACATTTTATGCTTAAGACCTCCCACTATTCTTGTAGCCCGTCTTTGGACCCGTTCAATTTTGTCAATATCTTTTTGTAGGCGAGGTCTCCAGAACTCAACACTGTATTCCAAATGTGGTCTCACCAGCACTCTTTATAGCGGGATCATAATCTCCCTCTTCCTGCTTGTTATACCTCTATCTATGCAGCCAAGCATCCTACTTGCTTTCTCTACCGCCTGACTGCACTGTTCACCCATTTTGAGACTGTCAGAAATCACTACCCATAAATCCTTTTCTTCTGAAGTTTTTGCTAACACAGAACTGCCAATACAATACTCAGATTGAGGATTCCTTTTCCCCAAGTGCATTATTTTACATTTGGAAACATTAAACTGCAATTTCCATTGCTTTGACCATTTATCTAGTAAAGCTAAATCATTTACCATATTACAGACACCTCCAGGAATATCAACCCTATTGCACACTTTAGAGTCATCAGCAAATAGGCAAACCTTCCCTACCAAACCTTCCCCTATGTCACTCACAAATATATTAAAAAGAATAGGACCCAGAACAGACCCTTGTGGCACACTGCTTGTAACCTGTCTCTGCTCAGAATACTTGCCATGTAAGTGATGAAGACAGAATTGCTATCCCACTGTGAGAGCAATAGTGAAGCCCTAGCTTTTTTTTTTAGTTTGTTTGCTCGAATAATTAATTGTAAGGCTAAAATTACTGTATAATTGCTTGTATTTCACATGAAAAAAATAGCCACATTTTATTTTAGAAAGCTGCAATCTTGTTTGATTTTTTAAAGGATTCTCATACTGTAAGTTTATTAAAAAGAATATTTTCCCACTGTATGCAAACATACATGTAAACAAATAAACATAGAGCAGATATAACTACTGTATATTCACATACTACAGGAAGTCAAGACTTCTTTTGTCAAGATTTACTGAATCAGCCACACTTGGCACAACATTTACAAAGCTCAGTGACTGTATTCACATAACAAACTAACACAAATCCCTATTCATATTATGCTGCGTGATGCATGAACAAAGTCACAGACAAAGGTTTCTTTCAGGAAAAAGCAGGTAGGACCAAGAAGAAAGGGAGGGTCCAGAGAATAGAAGGGACACATTCATGCAAGATGAACCATCTTCAACTCATTCTTTGATGAGCCATTTTTGACTTACGGTAATTTAGCACTCAGGGCAATTAAAAACATGTAAATATATGTAAAAATATTGCAACTGTATTTACAGGTATATTGTATGTTTTTGTTACTGTTCAATACATAATAGATGAACAATGAGTGTAGCCTCTTATGCACCAAACATTTGAAGCTGTTTATGTTCACTAAGAGGTTATTTATTTATTTATTTATTTATTTATTTTATTTATTGTTAGAGTTGAAAGGGACCATGCAGGTCATCAAGTCCAACCCGCTGACTGAGCAGGAATCTTAAAGCACCCCAGTCAAGTGGCAGTCCAATCTCCTCTTGAAAGTGTCCAGAGTTGGGGAGTTCACCACCTCCGCAGGCAGGTTGTTCCACTGGTTGATTGCTCTGACCGTCGGGAAGTTCTTCCTTACTTCTAGGTTGAATCTCTCCTTGGTCAGCTTCCAGCCGTTGTTCCTCGTCCGACCCTCTGTTGCTCTGGAGAATAGAGTGGCCCCCTCCTCTCTATGGCAACCCCCCATATACCTGTATACAGCTATCATGTCCCCTCTGGCCCTCCTTTTCTCTAGGCTGTCCATGCCCAGTTATGTTACAGAAGTTAGAATCTGGGCATTTCTAAACTGTAATCTTAGAGAACTCAATGTTGTAGCCATATGGGAAAGGACATTTTCCAGTTTAGGTTTTGTTGTAAACACTCCTCGTCCACCTCTGGTAATATCAGATTCTGAGGAGGATGAGCGAGGCCCTTCTGGATACCCTGGGCCAGTGGGGTTGCCAGCTGATGCAGAGAATGAGTGATGGAGAAATAGACCTGGATAAACCAAAGGGGGCAGATATGTCAATCGGGGATTGGTCCGAGTCAGAGGACGAAGGGGACATTAGTGTGGATGAGCCACTCTTAGATGCTAGATCCGGGAGGTTGCAAAGCAGATAACACTTATATGGTAAAAGGAAGTAATATGTAGTTTTAACTTTAAATTAAATAAATAAATAAACTCTAGGGGGGTTGCTGACCCTAGGTATAAAAGGGAAGGATCTTGGGTAATTCTAGGTAGAGTTTCAACGCTGATTTCACGGACGCTGTGTTAGATCTGGGGTTCTAGAAAACGATCCCCTAAATACCTGATTTCTGCCCTGCAAAAGTTATTTGCTAGAAGCTGCCTGCCTGTCAGAATGTGGTGAGCTGAACTTTATACCCTATGACTCATTGCCTATTTTATCTTGCTGAAATGCAATTAGGCCTGAAGCTGGCGTTTTTCCCGGAAGCTTATCTGATAACTTCGCAGTAGATAAATCTCTTCCATGAACTTTTAAAGACTAAATTCTGCTAGTAAATGTTGCCGTTTCAAATAAAGAGTGTAATTCAAAGCTTAAATTTTCGGTTTTAGCCATTTGTTTCAACCTGAAAAGCCCAGGATAGAACAGGTTTATTTTGAAGTTAACAACAAGGGGGGAGCAGAGAAAAGCTTCTTGGCACATAGAAGCAAGCTCCCCTACCCCATTTTCTGGCTTTGTTTTCATAACACACACACCCCTTGAATTACTTGAGGTGATGAAGAGATGTAGATAATTTTTATTTACTTATTCAATTTTTATGCCGCCCTTCTCCTTAGACTCAGGGCGGCTTACAACATGGTAGCAATAGCACTTTTTACAGAGCCAGCCTATTGCCCCCACAATCCGGGTCCTCATTTTACCCACCTCGGAAGGAGGGAAGGCTGAGTCAACCTTGAGCCGGTGATGAGATTTGAACCGCTGACCTTCAGATCTACAGTCAGCTTCAGGGGCCTGCAGTAAAGCACTCTACCTGCTGCGCCATCCCGTGTTATGCTTAAGGGGGGGAAAGTACTGACACCAGACCAATCTGTTAGAATAAAATTCAAAGGTACCAATCACTCCTGCTGAGAAACAAAAGATTCTCAATAGAATAGAATAGAATGGAATGGAATAGAACAGAACGGAACAGAACAGAATTCTTTATTGGCCAAGTGTGATTAGACACACAAGGAATTTGTCTTTGGTGCATATGGTCTCAGTGTACATAAAAGAAAATACCGTATACAAGGGTCACCCAGAAAGTAATGCACCACATTTTTTTTTATCAGCCTACAGTAGACAGGGGCAGCCTATGGAAAGAGGAGGCATACAAATCTAATAAATAATAATAATAATAATAATAATAATAATAATAATAATAATGATGATGATGATGATGATGATATGAATGCAAAACTTTAGATATACATTATTTGAATTGTCAGAAGTGCGTGTGTCAATTTTGCGTTTCTTCAGACAGATAGCGTAGCTGCAGCAGTGTTTCAAAATGGCGTCTGTAAGTGATGTACGTTACAAATAGCATGTCGTCACTGAATTTCTCACTGCAGAGAAAGAAACTGTTAGGAACATTCATAAATGTTTGTGAACAGTTTATGGAGAATCTGCAGTCAACAGAAGTACAGTTAGTTGCGGAAGACATTTTGAGGATAACGAAGAAGTGATTTGCACAGTGCAGAAATGGCTTCGTGACCAGAACAAGTGGTACCAACAAGAAAAAAATGGGGTGCATTACTTTCTGGGCAACCCTCGTACATTTGTCAAGAATCATAACACTTAATGATTGTCATAGGGGTCAAATACACAATCAGGAAACATTCAATATTAATTTCTCGACTCTTTTCTGTATGTATGTATGTATGTATGTATGTATCTATGGATGGATGGATGGATGGATGGATGGATGGATGGATGGATGGATGGATGGATGTATTTTCTCCATCCCTATTGTCGATATCTCCTCTTTCCCTCAACTTTTTCTCCTTCTTAAATATGTTATTTGGTCATTATTAATCTTCATATAGTCATCAACCCATTCATTTTTTAGATCTTTTTCTCTTTTATCGTTATAGTTATAACTTTTCCCTATATCCAACGATCAGTCCCATGTACCATGTAGTATGTCAGAATGCATAAAGAACAACGTTTAGATTTAAATAATCTTGGAGGGAAGGGCAGGCAAGAGAAATTCATAGTTCATCTACCTTTTGGTTGGAATGGTGGTTGGGTCAACAGAAATGGCTGCAGATTAATGCAATATGTAAATATTTAAACAAAAGTGAGAATAAAGAAGCCTTTTTGAGAGAAGAAAATTGCTTAGAGAAAATATTTAAAAAAAAGATTAATGATACAAAAGCAAGTAATATATACAGAATGTTATCACAAGTGGAAGAGGGAGTAATAAAAGGCTTGACAAGATGCTGGCAAAATGATTTACAAATCGATGAAAGAGAAATGAAAGAAATAGTAGAAAATATATAAAAAATTAAGAATACAGGAGTTAGAGAGATGAGAAGGAAAATTTTACATAAATGGTACTATACACCAGCACAACTTTCACACTTCCAGAGGAAAGGGAAAGGTAATTGTTGGTTGCCAAAAGAAAGGAATCTTTATGCATATGTTCTGGGAGTGTGTTGAAGTTCAGAAATTTTGGAAGGAAGTGCAGAATGAAATAAATAAAATGTTAAATATTAAGTGGATAATTACAAAAGAAATAGCGATATTAAGAGACTTCAAAGAAATAAAAACTGCAGCATTGGAAAGCGCTCAAGCGGTAGTGGTATTGGTTGGAAAGAGTCTAAAAAATGGACATTATAGAATTGGTACTGGTACATGGTGGATCACATTCATTTTGAAATCATGGAAATAAGATTAAACAATTTTGATTAAAATAAATTGGAGAAGCTGATGGTACGATGGAATAAGGTGAAAGATTATATGTTGAGTAGAATTTGTGACGGAAATGTGAAAAATAAACTCCAATCACTCTTTGAATAGTAAACAAATGCAAATTAGAGCTAAGGAAATAAAAGAACATAAACTAGTAAATATTTGAAACACACACCCCACCCCACCCGCAATTGCTGGTGGTGGGTATTGTCAGTCGGGTGATGGGCACATGCACTGTGCACTGTTTTATGTTTGTTTTATGTTATTTTCAAATGTGCAAAACCAATAAAAAATTTTTTTTTAAAAAATAGTTCATCTACCTTGATTTTTTCACATGCTGCCATTTGAATCCGCTGTCTCAGAGCTTTGGGAGAAGATCCCGTAGACTGTGCTGGAGATCTGTATTAATATTTAAACAAAATACAAGCAACTATGGTAAGCATGAAAGATGTTGGTTAGCCTTATACAATAGGCGTATATAGATTTAAAATTAAAATTGTTAATACTGTACATTAAATGAAGTAAATGACCACAATCCTTATAAAGCAAAAACAGCCAATCAAAGAATTCAGAAATTCAGAAACTTTTGTTTGAGTGGCGTTAAATCCATTTTTTAGAAAACCAATTTATCTAGATAAGGGGTTCCACTATAAAATGAAAGATTATGTAGGTGCTTAATTTCCACGTGCATATAGGAACTACTATATCTACTTGTGACAGCTTAATTGGGTCTACTAAAAATTAGAAATCTGTTTATTCTTCCTTTATTTAACTCTTTATGCTGTTCAATATGCAAATATTTCTCCTCTTTTCTGCTACTGAATTTGTGTCATGGACTCATGGTCACACCTAATTTCTATATTCACTAAGGAAGAATCAATAGCATTATAACTGTGCAGCTATCATGTTTCCCCAAAAATAAGACCCTGTCTTATATTTTTTTTGAGCGCTAAAACAAGTGCTTGGCCTTATTGCCATGCACTCAAAAGCCTGATTGGGACCGATAAGGTCCCACAGAGTTGGCCTTCTCCGGGTCCCATCGACTAAACAATGTCGTTTGGCAGGCCCTAGGAGAAGAGCCTTCTCTGTGGCAGCCCCGGCCCTCTGGAATCAACTCCCCCTGGAGATTAGAACTACTCAAGACTCACTTATACCGCCAGGCATGGGGAGTTGAGACAACTTTCCCCCAGGCTCTTTTATATTTTGTTTTATGTTTGGTATGAATGTGTTGTTTGGTTTTTTTTAATAATGATAGGGTTTTATATGTTTTTTTAAATATTAGATTTGTTCTACTATAATATTGTTTTTATTATTGTTGTGAGCCGCCCCAAGTCTTCGGAGAGTGGCGGCATACAAATCTAATAAATTATTATTATTATTATTATTATTATTATTATTATTATTATTATCATCATCATCATCAGGAGATGTCTTATTTGGGGGGAAAACAGGGTAGAATCATCTATTCAGTTCTTAGTAATATAAGACTAATTTTGCTTAGTAATAATTTTTAATATTCCAGTCATATCTTGAGGTCCTAAGTATCATATCTCATCCAATTTTCCTTTGTAACAGCCACAACAGGATACTGAATTTTGAAAGATAGCATTCCAAAAAGCTGATGTTTCCAATGCAGAACAACCTACCATTCTAAAAGTTACAGACCTCTGGGTTCATTTGTGACCTTAGCTCTCCATGTACTCTCTTCCAGCTTTCTGCAAACTATTAATTCTGACAAATGCAATCTTTCCTCAATTTTTGGCAGCTACTAAGCAAAGCAAAAAAAAAAGGGGGGGGTGAGGCAGGAATGGAGTGATCAAAAAGAGAATGAAAGCCTGCTGAGCAAGGCTTGTGCAACTCTTTCCAACTTCTTAATAGCTGCCTGCTCTGGTCATTGACTGAGAGGGGGGAAAAAAGAGGGGAGAGGTTGGAATTGAAATGGCAACATTCCAAAAGGATCCCAATTTCCTCTTCACTCTCTGGGGAAGTGCAGTGGAGAAATTTTTTCAAGATTTTCATATCATTACCTCCATCTTTCTTTCGTTCCCCCCTCCCCCAGACTCCAAATTTGAGCCCATATGGTTCAGTTTTCAGGAAGTTATCGTATTAGACATAAATCCAAACCTTCTTATATAATTCTTTCAAACATTCCTCAAGGCTGGATAGAATAAACAAGGTAAGGAGCCAGAGCATAGCTTCTGGGATTCTTTAAAAAAAAAATCAACTGCTTTATCAACAATAGTCACAGAAGACATCTATATTTTCAGTAATAGGTTGCATCTGTTTGTGTATGTTTCTGCTCTCCAACTGTCTTGTGTCTGGGTTTTGTGCAAACTGGGAAACACAAAGTGGGCAACACATACAGACAGTTCTTGACTTAAGTCCGGTCGTTTAGCAACTATTTGGAGTTACAACAGGCTTGAAAAAGGTACTAACAATCCACCTATGAATGTCTGATGGCCATCCCCTCCCACAGTCACATGACCACATCTTGGATGCTTGGCAACTAGTACACTTTTATGGACTACAGTGTTCCCTCGATTTCCGCGGGGGATGCGTTCCGAGACCGCCTGCAAAAGTCGAATTTCCGCGAAGTAGAGATGCGGAAGTAAATACACCATTTTTGGCTATGGACAGTATCACAAGCCATCCCTTAACACTTTAAACCCCTAAATTACCATTTCCCATTCCCTTAACAATTATTTACTCATCATTATTACTGGTACTCACTGTTGAATAAGACACTTAGTGATCTTGATATTTATAAACATAATTATTTATTAACAATAATAATTATTTTTTGTTATTTATTTGCAAAAATTATTAGTTTGGCGATGACGTATGATGTCATTGGGGAGGAAAAATCCTGGTATAGAAAAAAACCCACGAAGTATTTTTTTAATTAATATTTTTTGAAAAACCGTGGTGTAGGCTATTCGCGAAGTTCGAACCCGCAAAAATCGAGGGAACACTGTAGTCGTATAATTCTGTTTTACAGTTTTCCAGCAAAAATGCTCCAAGAGTGAACAATGAGTTTGCTTAATGATGGCAGGATTCACTTCATAACTTTCACGTTCAGTTAACAGTCGCTGCAAAAAGGGTTGTAAAGTCAGGTGTGGTGACGTGATTATTTAATTACCAGCATGACATTACAACTCAATGAAGGATAGCAAAATTTGTACTACCACACTGTGGGCATGGCTTATGCAGGATGCCTTGCACTTTCTTTCAACATCTTTCAGTGCAAATTGGGTGCTCTGGGGTGGAGCTCCATTTTTGTTACCCCACTGCGTCACACACACACACACACCCGTCCGGGCAGCAGTCCACCCCTGTTACAACCCCAATTGTGGGTTGAATTATGATTGTAAGTTGAAGGCTACATGTACCCAGCTGAGTCATGTGACTGGAAAAAGGAGGGTGGGGCTTAGAATGAAGCAATTACCAACATTCCCAGCCATTTGTCAGTTGTCTCCTTCATACAGATCAGTTGGGGAATTCTTTTCAGGAATTTTATTTTCAACAGTCTAAAGCCAGATTCTGCCCTTTTTAAAACACAACTTTTTTTTTTTGCTTGCTTTTTCTCAGTCGTCAAATTTTGGGGGTTTAATTTTTGGAGAGTTATCCCTCTGATGGACGTCCAGAAAATGTACCATTACACATTCTACATGATTTCTTCTAATGTTCTAAAGCAGAGGTCCTCAAACATGGCCACTTGAAGACTTGTGGACTTCAACTCCCAGAACTCTCCAGCCAGCATAGCTGGCTGGAGAATTCTGGGAGTTGAAGTCCACAAGTCTTCAAGTGGCCATGTTTGGGGACCCCTGTTCTAAAGAGTTGGAAAATATAAAATTGAGTGTTCGAAAGAGACATTGAAAAAGTGGAGTAAGTCGCTTTTGCTTCTGGCTTTTATCAGCATCAGCATTATTATATAGTTTCCCAGATAATTTCTGCAAAAGAAAATAGTTTTCTTCACAATACAAAGATTGAATCTGTCTCGTCAACACCAGGCTTAGAACTTACTTGAACAATAATATGGTAGAAGGAAATCCAAACTCTTCACATCCAAATAACAAGACAGCTTTGTTGCTGAAAGGAGGATGACTAGCTGCTTCATCTAAAACAGCCAATAAGGACTTCACAGTATCTCTGCCACAGTAGACAGTGTCATGGTTTATAGAATGTAGTTTTGGCTAAAAATTAAAATAACTTTATTAGCTGTACTATAAGTTTATTAGCTACATTAGCACACTGGAGGGGTTTGATCATAGAATCCCTATTATCTTATCTCCAATCCAAGCTTTTTAATCACATTTACATGATACATTTTTATCTTAAACCCTGAATTGAAATATCTAAAATGTTTTTGATATCTATTTTGGTGGGGTTTTTTAATAGTAGGCACATTTCTATAGAAAACTATCTAATGCAGATTCATCAGATAATAATAATAATAATAATAATAATAATAATAATAATTTATTAGATTTGTATGCCGCCCCTCTCTGAAGACTCGGGGCGGCTCACAGCAATAATAAAAACAATGTTATAGCGAAACAAATCTAATATTAAAAAGAAGCATATAAAACCCTATCATATTTAAAAACCAAACAACACATACATACCAAACATAAAATATAAAAGCCTGGGGAAAGGTGTCTCAACTCCACCATGCCTGGCGATAAAGGTGGGTCTTGAGTAGTTTCCAAGAGACAAGGTGGGTGGGGGCAGTTCTAATCTCTGGGGGGAGTTGATTCCAGAGGGCCGGGGCTGCCACAGAGAAGGCTCTTCCCCTAGGTCCCCCAAACGACATTATTTAGTCAACAGGACTCAGAGAAGGCTAACTCTGTGGGACCTTATCGGTCGCTGGGATTCGTGTGGTAGCAGGCGGTTCCGGAGGTACTCTGGTCCAATGCCATGTAGGGCTTTAAAGGTCATAACCAACACTTTGAATTGTGACCGGAAACTGATCGGCAGCCAATGCAGGCCACGGATTGTTGTAGAAACGTGGGCGAATCTGGAAAGCCCCATGATGGCTCTCACGGCCGCGTTCTGCACAATCTGAAGTTTCCAAACACTTTTCAAAGGTAGCCCTATGTAGAGAGCGTTGCAGTAATCGAACTTCGAGGTGATAAGGGCATGAGCGACTGTGAGCAATGACTCCCTGTCCAAATAGGGCCGCAACTGGTGCACCAGGGGAACCTGGGCAAACGCCCTCCTTGCCACAGCCGAAAGATGATGTTCCAATGTTAGCTGTGGATCGAGGAGGACGCCCAAGTTGTGAACCCTCTCTGAGGGGGTCAATAGTCCCCCCCCCAGGGTGATGGACGGACAAATGGAATTGTCCTCGGGAGGCAAGACCCACAGCCACTCCGTCTTGTCTGGGTTGAGTTTGAGCTTGTTGATACAACTTTCTCATGATAGAAATCTTCATTAATCAACTGGCTCTGTATACTTCAAGGCAAGGTGCATACAAACAGGAATACAAGAAACAGTAAGGTGCACAAGCTGGTGTTTCAAGCAAGGTAATAACATTTTCTCTAGGAAGAATTAGCCACTTCACACAAGATAGAGAAGTCAAAATAAAAATAACCACTGCCAAAATATACTTAGAAGGGAGGGTGGGGAGCAAAAGAAGAACTTCCCAAAGTTTAAACTAATGATCAGCAGTATATAAGAGGAAAAAGCTTTTTCTTCTTGTAGAAAATATTTGCCCATTTAAAATAAGAACATTTTTTAAAACACATCACCATTCCCAAAGTTATTCAAAGCAACTATTTTCTTCAACTAATGTACAAGAAATAATCAGGGTATTTAGGGGGAAAAATCTCTGTTATATCAAGCAGTTTAGAAGAACAAAAGGAGGCCCCTTACTCGGGCTGGACTGATTCCAGTAGCGCTGGCTGCCACAGCCTCATGCTGCAAACTGATAATATTTTTAA
Organism: Erythrolamprus reginae; assembly: GCF_031021105.1. NCBI lineage: Eukaryota > Metazoa > Chordata > Lepidosauria > Squamata > Dipsadidae > Erythrolamprus > Erythrolamprus reginae. Next base: position 75,236,182 of record NC_091955.1, read on the forward strand.
TCCTCAAGTCCAAATCTTGTACAACTTCCTCTGCTGCTTGACAGAAAGGATCCCTGCTGTTTCGGCCTTTTATCAACTGCATCTTGATTGTTGATAGGATTCGGCCCCCTGCATGTCTGAAAAACAGACCTGGGGTCATTTCCATATTCATTTTGGCACCAACGTAAGATATTTAGTAATTTGAAAACAGAGAATATTCACAGTTAATCAAAATTGCTCAGCAAACAGCTTTGATCTGTTAAGTTGCACAGCATCTTTCAGTGAGATCTTGCCTTTTAATGAAATAATTTGATATATGAATTGGGGGATTACAGAAGGAAGACGTTAGGACAATAGACTCATACCTCCTTGCTAACGCATAGTTTAAGTGGCAAGGAAAATAGCCCGTTAGAGGTTTTAATTACATTATCATAGATTAGCTCACATTATCTAAATCCTGCTTAACCACTAAGATTTTGAAATCCTCTGCCTTGCTACATACCTATTTGTTTTCCATCTACTTAGGCGCATAATTAACTTATGAATAGTGTTTTCACAGACTAATAAACAGCATTTTAGACAGAATTTCAAGCACCTGGAAAATCAAAGTTTTCTAACTGATTACTTTCATAACATAAAATGCACCCTCCTAGAGATGTATACGTTTCCAACATTCTCATGCATACTACCAAGAAAACAGAAATCCAGTTGAAGTTACATAAATAGCATATTTGACTTTAAGTTGGAGTAATTAAAGGCAAAGAGATTTCATTTCCTTTCAATATCCCTTTCAATATGAAATTAGAAAAATTAAAAGCCAACTCTCCTCTCCCATTTGTTAAAGGTGACAGGCTTTTGGCTAACATATTCGAAATTAGATATGTATTCTGAAAGCTTATTTCCACATTCTGGAAGACTTCCTTCCATTAGCTGAAGTCAGATTCAAGTAAGGGAAAAGGGAATAGAGGCAAAAGCCCTCCAAAATATTAGTATTTTATCCCACTTTTGTCTTTTTATATGGTGAAAATATTTGAACATTGTTGTGGTTAGCTCTGGCCCAGCTCCTGCCCCAAGGAATGTGGAGGTGGATGTGGGAGAAACATCCACATGCCGCAGGCCTGTTTTGCTCCCGATGGAATCTGCCGACGAAGTCTCCTCTGACCAAGGAAGCGTGTGACAGGGAAGAGGGGAGTTTGGCAGACAGCCCAGGAGATCAATCATCTGTATCATCCCTGGATTCTGAACAAGAATTAATGACACATCCACGCATGCGTAGAGTGATGCATAGGAGACAACAACTGAAGGATTATTACAAGAGAAAATGAGGCCACCTGTGGTTGGGTGGGGCTGCTGTACTTAGTGCTACAGATAAAAGTGCAGCCTGGTGTTTTAGCCTCATGGCAGTTTATCTGATTCATTGTTTCGTCAAGATCGTGGTTTTTGTGCTGTTCAAGATTGTGTGTGGACTCTCTGGACTTTAGAATTGGGCTCAATTTCCCAGTTAGTGGGTGAGCAATTGGATTGCATTTCACCTGTGCCTTGTGTGTACCAGAAAATCCCTTTGACAGTTAAAAAGGGAGCTGTTCCTGTTTTTCTGTTTATAAAAACTTTTGGGTTTTCCTTTTATCATGTGGTGTGTGTCTTCCTGGACTAATTACCCTGTAATTACGGGTGGTTGAAACACGCCGGCAGAACAAACATAAGATACAAAATTGCCTCATTTTCTGAATGTATCGTAGCTCTTTGGAGATAACTCCGTGTAGATTTTTCTCAGGCTACATGAAAGCATCTTATAACATTTATGTTGCCTGTTTCAAGTGAGACTTGCTATAGACTTGGTTTTTAGACTTTCTTAAACTGTGTCCACTGTTCCAAGATCTCTATGACTTCATTCTTGTTTCACTGTTTGTTGTGTAAAGAGGATAAGGTGGTGTACTTGGTCTCTCCATATATTTCTATACAGTTCTGTAAGTATGACTATGAAATACAGTACTTAGGAATAAAAAAATAAAGCCTGAGTTCAACAAACGGATGATGAAAACGGAATTTCCTCCCCAGAACAAATTCATTACCAACTTTTTCAAGAGGAGCACCAGTAATTTCAAATGGCTCTTTATCACCTTATCATGGGTACTTGTCTCTAGGTATGTCAAAAGGTAAACTAAATACTTCTTTTGGCAATCACAGAAAATATGATTATCAAATTTTCAGATGTCCCAAGCATGGGCGATTAGCAAATTCCACAGAGACAATAACAAGATTCTGCTGGACCTGAAAGCTAGTAAAATAGGTCAAATTTAGCAAAATAAATTTTACGAATGACAAATGCAAAGTCCTACAATAGGGTAGAAAAAAGTCCAATAACGTATTTTATTTATGAAGTTTATTTGTTGCCCCTCTCATATCCAACAACTTACAGCATACGTAAGAGTATAGATAAAGAGGAACCATATTGGATAGCAATATGTGCCCAAGAGATCCGAGTATCTCGGGGAATTATAATCACAAGTGAATATAAGCCACAATGTGATGTAGCTGAAACCAGCAAACCAACCAACCCATTTGTAGACTGCATCATCAAAGGTACACAGGTATTTTTGACCATTGGCTATTTTTCAGCACCATTCAAACTCATGATAGTTCTGAAAAAAAATCTGCAGCCTATTTAAAACCATTTATGACCTTCACAGCATCCATCAGTCACATAATCGTCATTATAGTCAGTACTCATCTTCCGATGTCTGACATGTGGGTTCTCCCCTCCCATATTTACAGAGCAGATTAATTGGAGAGAAAGGGGTTTCAAAATTTGTTCCACACATGGAGAGCAATCTGATTGTACCAGAGGTGGAGAAGGGCTAGGCAAATGAGAGATTGACTACAAAAATCACTTGCTTTTTTTCTCTCAATCTGCTTCCTTACAGAGGGATTTCAAGAGAGCATTTTGGGGTGTTTTAACAGAGGATGTCTAGCTAAAACAATAAAGATACTGCAGTAGTGGATTCCTATATTAGAAAAGAGGTTGAATCTCCAAATTGCCATCCAATTCTTATATTTTATATTCCAAAAATAAAAGATGGTTATAAAATTTATTTTATTTTTTTTAAACTGTCTTTTGTAAACATGCAGTACCAGCAACCTCAGCAAGTATATGGATATCACTCTTGGCACATATCTGACTTTTCATTTTAAAATATTCCTATTTTAATAATAGAGAGCTAACGTTCTGCAAAAGGAATTGACACCTGGGATGATAGGATTCTACAGGAATAGATCTAGACAACATGTTGGTTCATCTGTCCTTTGTTAAATCATTGTGTTCTTTAGGGCAGTTGTTTTGTATATGGAAAAGCCAACCAACCGTTATTTTGTAAGGACACCCCCTATGTGTTCTCCAGATTCCAAACTATGACAACCAAGCCCAAAGAAGAGGAGGAGACCTAATATTTAAAGTAGAAACATAGAAGATTGACAGCAGAAAAAGACCTCATGGTTATCTAGTCTGCCGTTATACTATTTCCTGTATTTTATCTTAGGATGGATATATGTTTATCCCAGGCATGTTTAAATTCAGTTACTGTGGATTTATCTACCACGTCTGCTGGAAGTTTGTTCCAAGGATCTACTACTCTTTCAGTAAAATAATATTTTCTCATGTTGCTTTTGATCTTTCCCCCAACTAACTTCAGATTGTGTCCCCTTGTTCTTGTGTTCACTTTCCTATTAAAAACACTTCCCTCCTGAACCTTATTTAACCCTTTAATATATTTAAATGTTTCGATCATGTCCCCCCTTTTCCTTCTGTCCTCCAGACTATACAGATTGAGTTCATTAAGTCTTTCCTGATATGTTTTATGGTTAAGACCTTCCACCATTCTTGTAGCCCGTCTTTGGACCCGTTCAATTTTATCAATATCTTTTTGTAGGTGAGGTCTCCGGAACTGAACACAGTATTCCAAATATGGTCTCACCAGCGCTCTATACTGCGGGATCACAATCTCCCTCTTCCTGCTTGTTATACCTCTAGCTATGCAGCCAAGCATTCTACTCACTTTCCCTACTGCCTGACCACACTGTTCACCCATTTTGAGACTGTCAGAAATCACTACCCCTAAATCCTTCTCTTCTGAAGCTTTTGCTAACGCTTTTGCTAAGTAGAAGTCTTTTACTGAGTGCATTTTAATGATAAACTATGTTTTTGCACCACATAATCCAGTAAAGCCAAGATTTGACATCCTTGCCTTGAACGAATATGCCTGCTGTGAGCAGTTAATGTCTCAATTCTTATTTAATCTTTCTTCCCACAGTCCTCATTTCCAAGAAAAAAAGTTCCCATTCCCCATCAGATATACATAACTCTAGCTGGACCAAAGAAAGGAAAACTTCATTCACTTTTTATATGAAGAAGCCAAAATAAAGTGCTGATCTACTATGTGAGGGATTAGTTTAGGACATCATGCCATGTCTTACTTCATTTTGCATTAAGGTATGCTATTAACAGGCAATCCTTCTAATACAGAACTACCTATGATTGTTAAATCCTACCAAGCTCAACAGGATTTGCTCCCAAGTAAGTATGCATTATACCGTGGCTGGAGACTGCTTTTATTAAGTGTTGAAATACTTTACCCAGTGTATTAAATGTGCTGCCTGTACATTACATGAATGATTTAATCCAGAAAAAAAAAGATTCCAAGGAGTTAACATTGGGGATTTTTTTTCAACTCTTCCTCACTTCTGTGCCATTTTAAGTTAAAATTCAAGTATCAAAGGAGAATGCTCCAAAATGGTATTTATGTTTCTGATCCAACCTTGGATGGGAATGATATATAGGAGCAATTCAATCCAGTTGTTCAGAGTTCCAACCTGTGTAGCTATTATCCATCAAAGCAGGAAATAACCAAGTGTAGCATTTCACCACTCAATTCAAAACAGAGGGAAAAGAAAGGAGGGAAGGAAGTTTTTTTTAAGAAAGATTTATTCCTTCCTGGGAAAGTAGCTCCTCTGAAAGTCAGATCAGTTTTTCAGTTGCTGGATGCAAAAAAATTAAAGCCCCTTCACCCTCATCATAGGATAACTTTCAGCGATCAGCTGTTTTAAAGCTTGTACAGCTTCTACTTATGAACTTAATTCGTTCCGTGACCAGGTTCTTAAGTAGAAAATTTTTCCCATAGGAATCAATGTAAAAGCAAATAATGCGTGCCATTGGGGAAACCACAAGGAGGGTGGAGGCCCTGTTTCCTCCCAGGAGATTCCTAGAGAGGCGCCATGGAGGCTTCTCCCCACCTTTTCCAGCCCTGTTTCCTCCCAGGAGATTCCTAGAGGCCCCACAGAGGCTTCTGCCCACCTTTTCTGGCCCTGTTTCCTCCCAGGAAATTCCTAGAGAGGCCCCACGGAGGCTTCTGCCCGCCTTTTCCGGCCTTGTTTCCTCCCAGGAGATTCCTAGAGAGGCCCACGGAGGCTTCATCCTGCCTTTTCCAGTTACAGTTTCGGAGGCTCGGGTTTGTAAGTGGAAAATGGTTCTTGAGAAGAGGCAAAAAAAATATTGAACACCAGTTCTTATCTAGAAAAGTTCGTAAGTAGAAGCGTTTGTAGGTAGAGGTACCACTGTACTAGGAATACATTACTGTATTTTTCAGAGTATAAGACGCACCTTTTTACTCCCCCAAAAAGAGGATGAAAACTTGATTGCATCTTATACACCAACTGTAGCCCCACCAGCCACCCCCACCCTTTGGCCTCTGCCTCCCAGCAATTTACCTTCTTGCAGCAAACAGCGCAGAGCCTGATTAGCACAAGCAACTCATTATCAGCTTCCCAATCCTCCGCTGATTTGAGGCTGCAGGCAGGCCGGCCATGTGCTAAACAAAAAGTGAAACTAGCTGCAAGGAGGCAAATTGCTGGAAAGGTTGGACTGCTGATACCTGATGCAAGGAGGTAAGTCAATAACTATAAATGTCTGTAGAAAGTTCAAATTATTAGACTTGTTTTTAAAGACAATGATGGAAGCTTTTTAAAAATAAATGCTTGATCTGAAAAGGCCCAATGTATCTTCTTTTAAATAGCAGAGAATAATGTATACTTCCAGAAAGCCACATCAATTTTAAAGATCTGCAAAAGTATAATCTGGAATGTAACAGTGTCCTGTTTTAGTATTAAGTATTTAGTATTAAGACAAGGCAGCTGAATTAAACCCTGACTTAATCAGGTTTGGAGTAGATCTCTTTAAGAAATTGGGAGAAGTTAGTGTGATTACATTTAAGAAAACTTTCTGGCAGTTCATATACTGCCATAAGGTACATTTCTCCCATTCTTTTCATGTCAGATTTTCTTTAGCATGAACATTTTCCACAGGAAAAATCCATAGATCCTTAATGAATTTAATAATTGCCTTTTAAATATTATGTTGTAGATTTATACCCCTTTATTTGTACAATTCAAGGGGGCCATATGGTCTTATGACTTTTAAGGTCATCTCATACAGGGAAGCTGTCCAAAGACAATACAAACAAATCCCAAAATACTTCATATTTCAATTTGAATACAGTATTTCTTCTTGCAATATGGTAGTTGTATTGCCATTAAAAGCATATATAGTAATATCTCGTCTTACGAACCCCTCCTCATAGGAACTTTTCGATATATGAACCCAGGGTTTAAGATTTTTTTGCCTCTTCTTCCAAACTATTTTCACCTTACGAACCCGCCGCTGCCGCTGGGATGCCCCATCTCCGGATTTCCGTTGCCAGGCGAAGGCTCCCCTCATTGGGAAACCCCACCTCCAGACCTTCTGTTGCCAGTGAAGCGCCCGTTTTCACGCTGCTGCGATTTCGCTGAGGCTTCCCTCGCTGGGAAACCCCACCTCCGGACTTCCATTGCCAGCGAAGCGCCCGTTTTTGCGATGCTGGGATTCCCCTGCTGGGATTCCCCTGCAGCATCGTAAAACAACAGAAGTCCGGAGCTGGGGTTTCCTATGGAGGGGAACCTCAGGGGAATCCCACCAGCACAAAAACGGGCGCTTCGGCTGGCCAAAGGGGTGAATTTTGGGCTTGCACGCATTAATCGTTTTTCCATTGATTCCTATAGGAAACATTGTTTCGTCTTACAAACTTTTCACCTTACGAACCTCGTCATGGAACAAATTAAGTTCGTAAGACAAGGTATCATTGTAATGTGATACTGTTGGATTTTTATTTGAGACAAGTAAGAGAAAAATCCAGGGCTCTGAACATGTACTCTTCTTTGCAGCCCCTTTTTGTGGGTACCAATCCCTCTCCTTAAATGCTGCAAAACTTTGGGAAATAATGGAAGGAGCAGAAAAGGCGTGAAAGGCTGTTTTAAAACAATACAAAAAAGCAAATAAGGATTATATTGTGGTTTTTTGGACTACATTTTGTTTGAACCATCGATCCCTGTTCCTCTTGTCTTTCTGATTCACATTTCGTATATTCTGTGTGATCCCTACATGACCCCATGCCTCCACACAAAAAAAACTGTGCATCCACAAAGAATGTTTTTAGAATTACAATTGATCGTTGCTTTATTTCCTTGATAATCCAGTAGACACAATTTTTACCTGGATTCAAGTTCTACCTGTGCCAAAAGTTCCTGGCAAAAAAATTTCCCATCTGGAAATATGTACAATCTTACAGGATGGTTCAAAAAAAATTTTTTTTTTAAATACCCAGTAAACTACAATCCTATAAAATGCAGGTGTCTGGTTTGCCTATTTGTAGGCTTCTGACTTATGAAGAGCCCCACAACTTTTTTTCTGCCAAGTAGGTAATGACTCACTAAGTGGATAGCAAGGGAACTGTTGCTTCTGTACTACAGTACTACTACGATTACAATTGCTGAATGGGGAAGAAGTAGCTTTGCTATTCCACTTACCTCACTTTGTCCTTTTTATAATTCAAGACGGCTATACATATATGACTAGTCAAATTTTGCATAATGATAACATTACAAAACCTTTAATCCATTTTCAGTCTAAACCCATGTATCTCTTTTGTACTTTAAATTTTAAAAAGTTTAACTTTGTTCCAATCACTAAGAAAAACTGTAACCAGTAAATACTGCAATACACTGTTGCAATAATGTAAATTACACAATGTAAAATCGTGAGCTTTAGAAATCAAAATTTAGATGCCAAGCAATTCCATGTGTGAAATTACAAATACTGTATACTTTAAAAAATATTTTAGAAGTATGAAGGCAAATATAGTTGTTTCAGGATAATGATTTGAAATTGAATTTGGATCCATCACTGGGACCAGAGATGTACTTTTCCGAGATTTTGGGAATGCATTTTCAGGAAATTTCTTTACTGGAATACTGTATGTGCTTTGGGCTGCTATGTGAATCATGTTTATGTGGTGCCTTCCTATTGGCTGATTGGTGTGTTGATGGCTGGTGATTGGCTGTCATTTCCTTGTGTTGCCAAATCCTCAGCTCCTGAGTACAGTGATCTCTCGGTTAGCGCGGGGGTTACGTTCCAAGACCTCCCGCGCTAACCGATTTCCGCGTTATATTGGATGCGGAAGTAAAACCACCATCTGCGCATGTGCGCCATTTTTTTCATGGCCGCACATGCGCAGATGGTGGAGTTTGCGTGTGGGCGGCGGGGAAGACCAAGGGAAGATTCCTTCAGCCGCCCAACAGCTGATCTGCTCCGCAGCGCGGAAGCAGCGAGGAGCCGAAGATGGGGTAAAGGCAAAGGGGAAACCCCATCTTCGGCTCCTCGCTGCTGCCGCGCTGCGGAGCAGATCAGGTGTTGGGCGGCTGAAGGAACCTTCCCTTGGTCTTCCCGCCAGATCACTTGCCGCTTGCCAGTCCACACACGCCCCCCTGGATGAGCGGCCCCGCATGGCCCCAGCGCCGGACTCCGTTGCCGAACGGCGAAACCGGAAGGGGCGAGGTGGGGGAGAACGGGAGGCTCAGCATTCCGGCAGTCGCAGCGCTGGCTGTCAACTTTTCTTTTTAGCACTGGGGAGGCAAGTCAGCTCCTGCCCAGTTTTAAAAAGAAAAGTTGACAGCCAGCGATTGTTCCGCTGCCGCCAGCATGGAGCCCACGGGGGATTCGCCTTCCTCCCACCCGCAGCCGAGACTGATCGTGGGCTCCTTCGCAACCTCGGAGAGCTTCCAGGGCATGAAAGCTCACGAAAACCAGGAAGCTCTCCGAGGTTGCGAAGGAGCCCACGATCAGTCGGCTGCCGGTGGGAGGAAAGCAAATCCCCCGTGGGCTCCATGCTGGCGGCAGCGGAACAATCGCTGGCTGTCAACTTTTCTTTTTAAAACTGGGCAGGAGCTGACTTGCCTCCCCAGTGCTAAAAAGAAAAGTTGACAGCCAGCGCTGCGACTGCCGGAATGCTGAGCCTCCCGTTCTCCCCCACCTCGCCCCTTCCGGTTTCGCCATTCGGCAACGGAGTCCGGCGCTGGGGCCATGCGGGGCCGCTCATCCAGGGGGCGTGTGTGAATGCCACGGGGCTGGGCTCGGCTCCCCCCTCGTCTCCCCCCCTTACCAGCCCCGCCGCGGAAGGCTCCATTCTGTTCCCTGCTGGCCCGATTGAGCGGCCGGCGGTCTCCATTCAGGGAACAGACATCCACCCCCTCCTCGGAGTCCCCGGCACGCAGCGTCCCCACGCCGCCTCCACCTCCCGGTAATGCGCCCGACCTCTGCCTCTCTCTTTCTCTCTCATATACCACGCCGGCAACAGGGAGAGAAAGAGAGAGAGAACTAGCGTGGACTTATTTTTTATTTTTTAATATTTTATTTTTTTAATTAATATTTTTTGAAAAACCGCGTTGCAGCGTTTCGCGCTAATCGAGAACGCGCAAATCGAGGGACCACTGTATTTGATATGCTAATGGTAATTCAGCACTCCCGTTAACTGATAAGGGGCCCGTTTCCCAGGCTTCAATCATTTCCCTGGCTATCTTTGTGCCTGCATGGCCAATGATCTTAGCTGCTGCAAAGTTAAATGTGTGTCCTTGTTCATTGCAATGTGAGGCTACCAATAATTTCGGGTCTCTTCGTCTGACTGCTTGCTTGTGTTCTTGTTCTTCCTTTTCAGGAGTCTGAAAGCTCAGAAGAGTAAATCTCTGGTCACAGTGACTGACCCAAATTCAATTTTGCATAGTTATTTTAGATATTTTAGATTTTATATATTTTATACATACAGTGATCCCTCGTTTTTCGCAGGGGATGAGTTCCAAGACCACCCGTGAAAAACGAAATTCCGTGAAGTAGAGGAAAGTTATTTTTTTATGTATTTAACAAGTATTTGGACTTTTAAAACCAACCCTTTGCATTAAACAGTCATTCTATAATGTTTCTCAGCTGGAACTACATGTGATATCCTATCAGTTTCTTTATTAGAGTACAGGAGTACTGTAGAATAATTTTATGAATTTTTAATGAATTTAAAATTTTAATGGATTCAAGGTTGACTCAGCCTTCCATTCTTCCGAGGTGGGTAAAATGAGGACCCGGATTGTGGGAGCAATAGCCTAGCTCTGTTAAAAAATGCTATTGCTAACATGTTGTAAGCCGCCCTGAGTCTAAGGAGAAGGGCGGCATAAAAATCGAATGAATGAATGAATGAATGAATGAATGGATTTAAGCCCCCTTTGAAAACCCGTGAAATAGCGAATCTGCGAAAGATGAACTGTGAAATAGTGAGGGATTACTGTAATCCCATAGTTTAACTATTCTTCAAAAGATATAATCAAAGGCATTTTTCCAATAAAAAGCATATAGAGTTCTTGAAGCTAGTAACGAATACAGTGCCAGTGCAGTACATTTTGAAGGATAAAATTTAATAAAGATATCTCTGGTTGCATATTTCAAAATTTGATCCATTCTAGAGCTAATTATTTTCCAATATTTCAGGATTTTATAGTAAACATATGAAAGCAGGATTCTCCTTGCTTGTTACATTTCCAGTATTTTTTAAGGAAAATACTCATTTCAGCAATCAAAATCAGAATGATATTACCAACAGTCAAGCATACCATTTCTGATCATGTTCAAGATAAACTTTATAGTGTTCTTCCATTAAAATTTGTACTGTCGCATCAAGTACAACTGAGTTATACATAATAATAATAATAATAATAATAATAATAATAATAATAATAATAATAATAATAATAATAATAGTGTAACAGCATTTAGACATATACCACTTCACAGAGCTTTAAGCCCTCTCTAAGAGGTTTATAGAGTTAGCATATTGACCCCAACAAGCTGGGTCATCATTTTACAGACCTCGGAAGGATGGAACACTGAGTCAACTTTGAGCCTGGTGGGAGTCGAACTGCTGAACAGCTGGCAGTCAGCAATTGGCAGAAGTAGCCTGCAGTACTGCATTCTAGCCACTGCACCACCACGTCTCTCTTATAATGATTAGGATAATAATGTTTTATTATACTGTAAAATTGGACTTCTCACTAGCCTTTCTTTTTACTATCACACTGTTTAATTGAAGGCATTGAAACCAATTAAATGATACAGAATGCTGCATACCAAGAGACTTGAGAGTTTTTATCTTTGTCCTATTCTTAATAAAATCTTGAAATTCATACAAACTATTTCTCCACTGAGCAAATTTATTAGAGGAGAGGCTTTGTCTTCTTAAAAGCAAACATTTAGAACAGAGCAGGAGGGGGAAAGACCAGATTTATTATTTTCCTGTATATTCCAGGCATTAAAGTAATTTACTTAGTCATAATAACTTCTAACTTGTGAATCCATATATATATATGAACTGCCTCTTGAAGACTGGAAGAATAATTCATTGCTTGTCTGTGCCAAGTAATCGCTTATCTTCAATAAATATGAGAATGATTTGAAAAAGAAAGTTTAGTCGTGGTGATAATATTCATTTTGACAGCTGTGATTATTCTTTATCAAGATAGATTTAACTTTTCCCATCTAGAAATCTGTTGATATGTTTTTCCAACTTGGTAAATAATTAATCTTAATTTTTTTTTAAAAAAAAATCCAAAATATTTTATCTTTCAAGCAGGAAAGTTAAAGTCTGTTGTTTGATAGGAACATTGCTTTTCATTCTGTCAAATTCCATGCATGGGTTTTTTCCATTTTGCCATAACAGGAGTTGTTCCAGTTATTACCACCTTTTTTCTTACATTGGCTCTTGTATCTATAATAGAAGCATCAATTTTAACCACCTATTGAATCGCAAAATCTACTTTTCTTTATCTCCCATTTATCTGTTCTTACTTACTGCACAATCTATTTTGCCTGTCTTCTTTCTATTAACAATATTACCTCTTACTGTAGTAAGCTTTTCCCTTAAGGAATTAAGTCTTGCTCAGCAACTTTTTCAGAACTAATCTTCACTTAATTGTCTTTCTCCTGCCACATTACCATTTTTATCTTCTCAACTGTGTTTTATCAGTCCTTATTTTTTAACATTCCAAATATTCCAAACTATAAAATTATTATTATTATTATTATTATTATTATTATTATTATTATTATTATTTATTTATTTATTAGATTTGTATGCCGCCCCTCTCCGCAGACTCGGGGCGGCTCACAACAGTGATAAAAAACAGTATACAATGACAAATCTAATATTAAAAGTCTATAATAATAAATCTAACATTAAAAGTCTAAAAAAAAACATTGTTTAAAAATCATACATACAAAATTATTAATCCCAACATGGAATATTAACTATAAAACAATCTAATGATAGACTATGTCAGATCAATAACTACATGTAGGGATAACATTAAGTTTTTAATTGTTACAATAACATGTAGGGATAACATTAAATTTGTAGTTGTTATAATATGGTAGCTACTGTACTCTGCTTATGGAGAAAGTTTTAATGAGAACAATAATAAATTATAGGAAAGAAAAAATAGTTGAAAGAGACTGAAACCATGAAAGCTTAATATAAGTAAAAAGTAATAATTAAAGTATGTTTTCCACGTGAATTATTTCAATTGCGTTGAAAAGGACATCATATTATGAGATTAACCCAGTTTGATAACTCCTGTAATTAAGAATCAGTTTTGCTTGGTTTTTCAAAGGCTAATGAATAAAGATACATTTTAAGTTTTTTTTAAAAAATAATAGGTACGGTAAGTCTATGTATGAGAAAAGAATTACCTTGGATCCAGATCGTCACCAATAATTTCTTCTAATTTATCCATAAAGTGAATAAACTGAGAAAGCCCCTTCACATGAGTTCTTAAAGGATCAGTTGGTAAAGGAGCATATCCTTTTCCTCCAAGTTCTATGGCACGTATAAATGAAGTTCCCATCTAACGAGAAACACATAATTTAGTTACAGTATGCAAAATGGTAATTTAAAAAGGATAGTTATTTTTAAAGAAATTCTTTACAAAAAAACATATAAAATTTTACTTAATAAAATACATTCATTATAATGTTGGAAATTGAAATAATGTTTTCCATTTTCTATATGTAATCATAATATTGTATATCAAATTTATGCTCTCTTTTGCTTTTAGTGTCTTAGATTTCAGTATGATGTTCTAGTTTGCTTCTGGATTTTCCTGCGGCTCTGACAACAATGAGCAAAGATCAATGTTTCTAAGACTATATTAAAGGCAGTAGACCAAGATGATATGAACACCAGCATTTTCTGACCCATTCCCCCCACCCACACCCAGTAACTTGCTTGGAAAAACCAGTGCATATGGAAGACATTTCCTTTCACATGGCAAATCTCAGCATCTATAAGTCTCCAGTTGGGACTACCCACAAGACTGTTGAATATCCGGTTCTGGGAATGAATACTTTTTAGCCTTGTTTCTTTTGCAATTAAAACAATCCAGAAAATTCTAATGTATCCCAGCACATATGCCCAATTTTTTTCTTCTTTCAAGAGCAGTGCCCGTATGCATTGTATCAAATTGTTCCGAAATCCCCAGATCTCGAAAGGACAATAGAAATTATTGTTGGGAAATAAAATATTCTACAAAATGTGGTTTGATAGAAGATGCTCTGTATTACAGCCAAACAGCCCAATCATACACAACTCAAAAATAACCACTAATTCTGTTATTTTAGACTGTAACCTTATATTATTTTTAAATGATGGTGAAAAGCATGGCTTTTCAGCTCACACTGAAAACTTGTAAGCATATTTGGTTATTAACTGATAGTTATATTTTGATCCTGGAATCACATGAGAAATTGAAGTTGGGGTACAATTAAATTCAAAAAATAGCAGGAAAGATTTATTTTGGAATGTCTGGGTTGGGCAAAGAATTACTCTTTTAAATCAGTTGATTTCCAATGGTTGCTTTAAAGTTCTTGAGAAACAAGCCAATTCTCTGATTTACCTCTAATATATAATTGGCTAATTGAATAACAAAAACACATATTAATTAAAGAACAAGGATTTGTTCCTTTAGCAGTCACCAAGATGCCTGCAACCTAGCTTCTTCAAGAAATGCAGTCACCAAGTTGGAAACCAGCAGTACAATTTTATAAGTGACTAAAATGAAAGTTAGTATGAGTTATATATTTGAATTGTGAAATGAAGAATTGGAATATCCACCTTTGAAGAAATAATGAGTCCAGATATTAAAATATGTAGCACAGTTCCTATCATTTAAAAATGGAATTAATTCATTGAAAAAGGGTTACATTTTTATTGGAGACCTCAAAGGTATATTTAAAAAGGATTAGACATTAAATTTCTTACACTGGCAAGAGAAGAAATTTGAAGATTCTTTAACTCACATTGTTTGATTTCTATTTGGTTATGGATATGATGGCTTCAAACCACTACATATGTTAATATAATTTAAGGAAGGAATATTAGAATTAGGAATCTTAATGCAATGTTGAATTATATCCCTGAAACATGTCTCATTAATTTTGGTTTATTTACACTTGAATGCAACAAATATGATAATTTTATGTCACTGTAAAGAAAGTAAAGAGAACAATTTGGTGTAGTGATTTAAAGGCATGAGGCTAGAAATAGGGGATTGAATTATTTGTAGCCCTGCCTTAGAAGGGCTGGGCCATTCACTCTTTCTCCCAGGAAGCAGGCAATGGCCAACCCTTTCCAAAATTCATGTCAAGAAAAAATGCAGGAACTTGTCCAGCTAGCTGCCAGCAATCACCATGAATTTGAAGGGATAGAACAGTTGCATAGAATGAATATATCTATTTTTTTAAAAACTCTGTGTTCCCAAAATACGATGACACAGTAAGTTATTAAATGGATAGGATTTAATTAGAAGCTCAAGGATTGAATTAACTACATTGTAAATTATAGTTATTGTATATAATTACATAATTTTGTTAATTAATTTTTTGTTACCAGTATATGTTTTCATTTCAATTGCTTCCCAGTAATATAGTATTTTCTTCATACTATCATCAATATTTTGTTGGCAATGTAAATATTGATAAGGGTAATATTATGAATAATACTATCAATTGTTTATTAAACTATTTTTATATCTGCCTAAAATAATACTCTATGTACATCTGCTTAATGTAGAAACAGTATCCCAAGTTAACTTTTGACTGGAGGAATCAACTATCTAAGACTATTTTGTTAAATATTTTCAATAGGAAAGGGAAGGAATCTTTCATACATACCGGAAATATAGACATTTGTTTCTTCTGGGCAGCATGCTTTAGGTCAGTAAAAGCTTCTCT
Organism: Erythrolamprus reginae; assembly: GCF_031021105.1. Classification (NCBI taxonomy): domain Eukaryota; kingdom Metazoa; phylum Chordata; class Lepidosauria; order Squamata; family Dipsadidae; genus Erythrolamprus; species Erythrolamprus reginae. Next base: position 75,251,843 of record NC_091955.1, read on the forward strand.
TCCAAGTCCTCTATCAGGAATGTTTAAAATGTGAGCAATAGCCAAATCGTTTTTGGAATTAACCAGTAAGGTTAAATATGCAAACAATGTTTTCTTCACCAACAATGGCAGCTATAATTAAAACACAATCCTATCATTTTTCTACTAGATTGCTTCAAAAAAATATCATGTAGCAATGTATTAGGAAACTTTCTCAATGAAGTAAAATGTGATCCATATATTTTTCAAATTACTGACACTATTTTGAAAAAAAAATATTTATATATTAGAAACATAGAAGACTGACGGCAGAAAAAGACCTCATGGTCCATCTAGTCTGCCCTTATACTATTTCCTGTATTTTATCTTACAATGGATATATGTTTATCCCAGGCATGTTTAAATTCAGTTACTGTGGATTTACCAACCACGTCTGCTGGAAGTTTGTTCCAGGGATCTACTACTCTTTCAGTAAAATAATATTTTCTCATGTTGCCTTTGATCATTCCCCCAACTAACTTCAGATTGTGTCCCCTTGTTCTTGTGTTCACTTTCCTATTAAAAACACTTCCCTCCTGAACCTTATTTAGCCCTTTAACATATCTAAATGTTTCGATCATGCCCCCCCTTTCCTTCTGTCCTCCAGACTATACAGATTGAGCTCATTAAGTCTTTCCTGATACGTTTTATGCTTAAGACCTTCCACCATTCTTGTAGCCCGTCTTTGGACCCGAATATATTTGTTTATATTTGATATTTGTTAACTGCCCATCTTCCTTGGAGAAGCTCTCTGGGAAGAGCACAATATAATCAGCAAAATTAAACATTAAAATCAGAATAATTTAAGATTCATGTTAAAATTATAAAACATTATAAAATTTTTACAGCAGAATTACAAGATGGGGGATTAGCAGCTGATAATACAGGCGGGGGAGGGATCTCATGTTGTGTGGGCCTCGTGTCTCCCCCTCCCCCACAAAACTACACAGCTAGGTTTTTAGGGAAGAATTAGCATAAATAAGGATGTACTAACTACAATTTTATATTATTCGTGTATATTTTTAATCTTTACCAATCTGGCATTTAGAACATTTGTATGGATCAATAGTTAATGGATACTATTTCGTTGCTAAATTGTTAATGGTTCAAATGCCAGTAGATGTTCTGAACACACTCCATTCTATTTCTGAACAGACCTTTAAAAACCATATACCGGTAATATCAAGTTTAAAACAGGACACCAAACAAAACTTGAGAGTTCAACAAATCAAAAGAGGGCTTTGACACTAGCAATTATTTATTTATTAAAATGGGAAAAACTGCTAGTATAGTAATTAGTAAATATACTTCTCAAAAAACTAAAGGGAACACTTAAACCAGTGTTTCCCAACCTTGGCAACTTGAAGATATTTGCTGGCCGGGGAAATCTGGGAGTTGAAGTCCAAATATCTTCAAGTTGCCAAGGTTGGGAAACACTGACTTAATCAACACAACATAACTCCAAGTAAATCAAACTTCTGTGAAATCAAACTGTCCACTTAGGAAGCAACACTGATTGACAATCAATTTCAGATGTTGTCAGCACATTCAACTTAGTACAGAACAAAGTATTCAATGAGAATATTTCATTCATTCAGATCTACGATGTGTTCTTTGAGTGTTCCCTTTATTTTTTTGAGCAGTGTATAATATTTATTACGGTCATAGACCAGTATAATATAATTATCTTGCATAAAAATTTTTTATAGTAATTACTGTAGGGAATAAACAATAATAGCAAGCCTTACCTCTTCCTTATCCTGATTTATTTTTCTTGTTGGTGTGGAGAGTGAAGAATTAGTAAAATTATTCTCGATTGTTAAATCTGCTGTTCCAGCAATAAATTCTAACAATTGTGCCTTTGAAGAGATTTCAGAAGTATAGTTAGCTTGTTAGTCACTTTTTAAAGAGAAGCAAGTTATGGGGGCCTCCTGAACATTAGTAAAAAACCCCAGAGAGTGGTTGTTTACAGAATCCTGCAACATTGGTACTTGGACCATTGGGGAAACCTTTCAATTAAACATCATGAATCATGTACCATTGGTGCCGAGGCCTCCCAAATATGCCCTTTAAGGCTGAAAACCTCACTTTCATATATTTAAATAGTGATAGGTGAATGTTTCAAAAAAGTGTTGTCCATTTATATCAAAAAATGAGAAAGAAATTCAATGTGCTTTGGGAAGGTTCTCAAAACCTACATTGCAGAACCAATGAACCCAATATAGGTAAGACTAGGATAGACTTTGCCTTTCCTCCTACATCAAGAGGTAAAATAAAGTAACAGAATTTAAGAAGAAAGACTGTAACATTTCTATATTACTCTGTGGATGTTCCAACATATATTAAATAAATTATAAAGAAATTTATTAAATAAATTATAAAGAATTAAAGTATTTTTTAATTAATATTTTTGAAAAACCGTGGTATAGACTTTTCGCGAAGTTCGAACCCGCAAAAATCGAGGGAACACTCTACATGTATATTCAAATCAATAATGGCACATACTTACAGAGGATATAGGTTCAATTTGCAGTCCTAGTGTCTCGCATTTTATATATATATCTATAAGATCCATCATATTGCAGTGCTTTAAAAAGCTAGCATACGTATTTCTGATGTCTGCATAATTTTCAGGAGCTTTTACATTGTCAGGTAATATACCTAACTTGTCAGGAACAAAGTAATTCCAAGATAGTATCACTTCACTAAGAGATGCTTTAAACTCACCACAAAGCTAGAAAAAAAAGAAGAGTTATTCAGAACAACTATGTGCCGATGCTTTACAGATATAAAATGTTTTACAAATGTAACTGGGCTGAAATGAGAGCTACCGTGTTTCCCCGATAGTAAGACCCCCCCGATTGTAAGACATATGGGGGGTTTCAGGGGGGTCGGCTAATATAAGCCATACCCCGAAAGTAAGACATATGTCTTGCTTTCGGGGAAACACGGTACTAAAAGCGAGGGAGGCGTTGGAGCAGTTCGCGTCGCTGGCGAGGGAGCTTCGCGCCCAGGAGAGTCTCCCAAACCCGGCACGGATAAGAAGGACTCCTCGGCCGTTCACGCCAAGGACAGGCAGCCCCAGTTCCAGCGCCTCAGCCTGCTCGCCCGGCCTCTTGCCCGGTGGGGAGAAAAAAGGCGGCGGCGGGAGTAGCGGAGGCGAGGCGGAGAAGAAAGAAGCGGCGGATAGCTGGTGAGGCGCCGGCTAGAGGGCTGGACCCTGCCGCTCCCGCCGCCGGCTTTGCGCGTAGAAACACGTTCCCAAGCAGGAGCAGCGGTGGCGGCAAGGAGAGGAGCCCTGCCTCGGATATGAAAGGCGGACCTGGGCGAGCGAAGCCGAGTGACAGCAGCAGCACCTCAGGGGCGAGTCCAACGAAGGGACTCCAGCTTTCCCTGTATTCCTGGAGCTGCCGCGCCTGCCACTTTCCCTTTTTTTGCCGGTTGTGCGCGCCACTTGTGCGCGCCATGTGTGGTGTGGCGCGGTGTCTGTTTGCAGCAATGGCTGCGGCGGCAGCAGCAGCGAGCAACAAGGTGTCGGGAAGGCTCCAGGGGAATGCGGCAGTAGCCTCCCCAGCTGGGAAGAGCGAAGATTCTCTCTCTCTCTCTCCCCCGTCACCCACCCTCATGTTCCCCTCGGACCTCCTGGCGTTTACGCGCCGGCTTGGGATCCTGCGCCAAGAAGCCTGAGGGTGCTCTGGCCCAGCCTGGCTGTGTGCTTGAGTGAGGGGCTGTGAAGGTGCTCTCGTTCACTCAAGCACACAGCCAGGCTGGGCCAGAGCACCCTCAGGCTTCTTGGCGCAGGATCCCAAGCCGGCGCGTAAACGCCAGGAGGTCCGAGGGGAACATGAGGGTGGGTGACGGGGGAGAGAGAGAGAGAGAATCTTCGCTCTTCCCAGCTGGGGAGGCTACTGCCGCATTCCCCTGGAGCCTTCCCGACGCCTTGTTGCTCGCTGCTGCTGCCGCCGCAGCCATTGCTGCAAACAGACACCGCGCCACACCACACACGGCGTGCACAAGTGGCGCGCACAACCGGCAAAAAAAGGGAAAGAGGCAGGCGCGGCAGCTCCAGGAATACAGGGAAAGCTGGAGTCCCTTCGTTGGACTCGCCCCTGAGGTGCTGCTGCTGTCACTCGGCTTCGCTCGCCCGGGTCCGCCTTTCGTATCCGAGGCAGGGCTCCTCTCCTTGCCACCACCGCTGCTGCTGCTGGTGCTGCCGCTGCCACCGCTGCTCCTGCTTGGGAACGTGTTTCTATGCGCTACCGCCGAGGACACGAGACACGGGAGGTGCAGGGTTTGGCCACGTCCAATAGCCCATTGGAAGGGGGGAGGGGGGATGGAGGGGGGGTGATTGGAGGGAGAGAAGACGGCGTGGAGGTGGGGGGGTGGAGACCGAAAGGAAAGGTTCGGCAGGGGAGGGGGGGCGACCGCGTCCCTTCCTTTTCCTCGAAGCGTTTGTGTGCTGAAATGCCCTCCCTCTGACTCGCCGAAGCCCGAAGACGAGCCGGCCCCGGTGCCCGGGACAATATAAGACATACCCCCAAAGTAAGACACAGTGGGGCTTTTGGGGGTAAAAAGAAAGTAAGACACTGCCTTACTATCGGGGAAACACGGTATTATATCAGGAAAATTTAACCGTAAGTTATTACATTTTTATCATTTTGTTTATGCATATTCCATCTATTAGATTGGATACATTTAACCAATGCAGAGTCTCATATGCACTGTCTGATGATGATGATGATGATGATGATGATAATAATAATAATAATAATAATAATAAATTAGATTTGTATGCCACCCCTCTCTGCAGATTATATATAAAATATGTAGGAAATAGAAAACAAGGGAACAAAATAGCAAAATAAGATAATGGTTTTAATTTTTAATTCCGGTTGCTTTGGTAAGTGGGTATCCTGGGCTTTTTGCCCATCTTCTCATGAAAGAAAAGTTGTGGTTTTCCAAAAAGCAACTAAGGGTTAATAATTAAATTGTCAGGCAACTAAACCATGGTTGTTGTGTGAAAGGTAAAGCAGGGAGATTTTTCCTGAAGGACAAGATAGAAAGGAAATGTGGCAAGTGAACATGAAATGATCAAATGTTTTAATACTATACTGATTGTTGAATGACATTTATATGGTGCACTAATTGAATAACAATGACATTTACTAGGAACTGTAATACTAGCTTTGAAAGTTACTTTCAAAGTGTGTGCTTATACTGTATTATCAAGCAATAACTAGGTTTCTGTGTTTGCTACTTTTAGCCCAATAACACTTGTTGTGATTCAGTCTGAGGCTCCTCAGGGAACGGCTGGAACTCTGCCGGCTCCATGCTCAGAGGGGGAGGAGGAGGAACAGGAGGAGGAGGAGGACCAGGCAGACGGGGAAGAGGAATGTCAGGACGAGGAGGAGGGAGAACAGCCTGAGACCCCCGGGGGGGAGCTCTCCCCAGCGAGTAGCCTGGAATCATTAGATGAGAACGCACAAGCCATCATAGATATGAGGCAGAGAAGGGCAGCACAACGAAGGGGACAATTAGCCAGGTATTTCCATCCCTAATAGGCAACAGCTGGGTTTGGGTGTGTGGTTCTCCTCAGAAAGGTTGAAAAGGCAGGCCCGCCCTTCCTGTATTGTGGAGAGTTATCTTTTGGGAGTCCTGTGACCTTGCTTCGATCCTTGGCGTCTCTGATTCTGGCTTGTGGCCTCGAAGGCTGAAAACTTGGGGGAGGCGTGGGTTTTATTATCTACAGTGGTGTGTGTACCAGCAAGAAGCCGTCGTGACTCTTCTGTGAAGCTTCATAGTATTCCAGTTTGTAAAAACAGTTTTTGTTATCTGTGTTTGTTTTCAAAGATATAAAATGACTTTGCTTTTTATCAGCGTGTCTGGATACTCTTTTTAGTTGGTGTTGGCATCTGGGGGAACCCAGACAGAACAACACTTAGAGGAATTTTTGTCCAACAAAACATTAAACTTGTTTCAAGTTTAGCTCTAAAGTTGTATTTTTCCCATTAAAATAAAAGAAATCTAAATGTAAGTCAGTTTGATTTATTAGAACCTGTTGGATATTAAAGTGATTTGTTCCATATGGTATAAGATTGCAGCTTAAAGATAGTGGGATATATTTTTTCACTAATACAGTATTTCTGAAAGTAGTTCTTCGAAATGCAACAGTTAGTAAAGTTCCAATATAATTCAGTCAAAATCTTTTCTCACAAAATGAAGAATTTTCAGGGCTTAACTTTGTTTATACTGGTATTATAAAAACAATTTAAATCCAAATAAAAATGCTGTCCAAATATCAGCTTTCATGATCAGGTGCCCACCATGACAGCATATTATTCATAGAAAGGACTGTAAGAGTTTGTGGTAAAACTCAGAAAATGTTTTGCTAGGACCGAATGCCAGCTGGCTAATTCATAAAGGAAGTTCATAAAGTTCAACAGCTTAAGTCTGTGATAGACAACAAGAATATTGTATTTCACAAGGTTAAAATGAAGAAAAATCTACAATTCTTAAAACTTTACAGTTCTGATATTGTTTTGTAGTAATTGTATTTTTGTATCAAAGTTTAAAACGAGTAAATGTAATCATTATTTTTTGCATGATACTGATTAATGCCTTTTAAAGATGTAACTATGAAAAAATGATTAAATGCTTCTTTTACAGATTTTCTTCCCAGTCCTTTTAACATTTTAGAATCTGAATATTATTCTTTAATCTTATCTTTCATTACATTTTTAATGCAGGTGCATTTTTACAATTGTAAAAGCTACAGTTCTCTGCAGCTATTTGTCCTATGGAACCTCCCCAGTAAAATGGATGGCATCAATCTTGTTAGCCTTTCACAAGGCCCTGAAGACCTAGCTTTTCCCACAGGCATTGGGGCCAACAGTTATGTGAGGTCTTTTTATGATGTACAGTATTTGTTTTTTCTGGGGGTTACCTATTAACAAAGACCTCTTGCATTTATATTCTGCATTTATACTTTATGTTCTGGTGGTTTTAATTTCTGTAAAATGCTGTTGAGATGTGCAGGTTTATAAATCGTACATTTTTTTAAAAAAAAATATTTTAAAAGTAAGTTACCAGGTCATTTTTAAAATTTGGATTCTTTATTTGGGACTTTCACTGAATATCAGCGACAACTAAGGAAGTTGGGAGTGGGAGGCACCCGCTATCTTTCTAGTTGGTCGCAGTCGGTGTTAGTAGGAGGACAGAGGTCAACCCCTAGGCGTTCGGTCCTCCCTCCTCTTATTTAAAATCTACATGAAACTACTGGATGAAGTCATCCGACGACATGGGATGAGGTATCAGCAATATGCTGATGTTACCCAGCTATCTCCACCCCATGTCAGTTCAGTAAAACTGTGGATGTGATGTGCCAGGGCCTGGAGCTTGTGCGGGTCTGGATAGGAGTTAACAGGCTCAAACGTAACCCTAACCCAAAAGCAACGTGAGAAAATATTATTTCACTGAAAGAGTAGTAGATCCTTGGAACAAACTTCCAGCAGACATGGTTGGTAAATCCACAGTAACTGAATTTAAACATGCCTGGGATAAACATACTGTATATCCATTGTAAGATAAAATACAGGAAATAGTATAAGGGCAGACTAGATGGACCATGAGGTCTTTTTCTGCCGTCAGTCTTCTATGTTTCTAACAAGACCAAGCAGCTGTGGGCATTGCTCCAAAATATTACATTGACTGTCTATCTTTGGTGCTGGCGGGGGGGATTATCCCCCTAAGAATGGGTTCACAATTTGGGTGTCCTCCTAGACTCACAGCTAGGATTACCTGACAGCTATGGCTAGGGGAACCTTTGCACAGGTTCGCCTAGTGCACCAATTGTGACCATACCTAGATCAGGATGCTCTTCTCACAGTCACTCATGCCCTTATCACCTCACGGTTAGATTATTGCAACACGCTCTACATGGGGCTACCCCGAAGAGCGTTCGGAGACTACAGCTGGTCCAGAATGCAACTACACAAGCTGTTGTAAGTGCACCTAGATACACCCACATTACACCAATTCTCTGTGGACTGTACTAGCTTCCAATTGGTCTCCGGGCACAATTCAAGATGTTGGACATTACCTTTAAAGCCCTACATGGCTTAGGGCCAGACTATTGAGACCATCTTCTACCACATAGTCCCAGTGACCGATAAGGGCCCACAGGATTGATCTTCTCCAGGTGCCATCAGCTAAACAGTGTTGGCTGGCAGAGCCACGGGGGAGGACCTTCTCTGTGGCTGCTCCAACTCCTTGGAATCAGCAACCTCCCAAGATCCGGACTGCCCCACCCTACTGACCTTCTGGAAAGCCGTAAAGTCCTGGCTTTTCTGGCAGACCTGGGGTCATTGATCTGATGGTATAGAATCGGGATCCGGCCATTAATGACATTCATTTTTTAAACTGTTTTAATTGTTGGTTTTAAATTGTCTTGAATCATTTTAGGGGGGTTTATATTACACTGTATGTGTTATTTTTTGGTTGCAAGCTGCCCAGAGTCCTTTGGGAGTTGGGTGGCATACAAATCCAAATAAATAAATATGTTATATATGTTTTGTGCATCACTTAGAGGAGGCATGTCCAACTTGTAGGCCATATGTGGCCCTCGACAGCTAGTAATGTAGCTCCACAATATCATAAACCTTTTAATCTTCTTATATGGTTTAGATACTTTAGCTATATTATATATTTTATACAGGGCCCAGACAATTCCTCTTCACACAATGAACTCCAGGCAAGGTAAAATGTTGTGTACCCATAACCCAGAGTGTTTGTTATTCCTTAACAGATAAAATAAGCCAAAGATAGCTGAACATTTCTATAACTGCATGTGGTTAACTCCTATCATAGTCATATATTTTGTGAGGTAAACGTAATATTTGTCCTTGGTTTTACCAACTGTGTAGTCAGATTAACAAGTCTAGCTTTTCAGTTTAAAACATACATTATTTTATATACATTGTGTTTGGGGAAAAAAGCATAAACAATGATATTTAAGTTGCATTTTGGAATTACAGATACTGTAAAGCTGAAAATAATTCACTTCCTTATTTTTCCTCTGCTTAAAATTTTAGAGCATAAATTCCTTTGAGCATGAAATTTCTGTGGTTGATTCTCACCAGAAAAAGTAAGTTTTCTTGGAAATGTTTGTTGAGATACTTCATCTTTCAACTGCATGCAGTTGAAGAGAGGTTAAAGAAAAAATGATTCCAGTGTTAATAACAATTGTTTAATATATCCCTTTTCATTTCAAAGTGCAGATCACCATATAATGATTGAACCATCCAATAAAAAATTTAAAAATCAAGCAAGTTACTAGCAGCAATTTTTTAAAAAGTATTTTAGCTCTTGTGTACTGGTTGCCTCCAATGCTATGATAGTCATAGTTCTGTCTAAAACCTGGAGGTTAATTATGTTTCCCTCGGAAGGTATTTTATAATTGGAATGCAACCATTAAAACATCCCTACTTGAACTGAAAGTGAATGACCAACCTAAAACCTACTGAATTTCTCCTACTGACTTTGGGTCTCCTAAACATACTGTACATCTTAATTACCATATAACACTGTCTCTCTATGTAACAGAAAACATGTTCTTCATTCAGACATTTGTGAGGTTTGAACATGTATACTCACATTCTCTTATTTAAACAAAAGAAATTATACCAAATTTAGGAACTAGGGTTTGTTTGAAGTCTAAATGATGCACAAACTAAGATATTAAAATAACTCTATGAGGCAGCTAATCAAAGAAAATAACAAGATTTTGATTAATCCTTCAGTAGTTTTTCAGAAGAAAAATACTTTTCCGTTCCCAAACATAGAAACATAGAAGTCTGACGGCAGAAAAAGACCTCATGGTCCATCTAGTCTGCCCTTATACTATTTCCTGTATTTTATCTCACAATGGGTATACTGTATGTTTATCCCAGGCATGTTTAAATTCAGTTACTGTGGATTTACCAACCATGACTGCTGGAAGTTTGTTCCAAACATCTACTACTCTTTCAGTGAAATAATATTTTCTCACGTTGCTTTTGATCTTTTCCCCAACTAACTTCAGATTGTGTCCCCTTGTTCTTGTGTTCACTTTCCTATTAAAAACACTTCCCTCCTGAACCTTATTTAACCCTTTAACATATTTAAATGTTTCGATCATGTCCCCCCTTTTCCTTCTGTCCTCCAGACTATACAGATGGAGTTCATTAAGTCTTTCCTGATACGTTTTATGCTTAAGACTTTCCACCATTCTTGTAGCCCGTCTTTGGACCCGTTCAATTTTGTCAATATCTTTTTGTAGGTGAGGTCTCCAGAACTGAACACAGTATTCCAAATGTGGTCTCCCCAGCGCTCTATATAAGGGGATCACAATCTCCCTCTTCCTGCTTGTTATACCTCTAGCTATGCAGCCAAGCATCCTACTTGCTTTTCCTACTGACATTAGAACAATGAACAAAATATTATTAAGATACCCTTCATACAAGTTGGGGGGGAGAGGGATTTATGGACTCATTGACCTACTTTAAAAAGTCCCTGAAATCAATACATATCTTTTGATTATTATATACCTTCTTATTAATTTCAGCAACAGATAAATGTAAAGCCATCAGCATACAATCTGACCCACACACTGTAGTCCTTTCTGAATCTGAAAATAAGCGCCAATTTCTCCGGAAACATTTAATCATATTCCAAATGCTTTGCTGAAGAGGAGTCATTATCCTAAATAATAATTTAAAAAAGTTAAATTGTACAGGATAACTTGCAAATATTAAGAATTTACAATGGCTTCTATAAGGAATATAGCAGCAATGGAAGGAAATGCACAAGTTCAAAATACAAAATTTGGACAGGAAGCAAAACTAAAGACAACCTAAAATGGGTTATTAAGGTAACTATGTGGCAAAAGGATATCCTGGGAAACAACAGTATTACACTTAAATATAAAATAGAATTAAATCTGGGCATTGCAGTTCACGATTTTTGAAAACTGGCTTTGAAGTTGAATATCAAAGATGATAAAGTAGGATCTCCCATTTGGATCTCTTCATGTCCTTGGCCTATAATTCCCATCAATTGTAGATAAAATAACCATTAGTCAGTCAGCACTATGTTTAACATTTAGAAAATGAATCATAAGCGGAAAACAATGTAACTGAGAACAGGAAGCTTAATAATAGGACGACACAGGGGAAAATAGTTTATACTTGACATATGATAAATAGAATCAGCATAGGAATTCAAAAACTTATAAAGAAATTATTTCTTGACAAACTTATCTATCATCTAAATTAATTATTTGAAAAGAGCTGACTTTTAAAGTATTGTTTAATTTATTTCTACTGACTGTGTATACCCCTGATGGTGAATCTATCGCACACATGCCACAGTGGCATGCAGAGCCCTCTCTGCCGGCATGAGAACCGTTGTCCAGCCCAGCTTCACTGCGCATGCACGGGCCAGCCAGCTGATTTTCAGGTCTCTGAGGTTTTTTCCCCTTTCAACACTGTTTTGGGAAGCTTTTTTCTCCTCCCAGGGCTAGTTTGGGAGGCTTTTTTTCTGCTTCAATGCTGTTTTGGGATGTGAGGCCAAAATGGGATGAAGGGGAGGTCCTGCAAGGGGGAGAAGCGAGGGAGGGGTACATGCACATGTATGGGGATGAGGTGAGTGGTGGTCATATGTGCATGTGCTGGGACGAGTCAGGTAGGAGGGGCATTGCATTGTGGATGTGAGTATGCACAGATGCACAATAGCGCGCACAGGCATGCCTTTGGCACCTGAGGGAAAAAAGGTTAGCCCCCTGACTGCAAGAGCCAGAACAATTCCAGGCAATGTATTTCATCAAAGCATAAAAATAGGATAACCAAACATTAATATAAAAACAGAGTCCTCCATAATACAATCTGTACAGCGGTGACCATTAATGGCTAACACCTAGTTTTCCAGGCATTTTCTTTACTTCATTTATATACACCCCCCACCCACCCCCAAGTCTTAAAAACTCTGGACAGTCAACAATTAAGATCAACATAAAAAGCACCCTCCCAAAAATAAGAAACTCCCACACACTATAAACAAAACTGACATTAAATTAAAAATATAAAAAGTCACATGGCCACCATATTCCAGTCTTCATTGATAACATGCCCTGATTCTTAGTTGTTCTTTTGAAAACTAGGAAGGCAGCAGCTGACTGGACCCTCATGAGAAATTCCAATTGGGACAACAATTGAAAAAGCATGCTTCTGAAGTCTATTAAATGACAATCTTATATTACCTCATAAAGTTACAAGATCGTGTCTTGTGAGATCACTAAGATACTCTCAAACGTGCGACATTTGAGGATGTGGACAGCAACTTCTATGGAAAGAGGCCAATCACTTATGGATAAAATAATGCCCTTCTTGGCTTTTAAACATGGCCAGAGGGGGCATGAACTTGGCCTTGAGAGCATGATCATCTCCTTGAGAGAGAAAATGATGCCATAGGCCTTAAAGGAAGCAGTAGCCTCTCCCAACCTATCCAGAAGCCATCACTTGAACCTGTCCATCTTAATTATAATTTATTTTTTTAAAGTGTAGCACACAGATCTTTCTTCAGCTTCCTTTTCCTTTACAGAGCTATGAAGGTCATTCAGTTACTCTTTCATTACTGGCATAACTACAAGTGGTCATTAAATGAGACAGTCACTAAACAAGGACTACCTGTAATTGCATGCTATTGAAATGCTCACAAACATGCTTTACAATCTAATCTCCTATATAGACTTCAAACTGAAAATTCTGAAGTTTCCCATGTGTTCCTTCATCCTCTTTTTGAAGACAATACAGTGTTCCCTCAATTTTCGTGTGTTCGAACTTCGCGAATAGCCTATACCAGTTTTTCAAAAAATATTAATTAAAAAATATTTTGCAGTTTTTTTTCCTATACCATGGTTTTTCCCACCCGATGACATCATACGTCATTGGCAAACTAATAATTTTTGCAAACAAATAACAAAATAAATAATTATTGTTAATAAATAATTATGTTTATAAATATCAGGATCACTAAGTATCTTATTCAATGGTGAGTACCAGTAATAATGGTGAGTAAATGGTTGTTAAGGGAATAGGAAATGGTAATTTAGGGGTTTAAAGTGTTAAGGGAAGGCTTGTGATACTGTCCATAGCCAAAAATGGTGTATTTACTTCGGCATCTCTACTTTGCGGAAATTCGACTTTCGCGGGCGGTCTTGGAACGCATCCCCCACGAAACTTGAGGAAACACTGTACCATATTTGATCTTCTCCAGCGTCCAACTCCAATTATTCTTGAGTGCAGTTTAGCAATTGTTCCTATTATTGTGTTTTCCCCAAAATAAGACCCCATGTTATACTTTTTTTGGACCCTGAAATAAGCACTTGGTCTTATTGCCATGCACTCAAAAGCCTAATTGGGTTTATTATCAGGGGGTGTCTTATTTTAGGGGAAACAGGGTAGTTTCTTTAGTATTGTAGGATGCAATCATCTGACTCTTTTAGTTCTTTAAATTGTCTAAGTTCTCTCTTACCCTTTGTCTTATTGAAGCTGGAGTTCTCTCCTTCCTCCAGTGACCTAACACGCAGCAGCTAGAGGTCCATTTTCCTTCTGAGAGAAGATAGTCATAAAACAGCAATAGTACTTAGATTTATATACTGCTTCACAATACTTTATAGCCCTCTCTAAGAGGTTTACAGAATCAGCATACTGCCCCCAACAATCTGGGTCCTCATTTTACCCACCCTGAAAGGATAGAAGGCTGAGTCAAGCTTGAGCCTGTGGGAAACTAACTGCTGGCAGTCAGAAAAATTAGGCTGCAATAGTGCATTGTAACCACTGCACTACCACAGTTCTTGGAGGGGCAGAAAGAGAGCAATTCTGATCTCTCGTTATCCTGTCACCAATTCACCACTTTTTCTTCTTCATAGACCTATACCTACCCTGGCTTTTACTTCTAATGTGCCTGAAGAATAGGTTTTAAGTTACTTATGTTGTTTGTCAAGTGAGCTCTCTTGCTTCTCAATTATTTTCTGCTATGCCCTCCCAGGAAGAAGTAAATATCCCCCACTCCCAAACTCTCTGCCGGGACAATTTTTTGCAATATTTGGCATGTTTTCACTGAAAAAACTCAAGTTGCTTATCAGCGTGATTGGGGTGTAATATGTTTAAGTGACACATTAATTTATTTGGCTTCCTGCTGTCTGCTGCCAACATTTTTAGATCTAGTGCACATACCGGTCTTTCCTCCTCTCTGCAATGAACAGACAAATTTTTAAAAAATTAAGAAACATCTAGGAAACAAAAGCAAAAGTGGCTTTTAGTTATGTTGGCTATATGATCAGTGGAGGAAACTGCTAGTCATGCTCTGCCTGTGAATCCTTCCTTCCTCCTCCCTCCCTCCTTCCCTCCCTTCCTTTCCTCCCTCCCTTTCCTTTCCTTCCTCCCCTTCCTTTCCTCCCCTCCCTCCCTTCCTTCCTCCCCTCCCTCCCTCCCTCCTTCCCTCCCTTCCATTCCTACCTACCTACCTATTAGATGCCACCCCTCTTTGCTTAAACAGACTAGTATTCGGATTCTTATGAAAAGGGTTAGATTCGGTATTAAGGGCAAAGCAAAAGCTCCATCCCTCTCCCTTACTTGTTGGCCACACACTTCAAGTCCCAAATGCGCTTTTCTTCCAGAGTCGCTCGCCTCCTTCAAATTCACGGCGCTGTCCAAAAATAAATAAATAAAAAATTAGAACCTTTTAACTCGAGCAGCAGCTCGTGGCGGTTTACTTTTTTAAACGCTCCGACATCAGCCAATCGGAAAGCGGCGGCCTTTAGCGACCCGGAAGTTCTTTCCCCCCCACGACCTGGGAGATTGAAGCTATCCGGAAGTCCCGCGCGCTGGCGAACTAGCCGCGGGAATTTGATGGGTAAAATTTGTGGAGAAAGTTGTTCTTTGCTGTTTGCGTGCGTGCGTGCGTGTGTGTGTGTGTGTGCGCGCGCGCGCTCTCTCTCTCTCGACAGTTTTTTTCCCCCGCGTAAATCTAGGTCTGTGGAAGAAGGCGCTGGTTCCTCTGAGGTGAGGAATGAGCTATAGGGAGCGAGAGGCTGTTTCATGCAGGAATGCTCGCTTCAAGACCGCTGTCTTCTAAGCCTGAGGACCTTTGGGGTTGATCTGTGCACCTCCTAGCCCAGGAGTAGGCAAAGTTGGCTCTTCTATGACATGTGGACTTCAACTCCCAGAATTCCTGAGCTAGCATGATTGGCTCAGGAATTCTGGGAGTTGAAGCCAACAAGTCATAGAAAAGCCAATTTTGCCTACCCCTGGCCTAACCGAACTCAGTAGGTGCCAGTGAACTGCTAACCAAGAGGTTAGCTAACGCGAACTGTCCCAAAATATCTGATTTTTGCAGTTTCTTGTTTCCTTATTCCTTTATTATGCATTTGTAGCCCTGGTTTAAATATCCTTAAATATAGACACTAGACACAAGAATAGTTTTTTCCCTAACGCTCTCACTCCGCTAAACAAATGATTCCCTCAACATTTTCAAACTATTTACTAAGTCTGCACTATTATTACTAGTTTTTTCTCATCATCCCTATCACCCATTTCCTCCCACTTATGACTGTAGGGCTGTAACCTGTTGTATGCTTAAGATTTTTATTAATATTGATTGTTTCTTCATTCAACAAATTCCTTGTGTGTCCAATCACACTTGGCCAATAAAGAATTCTATTATATTCTATTCTTTCAAATATTGAAGGCCTTAGGTAATAGTTTGTGTAGCGTATGTTGGAGGCAGTGAGTCTTCCAGAGCTGAGATTTCGCTTTAAGTTATGCCAATCAGTGTACATTGAAAGTGACAATAAAAGTTATTCTGCATTCTAAAACAGAGGAATTAAGCTTACCAAAGCTGTAGTGTTTCAGGGGAAGTTCTTAGTTGAAAAATGTCTGTTAGAATTCAGCGTTTAGAATGCCTTTCTTATCCAACTAGAATGGAACGGAATGGAATAATAATAAATAATAATTTATTAGATTTGTATGCCGCCCCTCTCTGCAGAGTTGGGCTAACTCACAACAAAAATAATATCAATATGACAATGTAACAAATCTAATATTTAAAGAACATCTTTAAGGAATAGAATGGAATAGAGTAGAATTCTTTCTTGGCCGAGTGCGATTTGACACACAAGGAATTTGTCTTTGGTGCATATGCTCTCAGTGTACATAAAATCAGGAGGTACAATATTTAATGATTGTCAAATAAGCAATCAGGAAACAATCAATATTAATATAAATTGTAAGGGTACAAGCAACAATTTAAACTCCTAGTCATGAGTGGGAGGAGATGGGTGATAGGAACGATGAGAAGACTAATAATAAAAACAACAACAACAACAGATTTGGAAGGGACCTTGGCAGTCTTCTAGTCCAACCCCCCACATAGGCAAGAAACCCTTCACTATTTCAGACAAATGATTGTCCAACATCTTAAAAACTTACAGTGTTGGAGCATTCACAACTTCTGGAGGCATGCTGTTCCACTGATTAATTGTTCTAACTGTCAGGAAATTTCTCCTTAGTTCTAAATTACTTCTCTCCTTGTTTAGTTTCCACCCATTGTTTCTTGTTCTACTGTCAGATGCTTTGGAGAATAGGTTGACTCCTTTGTGGCAATCCCTGAGATATTGGAACACTGCTATAATGTCCAATAGTAATACAGCCTTAGTGAATATGACAGTAGTGAGGGAATTATTTATTTAGCAGAGTGATGGCGTTCAGGGAAAAAAACTGTTCTTGTGTCTAGTTTTCTTGGTGTGCAGTGCTCTATAGCGTGGTTTTGAGGATAGGGGTTGCAACAATTTATGTCCAGGATTTGCGAGGGGTCAGTAAATATTTTCATGGCCCTCTTTTTGACTCGTGCAGTATACAGGTCCTCAATGAAAGGCAGGCTGGCAATAATTGTTTTTTCTACAGTTCTGATTATGTTCTGAAGTCTGTGTCTGTCTTGTTGGGTTGTTACTACAGAAAGTATTCTGGTTCCTTCAACCTAAAATGAAGCAGGAGACTTTACGGAGAGCAGCCTATACTGTGGAATGTAAGGATTATGTGCATGTGGTAGAATTCAATCCATTTGACTCTGGCACTGCAGAATCACTCATTGCATATGGCGGCAATAATTACGTGGTTGTTGGGACTTGCAGATTCCAGGTTAGTATATAGTTCTTAATTTATGTGAAAGGCTAATTTGAAAATAGATTACATTTTGAGTTACATCTGAAATTTGAGGAAAGTGTTTTAGAAATTTAGTGGACAAGATAGACATAAAACAGAAGTTTCCAAAGGATAATTGATGACTCCATTGCAGAAGCAGCAGCAAGGCATTGTACCATTTAAAGACTAATAAGCCATTACCCTGAATTCCCCAGAAGACTCAATGATGAGTCTTAGCATCATTCTTAAAAAAGAATTACAAAGATCAAATTCATATTAAAGCAGGCAAGGTAGAATTCATTTAAATAAAGTTTTCATTAGCCATGTATTGTATAGGCAAGGCATTTTTACAAACTATATACTTAGTGCAAAAACATTTGTGGCCTACCCAACTAATTATTACAATATCATTTTGTGCATTTATTTATTGCTTGACCACTTATGATTGCTGTTTCCTTCCTGTTCCACATGTCCAAATTATCTCTAAAAGTCTCTTATAAAATGGAAATAATAAGGCAAATTGCATGCCTTAACAGACATTACTTTTTTAAACTACCCTGAAATAGAGGAACAAACTCATTTTCACAGCATTTATGAAATTTCATAAGATTTATAACAAGGCTTCCCTTTTGAAATACCTCTTGTACTGTATTTATTTGCTCCTTTTCTTATTTTGCTTTCCATTCCTGAAAGCTTTGGGCAGCAAACAATACCAGCATAAATAAGAAAGCACATGCAGTAAACCTATCCATAATAGTAAGCTGTCTTGTAATCCTGGCAACATTCAGTCCCAACACTTTTGGAGAAAAACATGCATAGTTTTTAAGCCCAGCAATTAGGGTTTTTTCAGATTCTTTCAGATTCACTGTTTATATGCATACAAAAATCCAAGTATTGATTCAGTAAAATATTACGCATGTCTTCTTAGAATGGTACCCCCTTTTTAGTTCAATGGGAACTATTTCCAAACTAATATGCATCAGATTGCAGTATTCAGTTAATTTTGTTTAAAAGGAAAAAGAGTATGCAAGGTTCTCATGTCAAGGAGGTAGGTTTTATTTTAGCAGCCTGTTCATTGATTGCGAAGCGTATCAAAATATTACATGAATCTCTAGGAAGAAGATGCAGCAGTGGAAGGAATACAACATAAAACTCTCAGGACTTTTCAACATGAAAGCAGAGTTGATGCCATTGTGTGGAGTCCAGAAACTAGACTTGATGCTTTACCTCCCCATATAAGGTAATACGCCTAATAAAAACTGAAAGATATCAGAATTTTATTTGGGATTTTAAAAATATTTTTTAAATGTTAATTACATATCTTGCTCTTTGTCTGGGAATTGAGGACTAAATGCAGAGTGGACCCCTCCTAATTATATATCTCCCCCTGTCCCAGAAATCTTTTAAGGTAAATTGGACTGAAAAAATGACAAATCAAAGTCATATAGGGAGTTCAGTAGAGGCAGTCTTCAACTTACAACCATTTGTTTAGTGACCATTCAAAGTTACACTGAAAAAGTGACCGTTTTCACATTTACAACTGTTGCACCATCTCTGGTGTCACGTGATTGAAACTCAGAAACTTGACAGTTATAATATCGTCTTGTCCTGTGATCCCCTTTTGTACTCTTCTGACAACAAAGTAAATGGGAAAGCCAGATTCACTTAACATCCCTGCAGGGACTGGCCCAAAATGCCTTTCATGCATAAGGCAAGACTGTGGGGGTATTGGAATATCCAGAACTTTGAGGGCTAGTCGTAACTAGAACTCACAATCTCCTGGTTTCTAGCCTGGTGCCTTAACCACTAGACCGCACTAATGGTTAAGGCACCAGGTTGGAAACCAGGAGATTGTGAGTTCTAATTACGATTGGTCCTCGAAATTCTGGAGCAACTGGACTTTCTGACTTTTCTTTGAAGATGTTTCGCTTCTCATCCAAGAAGCTTTTTCAGAACTGAAGAAGCTTTTTCAATGACAAGTGAAACATCTTCAAAGAAAGTGCTTGAAAATGCACCTTTGGGACAACCATGATCTGGATGACTGAGAATCTCCATAGACAAGGAATGCACCGTTGTCTTCTCTCATGCAGTATGAAGTTATGCTTTTGCCATTGTCTACACAGAAAGTTAAAAAGTATATCATGCAAGAAATATTGAAAAATACAGTGTAATGCTATTTTACCTCAGTCTCTGAATGTCTTAGAAATTTGCCCAGAAACATTGAAACATTAATTGTGTCAATAAAACAGATTGGATAGAGGGATTCTGAGAAAATATCTTATTTTCATAAGCTTCTTAGTTCCATCACTGACACTAAATGCCTGCTGCTGCAAGTTTAAAAAGGGCAGAAGCTGTTGTTCCTTCTACAGTCCAGAAGTGCAAAGGTGTGACAGTAGGATGATCACTTTTTCTAATTAATAGAACACAATGAAACTTAAGAAAGCAAATACATAACAGCAGTGAAACCCAAGTAAGAACCAGTATCCACTTCCTTTTACATAAAGCTTGATATTCAAATAATAAACTCATATGAACCTTATCCATTTTAAATAGAATAGAATAGAATAGAATAATTTATTGGCCAAGTGTGATTGGACACACAAGGAATTTGTCTTTGGTGCATATGCTCTCAGTGTACATAAATAAAAAATAATATATATTTGTCAAGAATCATAAGATACAACCCTTAGTGATAGTTGTAGAATCCTAATAAGCAATCAAATCATACTAGGAAACAATAAAAACAATATAAGTTGTAAAGATACAAGCAACATGGATATAGCCATAACTGGGAAGAGATAAGTACTAGTAAGGATAATAATAATAATAATAATAATAATAATAATAATAATAATAATAATATAGTCTTAGGAGTTAATTTGACAGTATTGTGGGAAATAATTGTTTCTCAGAGTGATGGCATTCAGGAAAAAACTCCTTGTGTCGGCTTGTTCTGGTGTGCAGAGCCCTATAACATTGTTTTAAACTTATTGGTGGCCTAAGAAATAGAAAACAAAATTAACCCTAATTAAAACTCAGATACAGCAGCAAAATGCAGTGCCATGAGGAACATATAAACAGCTCTTTTGTGCCTCATATGGCTATAAAATATGTATGTTAGTCCTAAATAATGATTTCCAGATTTCCTAATTTGTACTGTACAGTGAACCCTCGATCATCGCGAGGGTTCCGTTCCAGGACCCCACGCGATGATCGATTTTTAGCGAAGTAGCGGTGCGGAAGTAAAAACACCATCTGCGCGTGCGCAGATGGTGTTTTTGCTTCCACTGCCGCCCGCCCTTCGCCCGCCCACCCCGTTGCTCGCGCCTGGGGTGCGCGCGCGTTTGGGGACTCCCTAGATCCGCTCCCCAGCTGGGGAGCGGATCTAGGGAGTCCCCACCGCGCGCGCGTTGCTGGGGAAAGCGCGCGCGTTGCTGGGGAAAGCGCGCGCGTTTGGGGACTCCCTAGATCCGCTCCCCAGCTGGGGAGCGGATCTAGGGAGTCCCCACCGCGCGCGCGTTGCTGGGGAAAGCGCGCGCGTTGCTGGGGAAAGCGCGCGCGTTTGGGGACTCCCTAGATCCGCTCCCCAGCTGGGGAGCGGATCTAGGGAGTCCCCACCGCGCGCGCGTTGCTGGGGAAAGCGCGCGCGTTTGGGGACTCCCTAGATCCGCTCCCCAGCTGGGGAGCGGATCTAGGGAGTCCCCAAACGCGCGCGCTTTCCCCAGCTGGGGAGCGGAGCTGGGATGTCCCCAAGCGCGTGCCGCCCGCCCGCCCACGCCGTTGCTCGCGCCGCCGCTGGGGTCTTACGGGGGCAAGAGGGGGAAGACCCAGGGAAGCCTCTGCCCGGCGGGGAAACTCCACCATCTATGCATGCGTGGAAGGGCACGCATGCGCAGATGGTGGAGTTTACTTCCTGGTTGAAAACTCGCGAAATAGCCCTTTCGCGATACTTGAACACGCGAAACTCGAGGGTTCACTATTTCCAAATCGAATTGTTGTTTACTTTTTGTGTCAGAATGTGTTTTTATATACGGTAATCTCCCTATATTTTTCTTATATGTATTATTTATATCATGTATATATCATTTATATAATAATACCTTGAGCAGGAAAGAAAATATCTTTTTTAAAATATATTATAAATGTTACACTATGTTTTTTACCCCAAAGAGCAAGTAAAAACTCTTTATATAAATAATTACATGCTACCTGCTACGCTGTGATCTGTTATGCGTAGTCTCTGTTTACCAGCTGCCTCATTTTGCAACCATTCAAAATAACATTCATGTAAAAAATACATTTTTATGGCCAGTCGTGTGATCGTTAACCATGTGCTTTGCAATCAGCTAATCAGTTAATGTAGAACGTGGAAGTTAAATTGCAAGTTTTGGTCACATTTTGTTAAATGACTACAGTGACTTACTTAATGACCAAAGGGCAAGTGGTCATAAGCCCATGATCACATAGTTTTCTATATAGCAACATGGAGTTGCCCAATTGTGGTTGCCATATGAGGACATATATTGCAGAAGTTTAATAATTAAATGATGTACTTTTTCATGATAAGCTAAAACTAATTTAAGGAAATAACATGTCAATTATTACACAAAATTATAATACTTATAAACGGTTTCATTGCATTAGATTTTGTACTGCTGCTGCTGATAGGAAGTTAAGGTTATTCACATCGGACCTCAAAGATAAGAATGAATATAAGGTGAGGAGAAAAATAAATAAATTATAATAGCAAAAGTGGCTTTTAATATTTATTTATATACAAATCGATTTAAATTACAAATTAAATTGCATTATAATGCCTTGCATTCAGTAATTTTGAATAGACATAAACAATTGCATTGTATCTTGAATTTCAAAGGTGATTCTAGGTGATATTTTTGAAGCTCATTTGGATTAATAAGCATGATGGTATTTCAGCAATTCAGAACTAAGTTTTGTTTTACACTTTTAGTGCACATTTTAAATAAAATCAAATATGTTCATAAATCCAAAGTAGATTGAACCAGGAAGAATGAAGATAAAATTAATTTATGACATTTAAGAAACTGCTCAGAATTGCCTTGAACTGTGAGATGGGTGGCATATAAATTTAATGAATAAATAAAATGTGAACAGAAAGTACAACTGGATATTGTTATATCCTTGGATGATGTGCAATGATTTCTTACTCCAATTGTTTAGTAATAGTATGGACAAAATGTATTGCTCTCTTCCTTAGTTATATACCAGTAAAGTAGCTGAAAGAGATAAACTTTGGATGTATTTCAATGTTGATAAAGTGAATTATTTCAGTTCTGATATTGTAATTCTTCAGTTTTAGATTTTCAGTGTGTGTGTGTGTTTTTGACCCAAGCTCAGAGCGACATGTCTTTAGATTTGAAATGGTTCTTTGTACAAAAGCAGTCAGCAGCAATTTGAATATAAATGAAGCATATACCTGTTCAGATTTGACAGGATGAATAAAAATGGACAAAACTATGGAATAATACAGTATTATAAGACAATACAAATAGTTTCCAAGATACGATGGCAATTGGGACCAGGATTGCCATTGTGATCAGAAAGCAAAATGACATGTGACCATGTCGCTTATTGATGGCAATTAAGGCAATTCCCACTTGGCATTGTAATCCCAAGACATTCAGGTTATTAAAACAGGAAGCAATAAGAGTCCAAGATAAGCAGTGTGGGATATCACAGGAGGGTGAGGAAGGCAGGCCTTGCATGAGTTGGTGAAGGACAGTGCTGCAGAGTAGCCTGACTGCAGAAGGAGCAAAAAGGAGGAGAGCAAGCAAAGAAAGGCCAGAACACTTGCAATCTTCCTTGTTGCTTCCTTGATTTTGCTTGTGGGAAATTAACAGGAAAAGTTACAAATGGCAATTGTGATTGAGAAATTGCAGTTTATTCTATAATAAAAGGGTTTTTCTCCTTTTTATTAACAGACTTTTGAAGGCCATTCAGATTACATTAATGATTTGGTATTTTCACCTACGGGTCAAGAAATTGCAAGTGTGAGTGATGACCACACATGCAGGTATGTATTCTGTTAATGAAAGATTACTTTAATTATTTAATAAATGTGAAAAAAATTGAACATGTAGAAAATGGATCGTTCTGTAGAATTTTTCTACATACATATTTTAGTTACTATTTAGAAGCTACATGTCAACACACAGAATTCTAGTATTTGGATGATTATTGTAACAAATAGATGGTCTATTTTGGCATATTTTTAATAAAATAAATAAATAAATACTTTATTGTCATTTTACATATATACGCAGTATACCCATGCGACAAAATTCATATGACACCAAAGACCAATCTCAACATACATAACAATACAAAAGAACATGCTCAATCCATCACAGTTTCCCACCTGAACCGTCCAACATCCACACAACAGACCAAGTAGTATTGTCCAGCAGTTTGTTTGGGTGATGGGTTTTCAAAGAGACAATTTGAATGGATTCATGTTATAAGAACGAAGGACAAGGGTATTTCAAATACCCTTGCTCTTCTATTTGCTCTTCTATTTGCTCTTCCCATCCTGTGTCTTTGTGAAGACACAGTCTTCTGAGAGTATCTTGAACAATCAGAAATACTAATTAGCAGTGGGATATGCAGTATTTTCTCTTAGAAGATTATCTTTGCCCTTCTCCCTTATTTTATATTATATCCGTAATATGAAAAAATTATGCAGAATTATACTGAAACCACTGGTTTTTTAACTGCTTGAGTGAATTTTTTTTTAAAAAACTTACTAATTTCATGATTCAGTACAAATGTACCAATTACTGTATGAGGAGGCATCCAAAATAATATTTTAGTGACATTAGTAGTATAAGAAATGTAATACGTATTGTTAATTAAAGGATAGTACATAATGTTAGCATATGCTTTAAAAACAAAAATAATGTAATAATTCTGCCTTTTACAGAAAATTTGCCAGTCATTTGACTACTTGAAGAATAAAATGATTTACAGTTAAAAATAGTATAGCTCATTTCAAATTCAACTACAAAAAAAATCTGCTACAGATGGTTCACAAACCATTATGAATTATTGTGATTTAATGAGGGAAAAATAGCAAAGCAATACTGGCGTCACAGTTTCTGGTTGTCTTGAAAACTGGGCTAATGACTGACTCATTCAGTTTAGAAAAATTATTCCCAAATTAGTTTAGGTATGCGTGACATGTGTAACTAAAGATCTGGCCTTGATTATCTATTAGCACAATTTTAAGCTGTTTTAGTATAAAATCTGCTCAGCATTTTTATTGCCTAAACTGATCTGGTTTTTGTTTTAAGTCATTCAATTTATCTTTTTCCTCAAGATTTTGTTGAGTGACTGAGATTTTAAAATGCAGGTTATCTGTTTCATCCTCCTTTCATTTTAAAAGAAACCCTATGCTTCTCTTAGGTTCTAGTACATAATAATAACCACATTATTAAGTATTAATAGATTTGGCATTTTTATCTACCTATCAAGTCCTTTACAAGCACTTGGGATAGGCAGATACAGTATATGGATACCACCTTGTCAGGAAAAAGGGGCTTATAATGTTCTGATGTGATTGAAATCTATGCAGACAGTAGTGTATACTAGTACCATAGAATTGTCATCCGTGCCAGACAGATTTTAGCAGAAGGGTCTGTCTAAATAACCCATTTAATATGAAAAACACCAGAAAAGAATCCTATACAAGATCAGTTGTTACCCATGTCAGCAAGGACTATGATCTGATGTTAGTCTTCCTGGACAGCTGTGAACAATTGGGTAACTAGATTCAGGTGTTATGACTGGGCAAGTCCTCTAGGAATATTACTAGTCCTGTAATATTACTAGTCCTGTAATATTACTTGGAATAACTAGGAATGAGAAAATAGACTGCGTTTGATAATCGTGCTATTATAAATTGGAACGAACAAAGTTCAAAGTGAATGCTTGAAGCCAGGAAATGAGTTTCTCCTGACCCAAATATCACTGATCAATGATTAGCAGATCAAAGAAGATTTGTTATCTTTAATAAGATAATAATATTCAGTGATACAGAACCGGAAGAGATTTAGAAGAAGTTTAAAAATGGAAGAACCAAGAACAATAGAAGAGTAGAAGAAACTCAGATAACAATTGCAAATGTAAGGGAAATTCTCCCAAAGGTGCATATTTAAGAGGCAACTTCACTTTCTTGTTTTCCTTTGAAGAGGTTTTGCTTCTCATCTAACTTTAAAGAAACTTCTTGAATAAGAAGCAAAATGTCTTCAAAGAAAGAAATTTTATTGAAAAAGCACCTTTGGAACAACCATGACCTGAAGGATTGAGAATATCCTTAGACAAGGGAAACAATTGAGATGAACTATAGAAATAACAACTTAGAAATAACAACAGAACCACCGTAGTATAAGCCAGCACTGAAACAATCTATGAACTGATTCCTCTGCCCCCCCCCCAAGAAGAATTAGAGAAAATGATATACAGAATTACCAGTAGACAGACAAAGACTACCAGCATTGCAAGTACAGTAGTGCCCCAAAACATCCTGATATCTATAATGAAGGATGTGAATAAGGTGCTTGCGAGAATTAAAGCAGCTATCAAACATACCAGTCAGCTTGCTTATGTTATAGTACAGCAGTGGGGGTTACAGAAGAATTGTGTTTCCGGGTGCAATTTCAGGTGCTGGTTGTCATCTTTAAAGCCTTGCATGGCTTGTAACTGGGTTACCTGAAGAGCCATCTTTTTCCGAGAGTTTCTACCCATCCATTCAAATCCAATAAATTTGGTATGCAGAAAATCCTGTCAACCAAAAGTGTAAACTGGTGGGAACATGAAGAAGGACATTTTTTTGCTGTAGCCCCTGCCTTATAAAATATTCTCCCCTTGAAGATTAGAATGGCTCCAATCCTATTGGCTTTTGCAAAATTTAAAAAAATTAGGTATGTACCTGTGCCTGGGGCTTAGAACATGTTAAGGGAGGTGCAAGGACTCTAAAAGGCAAGGTGGAGTTCGTGCATGCGCACTGGACAGCTGGACTTTGCTGAAGAAGCCAACATATCATCTGTTTTTCTGGTTTCAGACTCCTGCGTGCTCCCATTTCGGCACTTGGTATCGAAAAGGTTTGCCAATACTGGCATAGATTATAACATTCATCTGTGATGACATAAGTATTGTCTTCATAATTCATAAGGACCATGAATTTTACAGAAATATTAGGAAACTTTGCTTTATATCCATTTTTGTGTGTTTATACATTATTTTTACTGCCTGCACATATTTGAGGTATAAAGCTGTTTTAGATGAATAACAGAACATTTTGCAGTATAAGGGAAGCGGGAAAATATTCTGAATATATTCTGTAACTGAATATGATCTTTATATTGCAACAAAATTTAAAGCAGATTAAAGCATTAAGTCATAAACTGTAAAATTGATATAATTCTCACTTGCTTCTTTGGCTCAGGAAGAGGACCTAATTCTTTTGCCAAAATGATTCATTGTGTTGAATTATATTAAGTTCATTTCTGAATACATAAACACATAGAAAGTGTTGATTTGGCTTGGAAAAATCTACAAGGCAAGATTTCTGGCACCAGAAGAAAGGGCTTTGTCTGCAGATTATGTAATCAAATAGATATTCTTTGTTTTCACAAAAATGCACTTTAGAAAAAAAGGGTTCTAATCTCCAAATTGAGATCCCAGCATTTGAATTAAGCTATTAATATATATTAATTTAATAGTATTTATATTATTTTCTTGAATACTTTTCAGACTTCTATTATATTTTAATCTATGATAATTGTCCAGCACACAAAACAAGGCATAAATTTGATATATTAAATTTTTATGTGTATACAATATGCACATTAAGAATGCACATATAATATAGCTTTCTCCTATTAAAAAATATTTTCCTTTCTCATTTTTTTTTCTTCATAACCATCAACCACTGATATTAAACAGTTAAAATATACAGTATGTACATTCTACCTTCTGTCTACTGCATTTAGGTTGAAAATACCAGATCTTTACTGTGCTAGGAAGGGGTATAACCATTTAAAGCCTAATCTTTTTTATGTTTAGAGTCTGGGATTTAGAAGGAAATTTAAGAGCTTATTTTGTTCTGCGTTCTCCTGGAATGAGTGTGGGCTGGCATCCCGAGGATGCATTCAAGGCAGGTATCAACTAAACTGGAGCTATTTAAAATAATTGTATATAAAACTGAAGCATTTCAGAATTTTACGGTGTTCACACTCTGAAAGAGTGCAAGCTTTGCAGTTGCTTTAGAAATGGTTACCTCCATAATGCAATGCCCCTCCCGCATGCTCCGTCCCCTGCACATACATACGCTACCTCCCACTCCTCTCCTCCCCATGCATGTGCATGCGTCCCTTCCATGCTCCCCGTATGCACGACTCCCCCCCTTTCACCCCATTTTGGCCTTGCATCCCCAAAACAGTGCTAGGTAAAGGGGAAGCCTCACATCCCAGTGCTGGGTGGGGGGAGGCCTCCCAAAACAACAGTGCGAGGCGGGGGGGAGCTTCAGAGACCTGAAAATCAGTTGGCTGGTGCACACATGCGCAGTGAAGCTGAGCCGGGCAATGGTTCCCTTGCCCACAGAGAAGGCTTTGCATGCCACCAATGGCACGCATGCCACAGGATCGCCATCACGGGTCTAGCCTCATTATTTTCAACGCATCTTGAACCTGGCATTTATTGTCAAGTAAAATAATTTCCTGCCATGCTCTTTACTTATTTACTGTCTAGACAGTCTTTAAGCTTTCCAAAACTTATGTAAGAGAAATAAAACATAAATGAAATGAGTTTTAAAGCCAAATGGTATGAAAAATTAAAATAGCTCTCCAAAATTATAAAAATGCAGTCCCAACTATGAGTAATAGCAGAGGAATTCAGAGGAAAAACATGGATCTTTGGAGCTGCTTTAAAAGTAAGCATTCATAGGACTTGTTGAACCCTACGTAATCAAAAAGGTCACCTTGATAACTCTTATTTGAAGGAGGTCTGACTTTCTGGCTTTTTGCAATGTCTAATGGGCATGGGAACAAATTTGGGTTGTCGTGTTTTAATTTATTGCTGCATTTTAAAGCCAGTTGGAATTCACTATATTTAAATATGATCTGTTTTGTGGATTTATATTGCTGGATGACATCTTGTATTTTAATTTTCAGTTCTTCACATACATATTTCTCATACTTTGTGTTTATGATATAATAAATTATTGAATTATGATAAACGATGGAGTTGGCCTCATACCAATTTCTTTCTTCAATTAGAATTCATTTTTAAATGTTAGACATATAGAAAAACCAGAACTTAATTATAATGATTATTGATTGTACTGTATAAGATAAAGAAGTCTAAATACCTGTAATGCCATATCCCAAGAATTGCAACTGACTGTTATCTTTCATTTGTAGTTGATGGTAGCAGAAAAGAATGGAACGATTCGATTCTATGATCTTGTGACACATCAGGCTATCTTGTCTCTCACAACTGACCAAACACCACTAATGTCAGCAAGCTGGTGCCTAAAAAGTACATTTAAAATTGGAGCAGTTGCAGGAAACGACTGGTTTATCTGGGACATTACTCGATCTAGGTATCATAAAATATTCAATGCATTTCTTTACTGAGACATTTCAGTATAATAGATGACTATTTTAAAAGTTGGCTTTTAAAAAAAACGTGCAGAAAATATTTATTAAGGTTACATGGCCTATCATGGGTATTTGATTTAGAAGTACAAAGAAAAGAAGGGAATGCTTAGGAGACCTTATTTGCTATGACTGTAGTCCTTTGTGTAAAAAATGTTACATTTTAACTGTTGATTTGAATTTATAGAGAAATATTAACATAATTAACATACTTTTTGTCATGCAAAAATGAATTGCACTGTACAAATAATAATTTCTAGAAATCACTTATTAATGTACAAAAAATGTATTTGCAATTAATATTGATATTAAAAGCCAAGAAAAGGAAAACATGGACAGAGAAATAAAACAGGGAAATATTTGCCCTGCATTTCTTTGTTTTATGTATAATTTCCCTAGTATATGTGGGTTGAATAAAAAGAATTAAAAATATATCTCTTTTTCTAGCAATTATTTTTGTATGGTAATGAAACCTACATATTCTCAAATGTAATTTCCATGTGAAATGCTTTTAAAATTATTTTGGAAAGAAACCATTTTGTGGTTTTTAAGTGGCAGCCTTTTTTACAAATAAAGTTGTTGGATAGCATGCATTTATGATTGTTATCTTAGAATGAAGTCATGAAGTCCAAATTGTGCATGACCTACTTCTCAGCAGGAATTAATGATTTTTATTATTAGAAATTATTCTCTCTTTTAGTTATCCTTTGGATAAAAGGCCTGTCCATGCAGATAGAGCCAGATTATTCAAGTAAGTTTTATTTAGGCACGAATTTAATTGATGCATTTGATTAACTGACTTCTCCACTAATCATTACTAAAGAGCCACAAGATTTGGCTTTTGTCATTATTTACAGGTACACTTTGCACTTGAGAGATAATTGTATAATTTTTCTTTGAAGTTTTGTTTTAAATTAATTGTTAATATTTTACTGTTTCTCTTACCTTAACCTTTCTAACTTGATTTTTATGATTGGGAATTCTGAAAATTTGTCATCTTAACACATTGGGGGGCTACCCAGCTTTCAAAGGACTTAGAAAATTAAAGACTGTTAAGAAAATGGGATGAAATAGGAAATAAGGGAGCATTGTAGCACAATGTATAATAATTTTTACATTACTTAGAAAGGCTATCATGTCCAAGCGCTTGCTTAATGCAGCAATCCAAGTTAAGGCATGTTAGAGAAAAGTGTTTAATTTTGACTTTCATAACTAGGTAGATCATGATCTATTTGGTTTAGATTCTCTTTTTGTGTTTAGATGGTCCCGAGTGAATGAAAACTTGTTTGCTACTACTGGCTATCCAGGAAAAACAATCAGTCAACTTCTGGTTCATCATTTAGGTCATACTCAGGTAAATTTATGAAAAATCAAAGATGTAAAATCAATTTTTTTAAAAACAATTGTACAATTTTGTCCTTAAGCAACTTATTATGATTATATGACAAATCAAGTGTGATCCAATCTGGGGAAATTTATTTTATTTATTTCTCACTTGGATTTCATATGCTTTGAATCTACTTTATCAGAACATCTCAAGGAAAACTGCATTTGTACGGTCAAAATGAAAAAAAAAATAGGCTGGAACTCAGAAAGTTACTTTAGACATGTTCTCTTTAAAATTTTAGGCATGCTTGTTAGAATTTTTTTTTCAGTTTACTGCTTTTAAACATTAGATTCTCATGGTGCAGTGCACAGTGTTCTTGGTAATAGGTTCTGTTTTTAAAAAAACAATATATTAAATGCCATGGAAATTGGCAGCTTAAGAAGCAAAGTCCCTTTTAGATTCTTGTTGTAGGGGATTTGCTGAGGATATTTGGGGCATATGAAAATATATTCTAGGTTCACCCTGGCTTTAATAGCTTTAATAGTCAAGCTCTTCAATCTAAGACATATAGTATTACTAATTATTAACTGTGTGTCATTGTGATTTTGTCTTCCTAAAATAGTACTAAAATAGCAAAATTTGGACTCTTTGTCTTACCATATGAGTTGAAGTGATTATGAAACAGAGATTTGGAAAGTAAAGCTGAGTCTACTGGAAAAGACTTGAGACGAAATTATTCTGTCTCAATCCTCTGCATTCAAAAAGAACTCGAGGATTAAAAGAATTAAAATCATGTCTGCTTATTTTGCATCTTCTATTGGATCTTATACATGATATGCATAGTACAAATTTAGTTCTGATGTCCAGTGGATTCGATTTTCAGAAAGCAATAATGGGAACCAGTTAAAAGAATCCAAAGCTCTATTATCAGCTGCAGAGGCCTTTCCTGAAGGCCTCTGCAGCCGATAACAACTCTAGATCAATCTGGAGCTCTGTTATCGGCTACATAGGCCTTCAGGAAAGCCTTCCCTGCTGCAGAAGAAATGAGACAAAGCTAGGAGTCCTGGTTGCAACTCTCTGAAAAATTGGGCTATTTTTCGCTGTCCCCAGGCTTCAGGAGGCTTTCCTGAACATTGAGAACTAAAAACAGCCCAACAGTCCTACTGGAGGCCTGTACACATGTGCGGGGAAGGCAGTTGGGGATGTGGGCATGCGCGGGGCATTGCATTAAAGGTTCAGACTCACGCGTGCTCCCTTTTGGCAACCAAGTCGAAAAAGGTTCACCATCACTGTGACAAGGCAAATCTAGGAATTACTGTGTAAAAACAATAAAACAACTAAATGAAAGTACTGGCTTCTAAATGCAGTGTTAAATCTCTAAAAGATTGGGAGGATTGTCTCAATTTACTTTGGACTTTACCCTCATGCACTAATAATAGTTTTTTTTTACTTGTATAGCTTATTCTTTGCTAAAGCATTATTTTTTTTAGCTTTTAATTTAAAATTTAGAAGCAAACTATCTTGAGATTTACAAATTCTGAACTTATATTCAATTCCAGTGATGATTGCTAGGTCGCATACAGTCAAAATAGCTAAAGAGTATTTTGAAATTTCTTTTGAAGTTGGCTTACTGTATGCTAGATGTTAAATAGAAAGAAAAACTAAACTAATTATTATTTTTTCTTTACAGCCTATCCTTATTGGATCTGCACCTTTAGGATCCGGTTTAACCTGGCACAGAACCCTTCCACTATGTGCCATGGGAGGAGATCATAAAGTATATTTTTGGGTGACGGAAATGTAAAAGAAAATATCTACTGTATACTGATTTAAAGTATCAGATAATGATTAAGGAACGAAGTGTTGAAGTAGTATACTGTAGTTGGCTTATTTTATACTTTTTTTTATATGAATATTGCTTTTGAATGAAGTTCTGCAGATTTTAAACTTTATACTTTTAAAAGTGCAGCTGGATTTAACAAGGCATTGGATTCAACGTTTTCTGTAAAAATCTTGTTGAAACAAATTTTCATTTGTTTAAAAGGACATGCAATCAAGAGAAACAGTTAAAATAGTTTCCCTATATGGAAAGATATAAACTTTTATATAATTACCAGCAAAGTAAGAATGTCTAAAAATGTTGGTTCAGATACCTTCTCAGCTTGGAATGTTCATTGACAAAGCATAGCAAACTCTTCTAAAAGTGAATGTTTCTTAATAAAAATTGATTCCTGATATGAATGTATATATCTGTGATACCAAGAAGTGCTGTGCTAACTGTACATAGCAAGGTATGATGTGGTTGTAATAAATAACCTCACTGCTTTTACAACTGAATATATTGAGATAAAGACAAATCTAAAACAGGAACGAACATTTTATTCCTACAATGAAATTAAATTGTATAACAGATGTTAAGAACGTTTTTTTTTTATCATGATAAACTAAAGCTCAGTTTTTCCAGGTTGTTGGATAATGAGCAAAATCCATCCTTCAGTTGCTTGAAAATTAAAAATGTCCATAAGCTTTCATTCTTCTGATTTGGATCTGCACAAGACAATGTTTTTGAAGATTCCGCTGTAATAAAGATCGTACTTTTTATAACTGCAAAATTCAACATAATTTATTTATTTCATATGAAAGTTGATACTATGTGATGGGAAAGATGCTTGTACACTGAGATGATACAAATCAGGCACAAAGAAATGTTTTAATTAAGCATGTTTTTAATAAATTTGCTTTTCTGAAGTAGGGTGTCAATATTTTATTTCATAATAAAATTAACATGACTTAATTATCTGACGTTGCACAAAGATAACAAGGCTGCAAGGAGTGAAACAAATATTCAGCAAATATATATTGAAGGCACTTATTTTATTCAAATGTTAATATTTTATTTGCTTCAGTGGATTGCCATCTGTTCTTTTATATATTTTTAGTAAAAATAAATAAATTACACCTCGAAAGCTTGACAAATCTTAAAAATACAGAGTTTTTTCTTTCTAAAAGCTATTAGTGTGCTAACTAAAACCTGAAAGATTTGTAAAAAAAATTCAACTGGAAAATAATGGCTTTGTAATCAGTGGCTGTTTTAAAAATCCATTTTGTTTATCTGCTTTAATTTGACATACACTATCAAACTTCCTGTGACACTTGGTTTTGCACAATATTTCACCTTTGAATCAAAATTTTCATAATTTTTGTAAAGACCAAAGCAGGCAAAATACTGTGAAAGATTACAAAACTTAGCATGTATTACACTTTATTATAGCATGGATTCCTACATATACATTTTTAGATATTTATTTATTTATTATTTATTTATTTATTGGATTTGTATGCCGGAGACTCGGAGCGGCTAACAGCAACAATAAAACAGTGTACAATAGTAATCTAATACTAAAAACGATTAAAAACCCATTAATATAAAAACCAGACATACATACACACATACCATGCATAGAATTGTAAAGGCCTAGGGGGAAGAGGGTCTCAATTCCCCCATGTCTGACGGCAGAGGTGGGTTTTAAGTAGTTTATGAAAGGCAAGGAGGGTGGGGGCAATTCTAATCTCTGGGGGGAGTTGGTTCCAGAGGGCCAGGGCCGCCACAGAGAAGGTTCTTCCCCTGGGTCCCGCCAAGCGACATTGTTTAGTTGACGGGACCCGGAGAAGATTCACTCTGTGGGACCTAACTGGTCGCTGGGATTCGTGCAGCAGAAGGCGGTCCCTGAGATAATCTGGTCCGGTGCCATCAAGATATGTATATTGTTTATTGGCTTGATATGTTGCGCGCCACCCCAAGTCCTCTGAGAGGGGCGGCATACAAATCCAATTAATAATCATATGATGCCAACCTGCCCCATAGGCCAATTTAGGGTGGCTTCCCAAAATTCACTTGCACTTTGCACCCTATTTTTAAAAATGTCGAAATTGGAATAACTTTATATTATCCTATCAACTGTCAAGGATGTTCATTTTACACCGACGGTTCTCAAGTTTCTTCCAGTCCCTCTGTCCTTACTGACTGGCTTTGAAGGGAACACTTCTGTCAGTCCCTTCCTAATTAAAACTGCAGTCCTTTTGCAGGAGGTGCTTCGAGCGGGAAGAACGCCTTAAGAAGTCTCGACATCTAGGACAGCGGTCTCCAACCTTGGCCACTTTAAGACTTTGTGGACTTCAACTCCCAGAATTCCTCAGCCAGCAAAGATTTGCTGGCTGAGGAATTTGCTGGTTGAGGAACTCTGGGAGTTGAAGTCCACAAGTCTTAAAAAGTGGCCAAGGTTGGCGATCCCTAGTCTAAACCAGTGTTTTTCAACCAGTGTGCCGTGGCACACTAGTGTGCCGCGAGAAATGGTCAGGTGTGCCGCGAAGCTCAGCAAGAGAAAGAGGGAGAGCGAAAGAAAGCAAGAGAGAGAGAGAAAGAAAGCAAGAGAGAGAAGAGAGAGAAAGAAAGCAAGAGAGAGAGAAAGAAAGCAAGAGAGAGAGAAAGAGAGATAGAAAGCAAGAGAGAGAAAGAAAGCAAGAGAGAGAGAGAGAGGGAGGGAAGGAGGGAGAGAGAAAGAGAGCAAAAAAGAGAGGAAGGAAGGAAGAGAGAAAGAAAGTGAGATGGAGAGAGAGAGGGAGGAAGGAAGAGAGAGAAAGGAGAGAAATAGAGCGAAAGGGAGGAAGAGAGAGAGATTTTTTTTGTCCAAACTTTTTTTAGCCCGCCCACTCGCCCCCCCCACTCAATGTGCCCCATGATTTTGTATATGTAAAAAATGTGCTGCAGCTCAAAAAAGGTTGAAAATCACTGGTCTAAACAACCCAAACCTTCAAAGCATCCGAACTACAGTTCCCATGATGCCCTTCCTTCTGCCGCGAAGGAGACGTCGGGAATAGCTTCCCGTGAGAGAGGTCGCGAGGGATGATTAGGGAAGAGATTTGCGGCCGGGGGATTCGACGCTGTGTGAGAGAGGCCGCCGGGAATGGACGAGGACGGGTTGCCTCTCGTAGGTTCGGGCATCGACCTGACCAAGGTATTGGCGGGCGGCCTGGTCTTGCGCATGCGTGGAGCGACTCTCGCCTGTCTCCACAGGCCGCTTCCACAGCCCACCCCCGTCGGGTGGGAAAGAGAAGGAACCGGGCGAGGGTCCCTTCTGGGTGCCCGTTGCCTTCCCCATCACGTTAAAAAGCCACCTCCTTGCGGTAACATTTCACAGCAGGCCCACAAATATCGAGGGGGGATGTCACACAATTTCTGACAGCAGAGTAAGGAAATTTAATATAGGTAAACTTAAAAGAGTTTGAAACTCTTTTTAAGATCGCTTTAAATTTAAATTAAACTAAACAAAGTCCTTAAAAATTTCCCTAGACAAATCTCAAAAATTTCCAAACGTTTCATATTGAAAAGATCTTAGTGTTTGATTCTATAAAAGAAAAAAAATTCAACATAAATGGCAAGGGGAAAAAGTCATTGATAAGGCATTCAATTTTATTGATTAAGCATTGTATAATAAATACTTATTGTCAGTATAGCTGACCTTTAAAACTGAGTTACTCAATAAATAAAAATAAATGAAATAAATGGCTTAACATTTCCTTATTTTTCATTAAAATGGTTGTTGCCAACTTCTGTAGATAAGCTATGACATGGGAAATTTTGTGTTGATGTGTTTTTCTGCTTATATATTAATCATTTCTCTTGCAAAGGCATGCTAGATTTAGAGTTTGCTGTGGATTGTCAATTTGACCATGAACAAATTCCTTGCGTTGTTTCTCATTAATTACAGAAGCACTAAGACATGTAGGATATGGTTTTTAGTCTAGTTCATTCTCTGACAGCAGTCTATAAAAACAGTGTTGTGAAACTCTAATGTACTTCTAAAATGTTTCCTGTACTAATTTCAGGATCTGAGATTTACTACTCTTACTTATTCAACGTCATTAATACATAGTTTGGCTTAAATTCAGAAATTATTCATTTTTATATTTGTAAACTTGACTGTCTCATTCTGTTACTCCTTCGTGTTTTAATGTACACTTCTGATAAAAGGATATGCTTATTCAATTGCTGAAAAATTAACAAACTGCACATTTGATAAAAGATAAGTTATATTTTCGTGCATCTTGGCACATTGCTTTCAAATAATAAATTATCACTCAAATATTTGGCCAATCTCAGAGTTTGAATGTAAATGTTTGAAACTGTATTTGCTTCATATTAGAGAGATATTACAAGAGCTAGTTTGGTGTGATGGTTAAGGCCAGTCTAAAAACTGGGAGATCCTGAGTTCTAGTCTCATCTTTGGCACAAACGCAGCTAGTCACTGCTCTCAGCCCTAGGAAGGAGGCATTGGCAAACCACTTGTGAAAAATCTTGCCAAGGAAATGGCAATGAATTGACTATGTAGTTAATTTATTTTTCTTGAGTGTTTTTTTCTTCTTTTCCTTTATGTAATGCAGGTTCCAGCTATCCAACAAAAAAGAACAGTGGCGTTTCTAAACCAATTTGTGGTTCACACAGTTCAGTTCCTGAATCGATTTTCAACTATTTGTGAAGAGGTAGTACATGCCATACTATAAATTTTCAAAGCCAGTGGGTTCCAGTTTCTCTGTAATACATCCTTAGTACAGAAATCATTTCAATTCTCATTCTCCACCAAGAAAAAGTTAAAAAAAATTAAGAAAAAATATAATCATCCATACATAGATAGTTTGTTTATATATTGCCAACCCAACCAGTTAAGTACATAGTATTAACAGTAATTTGTGTCATGTTATTTGTTAATGGAATGAATATTAGCATAGTAATATATTAAATCAGCTGAATCAATTCAGTTGATTTAATATATCAGTGTAATCAATTATTTCAATTATTTCAAACCATCTTTATAATAGCACTTAAAAGATCATTGTTCAGTATGTTTCATATTAGTCTCCAAAAGATTGAAGCAATACGTTTGCTTTTCAAGGAGATGGATTGGGGTGATGAGAAAAGAGCTAAGTATTACTAGATGGAAAATGTGGAGGAGTTAAATGATACTGAGGAAATTGTTGAGTAATATTTCTTTTCCTTATTCCCAGAAATTGTCAGCACTTTCCCTCCGTATTCAACAAATTGAAACTTTGCTCAATATTCTGGACGCAAAGGTTTGTTCCTGATATGCCTCTTTTTATGTGATAGTTTAAACATTCCTAAATATATAATTTATAAAATTCTGAGGATAGATTTCATTTAGATCATGTTTGTCTACCAACCAAAATAAGCACATACATTTTTAGTATTAAGGAAAGTAAACAAGAACAGAAAAGAAGTAGATACATTCAGTAGTACAAAGAGGTGGTAAAAATTTGGGCATATGTAAAGTCTGACAGTCCAAGCATCATGTAACTGTCATGTAACTATACATTCTGAAACTTGGATAGAAGAGAAATGTTTATCAGATGTTGTTTTATGGATGAAATATATCATTAATATCATTAATCTGTAATGTGTCCCATCTTCAGTTATCGTCTGTGCCTGGCCTAGAAGATGAGATCTCAAACACCAGTGTTATGAATGGCTCTGTGTCAGAAACATTGGTTGATCAACAGACAACAAATGTATCACCTAACGTGGAGGTAAACTTGCCTTTCTATAGCAAAATTTGGCTGTATTCAAAGGTCAAGAAAATCAGAATTATTTGAAAATGACCAAATTGTTGATGCAAGCTGTTTGTTTGGTCTCATTAATTCTGGAAACTAGTCAAATAATACAGAAATAGCTATTCCTTGATTTTCTACCTGTTTCCCCGAAAATAAGACACTGACTTATTTTTTTGCCACCAAAAAAGGCACCAGGTCTTATCCCAGGGGGGATGTCGTGTGTCTTCCATTGACTCACTTTATTTGTGTGTGTTGCCCCTGTCAGGTGCCTTCAGAAACCACTTCTGCAGCCCACAAGGCCAGCAAGGCTTTCCTGAAGACCACTGCAACTGAAAACAGTTCTGTATTTCTCCAGAGTTCTGTTATCGGCTTCAGAGGCCTTCAGGAAAGCCTTGCCAGCTGCAGAAAAAAATCAACCAGCAGGGCAGATGTTTGGGGTGTGCAAGGCATGGCTGCAATTGTTCACTTTGTTCCATATCTCATAAAATTCAGTTTCTTCTTGATCTTTTAACCGTCTTGTCATCATATCCATTTCAGCGTGTATATATGGATAAACAAGAAGAAATATTAACACTAACAGTAAAAATAAATAAATAAATAAATAAATAATAGTATTGTATTAGTAGAGCTATGATTTAAGTGTTATGTTAGGTTTATTAGGGATAAGATTTAAGAGTTATGAATTACAATGTATGAAGATTTAATATAAAAAGTTATCTAAATTTCTTCTTTTCATTTAAAGTAATAAGTTGATTTTAAACCTTTTTGAATGTATTCTTTTTTGTATTGAAATTTTACTTCAAGAATAAGCGGGGAAGAAACAACCCCACTTTTATGTTAAATGTATGTTTGTCAGTATTGTTTATTTTAAGAAAATTTAATAAAATATATTGGGGGGGAAAAGGCATGGCTGCAATTGTTCAAAGGTAAGTAGTAGGGCAGATCCACACACACACACACCCTTCCC
Organism: Erythrolamprus reginae; assembly: GCF_031021105.1. Classification (NCBI taxonomy): domain Eukaryota; kingdom Metazoa; phylum Chordata; class Lepidosauria; order Squamata; family Dipsadidae; genus Erythrolamprus; species Erythrolamprus reginae. The sequence continues at coordinate 75,290,705 of NC_091955.1, forward strand.
TGCACCAAGATCCCAAGTAAGTCCAACCCTGCGTAGCTTTTTGCAGTCAAGTAAGCTTGACTAAACATCTCAAAAAGTAATTCAGTATCTGGACAGAAATAGAATTCCTGATTCACAGGCATTGCTATTCAGGTTTGTTTAACTGCTGCCCTGGCAGGAGGAGCCAAGCAAGACCAATCAAACTTCATGTATAAGTTGCTGGTAGAGCTTTTTTTTTTTTAACTTAATGTGATATCCAAATATAGTAATATCTGGGAACTTGTAAAGACTAGTATGCACTGTTTGTTGTATTGCAGACCAGTGTACCTGAGTTGGGGCAACAGAAGGCAAATGGAACTGGTGACAATGTCATCACTGTAGCAAAGGATCCACGCTATGCCAGATATCTCAAAATGGTTCAAGTGGTAAGTCATATTTATTTTACAGGCTTTATCATAAACATTTGGACTTCTATCCTGATGTGTCTCTTAAAGTAAACTTTGTCTTTTGAGATTAATTGTGAATGTAGGTTGAATTGTACATGCTTTTAGCATAGAAATTTGGATAAAGATTGATTGAGACATAAATATTGAGACCCAATTTTCCTCTATGTCTTCCTGTAGCCAAAGCATGATTATCCATCATTTCTAAAAATACTGATTTTTCATTATGTGCTGTGTGTGTGTTTGTGTGTACTGTCTGCACAATCATGAATTACTAAAAAAAAAAATTTGTAAAAAAAAAATTCTCCCATTGTTTCTGTGATTGTTTTAGTCCAACAGTGTTTTTTTGTGATAGCCACCTTAAAAATCAGTTTAGCTTTAATTTTCTTCCCATCGGTGCTGGCAATGGTTGTCCCAGAAAATCAGTTGCATTTCATTTATTCTATCCCATAGAATTTGCTTTTGGCTTTATTACTTTCTCACAAACGAGCTTCTGGTGGAAACAGACAAGCCTTGACAGAGCCAACAGTTTTCTTTTTAATGCCTTCTGATTCTGAAACATGTGCAAAATATGAGCAAGAGTTCAACTTGAATAAACTAAAGTTTAAAATGAAAATAATCCATAAATGTAGGATATGATGACAAAGCAATTTTGATGCACATGACATTTGCTTTGTCACTCTTCAGAGTTTTGCTGGAAGCATACAGCTACCCATTACAACCATAGTGAAAATGATATTTGATTTAACAAGTTGTAGGCTTGTAAAGCCAATGTGGACTCTGAAACATCTTTTGCTTTTGAAGCTCTAATCTTGAAATGCAATATGGTGTTACAGTTCTTTCAGTAATGGTAAAAATCATATGAAAATGTAAGCCTTTGTGGTCTTCCTTTTTCTGGATACACATGATGATATAAAAGAGGCCAGAGTTGTTCACTGGAGCATGAACAAGGGGAAATGGCCTTGAGGGAAATACTATAGACAAGAACTAATACACAAGCAAGGAGGATTGAAATATCCCTTAAGTCTTAAGGGATACAAGACATTGTTTTCTGGTCTGAACTATTAATGGGACTGACAAATGAGATGGTAGCTGAAATGAGATTGCTCATTTGATGCTTTTAAATGCATCAGGTTTATGTGAGATGTCCCTTCAAGGGGAGGCATATTTGCCCTCATTGAGCAATTGTTGTTTCAGCAAGAGTAGGAGAGAGGAATGGCCTGCTGTTTTTTGTACTCAGTCCTTAGACTGAGGAATAGACACCCAACATTGCTGATAGTATGCTCTAACTTAAATATGTACCCTCTAGGGCAGTGTTTTTCAAGCAGTGTGCCACGGCACACTAGTGTGCCGTGAGACATGGTCAGGTGTGCCGCGAAGCTCAGAGAGAGAAAGGAAGCAAGCAAGAGAGAGAAAGAAAGCAAAAGAGCGAGAGAGAGAGAAAGAGAACAAGAGAGAGAGAAAGAAAGCAAGAGAGAGAGAAAGAGAATAAGAGAAAGAAAGAGAGAGAGAGAGCAAGAGAGAGAGAGAGCAAGAGAGAAAGCAAGCAAGAGAGAGAGAGAAAGGGAGGGAAGGAGAGAGAGAGAGAGAGAAAGACATAGAGGGAGGGAGAGAGAAAGAGCAAAAAAGAGAGGAAGGAAGAGAAAGAAAGAGGGATGGAGAGAGAAAAAGAAAGAGGAAGGAAGGGAGAGAAAGAGGGAGAGAGAAATAGAGTGAAAGGGAGGAACAGAGAGAGAGAGAATTTTTTTGTCCAAACTTTTTTTACAACCCCCCCCCCCCCCCCCCGCTCAATGTGCCCCAGGGTTTCGTAAATGTAAAAAATGTGCTGCGGCTCAAAAAAGGTTGAAAATCACTGCTCTAGGGCAGAATAAAAGTTTTAAGAATTTCCATACTTGGAATAGCAACACAGTTTTTAATGATTTATGCAACTCGGATGTATAATGAAACGTCTGTGCCTGGAAAGTAGAATAAAAGATGCTGAATTCTTGTCTGCGTGGTTAGCCTATTTCAAAAATAATAAATGAGGAAAGTGTACACCTAATACTAACAATTTAGCGCATATAATGCATACTGAGGAGCGTTGGTATGACAAGTAGGACAAATTCTTTGAATCATTACTACTGCTTGAATACCTGTTCATTGGATATAAGTTTTGAAACTATGTTTATGCAGGGGTGCATGTTCTGACCTTGATTTGGAAAAAATGCTCTGGGCTTCATGCAATCCTAGTATTACCGTATTTTGGAGTATAAGATGCACCTTAGTTTTTTGGAGGGGAGATAAGGAAAAGAATCTGCTTACTAGGTATTAATCTGGCTAGCATCAAATCAGCTTCAGCACATTATTTTATCCCCTAGTTAGGGCTTTAAAAAAAACTTTATTCAGAGAGAGTAACAATGAAAGAGCTTGAAAGCCAGTAAGATCTGGAAATTTCATTAGCACCTGGAAAGAAACATTCGGAACAAGTAGAGCAATGGAAAAAAAACCTGCAGAGACTTAGGGCTTGGAAAACATTCTTCACAGAGAGAGACAATGAAAGAGCTTGCTAGCTGGTAAGAGCTGGGAACACCATTAGCACCTGGTTATGGCTAGAAAGAAATTTATTTGGAGCAAGTTAGAGCAATGAAAAAAAACTCTGCAAAGACTTAGGGCTTGGAAAACATTCTTTGCAGAGAGAAACAATGAAAGAGCTTGCTAGCTGGTAAGAGCTGGGAACACCATTAGCACCTGGTTATGGCTAGAAAGAAATTTATTTGGAGCGAGTTAGAGCAATAAAAAAAAACTCTGCAAAGACTTACGGCTTGGAAAACATTCTTTGCAGAGAGAAACAATGAAAGAGCTTGCTAGCTGGTAAGAGCTGGGAACACCATTAGCACCTGGTTATGGCTAGAAAGAAATTTATTTGGAGCGAGTTAGAGCAATAAAAAAAAACTCTGCAAAGACTTACGGCTTGGAAAACATTCTTTGCAGAGAGAAACAATGAAAGAGCTTGCTAGCTGGTAAGAGCTGGGAACACCATTAGCACCTGGTTATGGCTAGAAAGAAATTTATTTGGAGCGAGTTAGAGCAATGAAAAAAAACTCTGCAAAGACTTAGGGCTTGGAAAACATTCTTTGCAGAGAGAAACCATGAAAGAGCTTGCTAGCTGGTAAGAGCTGGGAACACCATTAGCACCTGGTTATGGCTAGAAAGAAATTTATTTGGAGCGAGTTAGAGCAATGAAAAAAAACTCTGCAAAGACTTAGGGCTTGGAAAACATTCTTTGCAGAGAGAAACAATGAAAGAGCTTGCAAGGTAAGAGTTGGGAAGATCGTTAGTAGCTAGTTAGGGCTGGGGTGGGGGAAAGCTACATTCAGAGTATAAGATGCACCCAAATTATCAGCCTCTTTTAGGGACGAAAAGGATGCGTCTTATACTCTGAAAAATACGGTTATTTGCTAAAGAAATTCTAAATCTTTTCCAGGCTTCTAAATGAGTAGCTAGAAAAAAGTAGCTACTTTTAGGAGTTCAGTATAAAGCAGAGAGATACTGTCCTCATATACGCTCTCAAATGCTCCTGAGTCTTTTTCAAGAGCTCTAATAGTTCGACCATTTAGAAAATGAATATGTTCTAATCTGATAACCAAGGAATTGGTTTTACTACAGTTCCAGTAAAGTGTGTGAAGCAATGTTGGTAATGGCAGATGTCCATATAGAGCTGTTATTAAGATGGGTGTGATAAGTTCAAACGTCTGGTGTAAATTTCTGAATAAAAGCAGAAGAGCTCTCTGTAGCAGTAACCAGGCCAACACAGAGCCTTAGAAAAGACAACTTTCCAATTTTAAGTTGATACAGAATACAATGGTTATTTAATTAATTAATTAATTGATTGATTAATTAATTAATTAACTTCTATGCCACCCAATCCTGTAGGACTCAGGGCGTCTTACAACAGTACAAATATAATACAGTAATAGAAAGAAGTCAGATATCAATAATAAACTATAAAAACCCCAATTATAAAACCCCTGTACTAAACTTATAAACCCCCATTGTAAAACCCATAAATCCCATCTATCAACAACATACATACCATATGTTAAAATTCACAGCCACCAGGCCTGCCAGCAAAGCCAAGTCTTGATGGCCTTTCAGAAGGCCAGTAGAGTGGGAGCAGTATGGATATCAGTGGGGAGGTCATTCCATAGAGCCGGGGCAGCTACAGAGAAGGCCCTCCCCCACAGTCCTGCCAACCCATATTGCTTAGTCGACAGGACCCGGAGAAGGCCGACTCTGTGTGATCTTATTGGTCTCTGGGAGGTATGTGGCAGGAGACGGTCCGGTAAATAGCCAGGCCCTAAGCCATATAAGGGTTTAGTGTAATAATGTAAAGGTGAGTCTGGAAATGACCTGTCATTTGGAATAGTCTCTCCATCGGTTTCATAAATCTTAAGCTAACCATTAACTAAATCCAGGGATATAATTTCTCTTACATTAGTTACAGTATGTGATACAATTCCATTTTTAGTGAATTATCGATCTTGTTAGCATTATCTCTCTGTTAGATAAAGTTATTGGCAAGTAAATAATTTGTAGCATTTCATCTTACCCATTCTATCCTTGACAGTTCCTGGGATTAAAACCTAAGTGAGAAAATTTTGATGTGGTTTTAATTTTTAAGCCTTACAATAGTTTAGTTTTATTTTATTTTATTAAATTTATATGCTGCCCAACTCCCAAAGGACAGAGTTAAAAACTCTGAATTAGGAACACAATAGCAGTTCAAAACAGTGTTTCTTGAATCTTGGCAACTTTAAGATGCGTGGTCTTCAACTCTCAGAATTTCCCAGGCAGCATACATATCTTAAAATTGGTTGATGCCATTGCTTTTCCATATTCAATTCATGATCATTAATGCTGTACAACCTAGTGTGACTTGATGCTTTATTTCTGGGCTGCCTTCACTGCTTTGATCAATCTGCAATACCAGGAAAATGAATTTTTGCAGACAATTGATCTCTTCATTGTCAATTATTTTGACATTTCCATTCCCTGCAATGGTCATTTGATGTTGGTCATTTTGATGCTCAGGAAGAAGCCAAATTTCTTGCTTTCTTCTTTAATCTTTTGATTAAAGGGGTTTCTTTGGTTTCTGAGAAGAGTTTTGTGTTGTCAGCATACTGAAGATGGTTAATATTCCTTCCTCCAATCTTTATTTTAATCTTTGATTCTTCAAGTTCTAGCTCAAATGAGAAAGTTGAAGGAATGAAGCCTTGCCTTGTTAAATCTTGAACTACAGTGGTACCTCGAGATACGAGTTTAATTCGTTCTGGACCTGGGCTCTTAAGTCGAGCAGCTCTTATCTCGAACGACTTTTCCCCATAGGAATTAATGTAAATAATTTTAATTGGTTCCAGCCCTCAAAAAACTCACAAAGTTAGTCTAAATTATGCAGAAAGACATGTTTTTAATGAAGAAATGTACATGTACATATAAATGAATAATGAAGTTTCTTTCACTTAACTTGTAAACTTTCTTAAACTTTTAAATTTACATATGTTCAACTTCTCTGCCACCCAATCCTGTAGGACAGAGGTCCCCAACCCTTTTTGCACCAGGGACCGGCTTTAAGCGATCAAGAGAGGAATGGGTGAATGAATGGACGGAGGGTGGGAAGGAAGGAAGGAAAGAGGGAAGGGACAGGAACAGAGGAAGGAAGCAAGGAAACTTATGAAAGGGGAGAGTAAGAGAGGAATGAGTGAAGGGAGGGAGGGAGGGAAGAAGGTGGGAAGGAGAAAGAAAAGAAGAAATAGAGGAAGGGAAGGTAAAAGAGAGAAAGAAAAAGAGCAAGAAAGAAAGAAAGAAAGAAAGGGGGAAGGGACAGGAACAGAGGAAGGAAGCAAGGAAACTTATGAAAGGGGAGAGTAAGAGAGGAATGAGTGAAGGGAGGGAGGGAGGGAAGAAGGTGGGAAGGAGAAAGAAAAGAAGAAATAGAGGAAGGGAAGGTAAAAGAGAGAAAGAAAAAGAGCAAGAAAGAAAGCTGCAAGCACCCCCCCGAGCCCCCCCAGGCCGGCTGCAACCTTTTAAAACACGCGCGCCGCTTCGCAGCTGTCTCCTGAAGCCGAACGCGGAAGTTAGCGTTTGGCTTCAGGAGACAGCTCCTTGGCGCTTGTATCTCGAATTTGGGCTTGTAAGTAGAACAAAAATATCTCTCCCCTCCCAGCTCTTATCTCGAGTTGCTCTTAAGTAGAGCAGCTCTTATGTCGGGGTTCCACTGTACTTGGGATCTCCATATGGTGTTTGTACAGCAGCTTTCTGATTTGTGTACAGCAATTGCAACAAAATGACCAGATGTGTCAATACTTTCAGAACCCTCAGCTTCTCAAAGGCTTTGTTATAGTCAATAAAGCAAACGATAGATACTGTTTTGATATTCTTAAGACTTTTGCATGATCCACCGTAGACTTGCAACATGGACGTGAGTTCCACCCCTTCTGAAGGCAACTTGAGCACCTGTTAATTCCTTTTCAATGGTTGGCACCATTGAACTCTTGTAGGATCTTAGAGATCATATTTTGTTGTGACATTGTTGTAGGATCTTAGAGAAAATCTTGCTAGCTTGTTAGGATGATGGCAGTTGTGCAGTATTTGGAGCAATCCTTGGAATCACTCTTTTTTTGGCAGTGGAATGAGCACTGATTCTGTAGCCATGTGTTTAGTGGTGAAAATATCTTGTATATATGCATAATTAAAACATACTAAATTACTTGTTTTTATACATGTCTTATTTAACTATGCCAAGAAATCTTTGTAAGGCTTTCCTTCCTGCTTCAAAAAGTTATGTTGACCTTATTAATAAACCATTTTTTCCTATGGTCATTTCTACAATAGTATAACTTGGCATCTGTTTAGCAACATATATTTTACTGGAGAATTCTGAAATGACAACTTTCTTTAAAATTCTCTCCTTTTACAATTTTGTGGAGAATTTTCAGCTTTAGATCCCCTTCCCAGTATACTGTTTACAAATGGAAAATACTAACATAATATTACTAAATAACTACTGTAATGCTCTCTACATGGGGCTACCTTTGAAAAGTGTTCGGAAACTCCAGATCGTGCAGAATGCAGCTGCGAGAGCAGTCATGGGCTTACCTAGGTATGCCCATGTTTCACCATCACTCCGCAGTCTGCATTGGCTGCCGATCAATTTCCGGTCACAATTCAAAGTGTTGGTTATGACCTTTAAAGCCCTTCATGGCACTGGACCAGAATATCTCCGGGACCGCCTCCTGCCGCACAAATCCCAGCGACCGATTAGGTCCCACAGAGTGGGCCTTCTCCGGGTCCCGTCAACTAAACAATGTCGGTTGGCGGGCCCCAGGGGAAGAGCCTTCTCTGTGGCGGCACCGGCCCTCTGGAACCAACTCCCCCCAGAGATTAGAACTGCCCCTACTCTTCCTGCCTTCCGTAAACTCCTTAAAACCCACCTTTGCCATCAGGCATGGGGGAATTGAAACACCTCCCCCGGGCTTGTTCAATTTTATGCATGGTATGCTTGTGTGTGTGTCTGTTAGTATATGGGGTTCTTTTAAATCTTTAAATATTTTAAAGCTATCTGAATTATTTATGATTTGTCATATCTTGTTGTGAGCCGCCCCGAGTCTTCGGAGAGGGGTGGCATACAAATCTAAATAATAAATAAATAAATAAATTTGTAAGACATAAGAAAGAAGTTCTGAATATCAGAGCACTGCCACCGCCGCCACAATTTAATCTCTGTATTTCAGGTTACGTTTTCCATGTGACAGATGGTGACTCCTAGTCATAAAAAAATTGTGTGCTGACAGTAATGACAGCTCTGTAAATTCCCACTCTTAAACTGCTGAGTGTAATTGTTTTTATTGGAGATAGTTAGTTTTATATTAGGGTAAAGAGCCCCAAATACAGATATGCAAGGGAAAATGTTAATCACCACAACAGCATGGCTATTGCCATGTTAGTCTGGACCACTCTCTTGCTTTCCTCAATGACACCAGTACAGAGATACTTCTATGAACAGTAGATTTTTAGCCCCTTCTTTGTAAAATATTGTACTTACCTTGGCTCCAAAGTACTTGGATTCCATGCCTAAATCAACCACACTACTTTTAACTACTGTTAATTTAGAAATCAAGGTTTCTTCCACCCTTTTCAACCTCCAATAAACCTTAGAAATAAGATTTCCTTCCTTCCTGTCCGTCCATCTGTCAAAGGAATGTTCTATTTGAACTTTGTCAGCAGAACCACAGCTTCTCTTGGAACATCTCTAACAGAGACCTTTAACTTCAGATTGTTCCCGGGAGAATATGAATATGAAAGGCGAATGTTTAGTGTTGAATGATCACAAATATAGATAGAATTTTAGTAGAAAAGCCTTTTCCCCTTCATATGCATAATTGGCTAAAATATATCATTGAAACTGTAGGGGAAAGATAGTTTATCAAAAAAAATTGGGATAAATATGCTGTAAGATTAGTGAAAGTAATTGCTGAGAATAGTTTTAACACTAATTTCACTATCACTTGTCAGGTTCCGACAAGCTAGCGGAAAGACAACTGCAGCATTTTGCAGACTAATTCTTTATTCCAAAACTGTCCACACTAATTAACAACCATTCGCTGTGTATTCAAATACATATAATTTCAGCAGCAAACAACCAATGCTCCTGCCACCTTTTAAAGCTGACATATGCCCCATCCCGTAACTCCACCCCTCTACCGCCGTCATGCCACCCCAAGCCACAATTCATTAGCTCTCCGCACTGTGCACATGCCCACTGCTGCGCCCACGCTATCACTTAACAGCCGTTTAACCATTTAGCCTACATGGCATTGGACCAGAATACCTCCGGAACCGCCTGCTACCGCACGAATCCCAGCGGCTGATAAGGTCCCACAGAGTTGGCCTTCTCCGGGTCCCATTGACTAAACAATGTCGTCTGGTGGGTCCCAGGGCAAGAGCCTTCTCTGTGGCGGCCCCGGCCCTCTGGAATCAACTGCCCCCCAGAGATTAGAACTGTTCCCACCCTCCTTGTCTTCCGTAAACTACTTACGACCCACCTATACTGCCAGGCATGGGGGATTTGAGACACCTTTCCCCCAGGCTTATTATAATTTATGTTTTGGTATGTATGTGCTGTTTGGTTTTAATTATGATAGGGTTTTTCATTTTTTTAATATTAGATTTGTGCCTGTATAATACTGTTTTTATTGTTGTTGTGAGCCGCCCCGAGTCTTCGGAGAGGGGCGGCATACAAATCTAATAAATTATTATTATTATTATTATTATTATTATTATTATTATTATTATTATTATTTAAGCGTCAGTGCCCCACAAGGCTTCCAATTCTGCTTCCAGTGTTCAGTAATTCCGAGGTTGGTGACCACTGAGACCTCCCTCCTGCCTGAATGGGAGCCCTGGCACATCGGAGCTAACATCACTGATTCAAGTTATATCTTTCTATTCAGCTGATGGAGTTTATCTTTGCAACATGAAAGGATACAGTACTGATAATGTGTAACTTTCATATAAATACAAACGTAAGAGTAGTCTAGACTCAGTGGTTATCAACTTTTCTAATGCCATGACCCCTTAATACAGTTTCTCATATTGTGGTGACCCCCAACCATAAGTCTAGCACCAGTTCTCCCACACAGAGCTTTAAGCTGATTGGCAAGAAGGTCAGAGGGGGACACCCCCCCCCCCACTGTAAATGCCTGATTGGTCGGATTGTAAAAATATGTTCCAAGGCGCAAGAATAGAAGCTTTACTTCCTAGCACCATGGGAAATTTGTCTTTTCCCATGGTCTTAGGTGACCCCTGTGAAATGGTCGTTCAACCTCCCCAAAGGAGTCCTGACTCCCAGATTGAGAACCACTGGTATAGAGCCATGATATGAAGCTATGGCATTTGTGCCAAAGGTGGCGCACAGAGCCCTCTCTAGGGGCAGGTGCGCCATTGCCAGCTGCTCTTCTGTGTTCTGTCACATGCATGTACACCAGCCAAACTGCTCTCTGCAGCTGCTCTTCATGCAACATGGTCTTTCCCAGGTATGCACATGCACAGGGATGTGCCATGCCCCGGAATGCTGGGAACGCGGTTGTGGTGGCAGAAATGGAGCATGTAGCCATCCATGTGTAACCAGCACAATTACTGGTGAAGTGGGCGAGCGGATGGGAGCATGGACGGAGTTGCCACTCACAGCAGAGCTGCCATGAGCAGAATAGACAGGCTGCTTGCAACAGAGCAGCCACTGTCACCTTATTTTCCGGTTTCCAGGCCTTTTTGCTTCTGCGCTTGCGTACAAGCAAAAAAAACCCTTCACATGCACGCATCCTCGTGCGAGATTCAGCTACTGGGTTTTTGCGTGTGGCCTGCTTTCTGCTTTCCCACGCTGCAGGTATCTCTCAGCGTGGCGATGGCGCCTCGAGCGAGTCATGGCCTTTGGGAGCAGCAGTGCTGTGCTCCCGGCCCGTTCCGGTAGTGCCGGAAATGTTGGCCCATCGCTGAACATGCATGAACATGCATGAACATGCATACGCACATGCATGAACATACACACATGCAACAGAGACCTGAAGATCAGCTGACCAGTGGGAGGCGGGGCATGCCAACACTGGTAGCGTGGCAAGAAGTAAGATCTTTTTGTTTTGTGAGCTTCTGTTTCATTGTTTACAGGGAAACAGAAGCCCACGAAAAAAACGCCATGGAGATCTGACCTGGGGCGACAACGCTCATGCCGTCAGAGAGAGTTCTGCATGCTACCTCTGTCACACATGCCATAGGTTTGCCATCATGGGACTAGACCATCATCTAAAACTATGATTTAATATGTTCTGTCTGGGTTCCCCCAGACCTCAACACCAACTGGAAAAAACAGCCAGACACTCTGGTAAAAGCAAAAGTACTTTATAGCTGGAAAAAATAAACACAGAGGAAAACCTGTTCTTCCCAACAGACAGGCTATAATACTTTACAGCAGAGTCCTGATGTCCAGACAATACAGCAAGCTTCTTGCTGGCACACCCACCCCAAGGTTTCAGTAGTCAAAGGCACAAACCAGGATTCCAAGACGCCAAAGTTCACAGCCAGGTCCCAAGACTCTCAAAGATAAAACTCCACAAGCCAGGAAGGGTGGGTCTGCCTTTTAGCCTTTCCAAAGAGCACCACACCCAAACCCAGCTGTTGCCTCTTTAATGCTGAAAGTACCTAGCCAATTGGTCCCTTTGCTGTGTAGCTCTTCTCTGTCGCAGATCAATTATGGCTTGTGCATTTTCCTCTAAGGAATCCAGGCTGCTTGCTGGGGAGAGCTCCCTCTGGGGGGACTCTGGCTGTCCTCCCTCTTCTTCAGCCTGGGATTCCTCCTCCTCGTCTGCCTGCACCTCCTGTTCCTCATCCTCTCCCTCTGAGCTGGAAACCGACAGAAGATCAGCCGTTCCCTGAGGGGCCTCAGACGGAACCACAACAAATATGAAACTAGAGTTCTTTTCTACCAACTGCAACTAGCCATTATCTGTCTTCTAGTATAGGCGATCTTAAGCAATTCTGTTATGATATTATTCTATTATGTCATCTCTCTCTGGAATCTTGCTACCGCTACCATTTTCTAAGACAAACTGATTTCAGTGGTAGCATGGCTTATATTATACTGTCACACAATTGGAAAATAAAGTTCTAATGATAGGTAGGTAGGTAGGTGGGGGGGGGAGAGAGAGAGAGTTGATAGATAGGTTTTAATGATGCCTTTGAACCATGTTTTATGGTAGAATAAGCAATATTGTTCATTTGTGATAAATATATCTTAGATAAATATAAAACACTGCTTCATGATGCTTTGGGAACATAAGTCTTTCATATTCTGGTTTGCATTAAGTGATTCTTTCATCTCATCTGACCTGGTGGCATTCAGACCTCTAAGATTATTTAAAAGGTTAAAATGATGGTAGGATCTTGGGGAAAATTGGGTTGAATTTTGGTCTAGTGCTTATTTGCAGTGTGCCAATTTTGTACTTTCCTTGCTACATTAGCTGTTTGGTTTCCATTGGCTTCCCTTCTGTCATCATCTTGCCAAGTTCCAGCTGCTTTTACAGTGATACTTAACTTTGGCCCACATCATGCAACAGATATAGGTAATGCCTAAAAAGTAGTTCTGAGCTAATTGTATCCAATGTCTATCATACTGGGATTTAAAAAAAATTAAGGCAAGTCTTTCCTTATGGATCCTGTAATAAATTGTTTGGAATTGTGTTGAAATGGAAAAGGATATCTCCTTTTTTTTGTATTACTGGCTTTCATCATAGCTGCCATCAAACTCTAGCAGCATAAGTCCACGGAGAGGGGCGGCATACAAATCCAATAAATAAATAAATAAATAATAAATAAATAAGTAGCAGGTTGAAGAGACTGCCTATAAATCAATCAAAATAAAATTTGTCATTAGTAATCAATGTTAATTGTCTCCAGGACCTCTTAAAGTTTTTATTGGTGCTTATGTTTGGGATAGGACTCCTATGTTCTGAACTTCTCACAATCTTTCCCCCCTCCCTCCATAGGGTGTTCCTGTTATGGCAATAAGAAACAAAATGATTTCTGAAGGATTAAACCCAGATCTTCTTGAGTAAGTAGCAATGTCTGCTTTGCTTAAACATTATTTACGTGGAACCTAAATGGAGCTGATATTTACATGCATTTTCCCAATTCCCAGGATTTATCCTGAGATAATACAGTCCTCAGAAGAACAAAAGTTGTACAGCTGACCCGACTGGTTGAGAAATATTCTTTTCAATTATGTGGAAATAGTCATAGTAGTTTGGATTTATGAAGTGTTCTTGGAATGCTCAGTGAGCCTGCCAACAGCTCTATGAAATCAACCAGTGCTACCTCCTTACTACAGAATTGTGAAGTCAACTAAAAGTTGACCTAAACTAAGCAAGATGTGAACTTGGAACCTTCCAATTTGCGTACTTAAGCCATTTCACAATACCGGTTATCTAGCCTTCCTGGATTTCACATCCAGGGCAAAAACTTTTATATAACGGTTTCCTCCACTGTATCCCCATCTCTTTATGGCATACCTCTAGTACTGATGCTTTTATTGCCTAGCAAGCATTTCATTGATTAATTTCATATAGTTGATGACTGTAGGTAGGTGGTGACCTGGTTCACACAATACGCTGGACCATAATGTTATTTGTTTGACTTTAATTGGATTGGGGGGCGGTTAATTAAATTATGGCTTGGCAACCCAACTGGGGGAGTGGGAGAGAAACTGGGCCACACAAGTGGCGGGCTGGTGCACATGTTTGTGCAAGTTGAGCTGTGCTCAGGTTGAGCTGCCATCATGCATGCAAGTGCTCCAGCCACCCAGTTCCAAATAGGCCACAGCCTAGTAGTGGGCCACGGCTCAGGTTGGAGAACCCTGATGTACAGTAGAATTACATTTATAATTGCATTTATTGCATTATTATAATTACAGTGTTCCCTCGATTTCCGCGGGGGATGCGTTCTGAGACCGCCCGCGAAAGTCGAATTTCCGCGAAGTAGAGATGCGGAAGTAAATACACCATTTTTGGCTATGGACAGTATCACAAGCCATCCCTTAACACTTTAAACCCCTAAATTACCATTTCCCATTCCCTTAACAACCATTTACTTATCATTATTACTGGTACTCACCATGGAATAAGACACTTAATGATCCTGATATTTATAAACATAATTATTTATTAACAATAATTATTTTTTTTGTTATTTATTTGCAAAAATTATTAGTTTGGTGATGACATATGACGTCATTGGGTGGGAAAAACCATGGTATAGGAAAAAAACCGCAAAGTATTTTTTAATTAATATTTTTTGAAAAACCGTGGTACTGTATAGGCTATTCGCGAAGTTCGGACCCGCGAAAATCGAGGGAACACTGCACATTTATGGACTAGATGACCTACAAGGTCCCTTCCAATGCTGTTAATCTGTTAAATATGATTAAACATACTATATGAGCACAGCTATTATCCAATTTCTCAGAAATCATTTTTGCACCTATATGAAGTCACTTCTTAAGGTTCTGAATGCCTAAAGACATCTTACCTTTGTGTTTCAGAACACCCGACGCTCCGGTGCCTGCATGGGGAGATGAGACAAATGCAGAAGGAAGTTCTGATAGTGAATCTTCATTTAGCGACTAACGGTGTTGCCCTTGGTGGAGATATGTTTATCTTTTCCTTAAAAGCGCTGTCTAGTCTTTATCTTTCTTCAATGCAGATGTACAAACTTGCAACATGCTTTCCTGAATTTCTTGAGCCATATGAAGTATTCTCTAAAAGCAGCAGCTTTGCACAGAAATATATTCATTTTGTATAGAATTCATTGTATAGAATTTAGACAATTATGTAATTACATCACCTTATATAAAATGTGGTATCTTTGACTTGGGTAAATGCTGTCCTAAAAATATCCAGGGTGAAGCTGAAGATGGGACTGGATTCATGCCCTCTTTCCATCTAAATTATGCCACCCTGCATAACTTTCAATAGTACATAATCTTGTAAATTACAAGGGTTATTTTTATGTATATTTTTGGTAACCATTCAGAATTCAGTGAATGCTGATCTGTGTCTCCATGTTGTAGGAAAATTCAAAGCACCAAAACATTTTGGGATAGGTGCAATCATTCCGTTTGTTCCATGATTTAAGAATTGAAAATAGGAGTAGCAGGAAAAAGAACTGAGAACAAAAGGGAATGCTGTTTATTTGAAATGAATGGGCATCATTTTGTCCAGGCAAGCTACTAGATGTTATTATACTGACTCTCGCCTTTTTTTTCTCCTAATAGCTATCCAGTTACCATCATTTGCAAATGTAACCTTTGGGTAGTAGCAGATTGTATCACTGTGGTCTTGTTATAAAATTTTCTTCTTGAGAGTTACAATGAATTCAGTATATAGAAGATGTAAAATATATAAAAATGAATAAATTCTAAACACCTAACTTTTCACGTGATAACAAAGTGCTGATAAATTGAAGGGGAGTTATAGCTAAACAACCCACAACATGACATTGTTTCAAAAGGCTGATATTTACTCCTTTTTTTTTCAAAAACCCATTAGTCTTATAGAGAAACTTAGCAATGAATGATTAGAAACATATCCTTCTAGATTTTTTTTAAAAAAAGAAAATAAAAACTAGCTCCCTAATGTATTGAACAATGCATACATTTTCAGAGTTTGGTCAATTTCATCAATAATATTAATTTCCATAAGACCATAAAAGATTTTAAGTATTCTGTAAGTGTGCATAAATGAACCACATTTTCACGAAGTGCTAAGCCTGAATGATGGAATGCCTTAAAATATAACAAGCAAATGTTTGACACACCCCATCTCCAATATTTTATTATGGTCTGCTTCTCCCCAAAATAGAAAGTGTTTTCAGTATTGTTAATTATCTCTTGAGCTAAAAGTCTTAATTAGTCATTAAAAATATACTCTGGCATTTGAAAGGTATTTACAGTTACTAGTTTGTTTGAGTGTCTGGTTGAAATCTATCCTTATTCCCACCCTTCCTAATGCATTTCTGGCTACTGATGATCGTCTGTGATGCAGAGAAACCAAGAACAAACTGGTGTGCTGTAACGTGCATATGAACAAAAATCCAAAGTAGTTTATGGTTTTTGCACTTACGTTTCTTTACTGGAACATTTAAAAACAATACATTACTATTGTTCCATTCCATCTGTCCTGTGACTTTTCCACTTAGAGGGAAATAAATGTATTGGAGCAGCCCTCTGACTGTCTTCCCATGTCACCCGCCTGGGTTTGTTTGAGGTCTGCTAACACACCCTGTATATAACAGAAGCCAAGATGGCCATTATGTAGCAATATCAAAGTTCAAAGAATCTCTGAAGTATGGTTGCCTTGGTTAGCAGAACTGGAGTTATGGCTCTGAACTGGAATCTCTTGCTAAATGAGTTGGGACATAGCATCCCAGACCGTTTACTGCAACCTGTTTCACAAAAGGTCAAGGCATCTTGTTTCAGGAAACAAATTTAGAAGTGTAGCTAATATTTTGATTTGCTGCCTAATGAAATGCACATTATATCCTATAGCAACTGGAACTTGATTTAGTATTCTTTGAAAATAGGCAAAAATTACATTTTGTACTTGAAAATTTTGATTCTATTGCTACATGTAGAATTTATTTTGAAATAAGCAAATAACTCTGGAAAAATCATAATTTAAATGCATAAATTGCATCGATATATTGTATTGCAACAGGAAACAAATTGTTCTCTGATAGTTATTGAATTATTAAAATGTAAATTATGTGTAATACAGGTGCTTCATTAATACATTAAATCAGTAACAAAGCTGTAATTATGTTTAAAAGACAAGTAATTAAATCTTATTTTAATTAAATAATAATTGTATTTATTTACAATTAAATTCTGTTTTTAAAATATTTCAAAGCAAAAGCTTTTATTTGGCCTGAGTAAGAAAACTAAATTATTGAGTGAATGGCTACACGTGACTTACAGATTAGTAAAAAATAAAGCTGTAATTATTTTCCTATGCAGTTTACAGTAATCCCTCGCTACTTCATGGTTCATCTTTTGCGGATTCGCTACTTCATGGGTTTTTAAAGAGGCTTAAATCCATTAATCCATTGAAAATTTTAAATCCATTAAAAATTCATAAAATTCTTCTACAGTACTACTGTACTCTATTAAAGAAACTGGTAGGATATCACATGTAGTTCCAGCTAAGAAACATTATGGAATGACTGTTTAATACAAAGGGTGGGTTTTAAAAGTTCAAATACTCGTTAAATACATTAAAAAATATCTTTCCTCTACTTCATGGAAATTTGTTTTTCACGGGTGATCTTAGAATGCATCCACCGCAAAAAATGAGGGATTACTGTATATCTGTACCAAATAGCCAAAGTTCTCTGGGATTGCTTAAAAACACACTACTGCTGTATATGTCATTTGTATAACTATAATATAATTCATATAAAGATTGCCTGAGCAGGATGAAACGTTTCCCCAAAATTCAAGAACAAAGCATGAAGGACAGTGTGAACAGAATTATCCACTTGCGAATTATAACATAATAAAGGAAGAAATAACCTTTCTGCCAGCTATTTAAGTAGAAATCACAGCTCTGCATGCTAGTGACTTCAACTATTTTTAGTGCATTAATTTACATCATTGTTTTTCGTACTTTATAACAATTGCATTGCACTGTTCTTACCTAATGGATTGGAATGATTTAAAAAGCAAACCGATTACCAGATTAGCTATATCTTTCATTCAAGCCACAAAAGGCCAAGATAAATTTAAAGTGGACTTTTCCCCTTCTGTTTTTTTCCCTTTCAGCTAAATAAGTTCATTAGTTACAAATATATTGGGAAGTCGTTGCGTAGCTTAAACTGCTTAGCTCAGATTGGCACTGACTATTAGAATCTTTCATGGAACTTTGGACTTGTCCAATAAAAGATCAAATGGGATTTTTTTTAAAAAAATAGCATGAGGAACTACTGAAAAAATTTTCCCCATTTGTTGGAATGAGATTGGATGGATTTATATGAAGATTTTAAAATAAAAGATGTTAAGCATATTTTCCCTAAAATATCATTGATTACTTGACCTAGACTAGAATATGTGTGCAGCAATTGGCCCAATTTATAAAGAATATTTTATACTCTCATAAAATTTATGGGAACTTTAACTGTTCATCGCCAGTTTAAACTGATAAATTTAACACTCATATAAAGTCCTTGGGGAGGGGAGGCATACAAATTCAATTAATAAATAAAATAAAGTAATAAAGCCAGAGATTCTTTGTCATTTTAACATATGGCATTTTCTAAGGGAAATGCAAAACATTTGAACACTTACAGTAACATCAAAACTATAGTATGATTTTTTTCCTCAAATTTAAATTTAAAAGTAATGGTGAATGATATCCATTTTTTTCAGTAATTGCTTTATAGAATGTGATAAATATGATAAACAGCAACAGTACAACACTTACAGTTGAGAAATGCTATGGATTTCTTTATCAATAAAATTTGGTTGCAACAAAAATAATAAATCTGATGTAGTAACCTGGAAGCACATAGCAGAGCTATGGTTGAAAATTTCACATTTAATTTTGATGCCTGAACACTAAATCCAAGTGACTGGCCAATTAATTTATCCACATGATACTTGATTACCGTAGATACTTATTTAGTGGTACATACATAGATGAATAAATTAATGAAGAGTGATTGTCTTTGTAATGGTGTGATGTGTTATTCTTTGATGTGGTGAAAAAGTGTCCCTTTTTTGTAAAATTGTGGTAAATTGAATCCTTTCTGAGTGTGAATACCCTAAATTCAAACTTTGTCCCTGAAAAAGCCTTTTTCATATACGCCTTCTGCACTGATATAACAAGTGAAAATGAATCAACCTTAGAGGACCATGGATTCAGCCATTGGCTAATTTTCTAATTACCCAAAAAGGTAATTGCAGGTAGAAAACAATCTCTTGCTGAAATTTAGGTGATATCGCATTCATGTTAGACAACTGTTGCGGGAAAACATCTTATCCCACTCCAGATTATTTTCACTCCAGTTCTCCAACATACAGTGTTTTGTGCTTAGCTCTGGCCCAGCTCCTGCCCCAAGGACTGTGGATGTGGGGGAGACATCCACATGCTGCAGGCCTGTTTTGCCCCCCCCCCCCGGTGGAATCTGATGATGAAGGCTCCTCTGACCAAGAAGACATGAGTGACAGGGAGGAGGAGAGTGTGGGAGACAGCTCAGAAGGAGATCAATTATCTAGCTCCTCCTTGGATTCAGAACAAGAGTTAATGATACAGCCACGCATGCGGAGAGCGATGCATAGGCAACAACAACTGAGAGATTATTATCAAAGAAAATGAGACCACCTGTGGTTGGGTGGGGCTGTGGTAATTAGTGAGGCTGCTATAAATAGCAGCCTGTGGGTTTGGCCATTGTGGAGGATTATCTGATCGTTGTGTTTCGTGACTGCTTTACTGACTTTGACCTTTTGTGTGCTGATTTTTCCCCGCTTTGAAACTAAACCAGAGCAAAGTGTGTTTCACTTTGTGAAAGAAGAAGAATTGTGAATTGCCTCACAGCTGCAAGCTAAGTATCACAGAACTGATAAGGGACTTGTACAAATTACCAGTTTGTTTGGAGACGATTGCTCTTTGCTATACGAAAAGAGGGGTTAGTTTAAGTGAATTTCCATTATAAAGAACATTGTTTTGAATTTTCAAACGTGTGTGTGTCTGAAATTTGTACCTGTGAATTTTGTGGAGAAGTCTACCAGAGAGCCCGAAAGAACACAGTGGTACCTCTATGTAAGAACACTCTACTTACAAACTTTCCTAGATAAGAATCGGGTGTTCAAGATTTTTTTGCCTCTTCTCAAGAACCATTTTCCAGTTACAAACCCAAGCCTTCGAAACTGTAACTGGAGAAGGCAGGGAGAAGTGTCTGTGGGGCCTCTCTAGGAATCTCCTGGGAGGAAATAGGGCCAGAAAAGGCGTGGGGAAGCCTCCGTGGCTCCTCTAGGAATCTCCTGGGAGGAAACAGCCGGAAAAGGCGGGGAGAAGCCTCCATTTGTCTGAAGTGGTATTGGGTTTTTGATCTAAGCAGGGGGTGGACTAGAAGATCTCTAAGGTCCCTTCAAATGTTTGAGGGTATTTTGATTTCTTTTTTTAAAAAAAACACCTGCATGACATAAAACCTGTCAGGCAACCCAAGATTAAAAAGAAACGGAGCTGGATAAATGTTGGCCACCAAGTAAAATTTGCTTTGTAGCAAGATGGTCCAAAAAACCCCCCCACACTCATCTTAGAAGTGCAATATGTGTTTGCTTTGCTAGGAGAAGCTCTGCGAACCAAATAATTATGTAACACAGAATGACGAAAGTGCAGAGGAAAAAAGAGGTGATTTGCCAACACTGTGCCCCAGTAGCAAAGCATGGAAATATTAAAGAAAAGCTTCCATATCCTCAAGAGAATTAACCCTTCCTTGTTGGGGAACGGCCTTGGTTTTGTGATGTTACTTGCTCTGGGAAGTTCTCTCCCATCTGCCTTCTTTAAAATAACGCTATTTCAAGAACTGTATTTGTTTAATTTTTTTTTTTAAAAAAAAACAATCTCAGGTTAACTTCAAAAAACGCAAGCGAAATCTTATCTCTCTTTGGATCGGTGGATTCATTCCGAAGCCTGATGTTTAAATACTTTTAGGCCTTGAAAGCAGCCAGTCCATTTCTTTCGTGCCTTCGGGGCAGAGGAGTGGGTGGGGAGAGCAATAATAAGCCATCTTCCAGAACAGAAAAAGCCCACATGAGACCACTCCAAATGATTACAGCTTGTCCTTTGACTAATTTCTTTTTCGGGATTTGAGAAACAGAAGAAAATAGCCAGAGTTTCCCAACCAGGGCCAAGTTGAAACTTTCAATGTGTTTTGCTTCGCAGCTGGATGGGTGGAGGGGGGGTGTATTACTTTGGCCCCGTCCGATTAGGCTTCTGATCAAAGCAACAGACATTCAGATGAAAAATCCATGTGAGAATTTCAGGGGCCAGGTGGTGAATGCGCTTGACTTCATTCACGAAAGCTTGTGGTTTGGGATCCGAAGGCCCAAGTAAACATCACATGCAAATGCTCCAGTAGTCCCACACTTCCCTCCCTCCTTCCCTCTCTTCCCCCTCCTCTCTCTTTTAAAAAATATTGTATAGCAGGAGTAAGAGACCGCCTCCTGCCGCACGAATCCCAGCGACCGATTAGGTCCCACAGAGTGGGCCTTCTCCGGGTCCCGTCAACTAAACAATGTCGGTTGGCGGGCCCCAGGGGAAGAGCCTTCTCTGTGGCGGCACCGGCCCTCTGGAACCAACTCCCCCCGGAGATTAGAACTGCCCCTACTCTTCCTGCCTTCCGTAAACTCCTTAAAACCCACCTTTGTCGTCAGGCATGGGGGAACTGAACATCTCCCCCTGGGCACGTTTAATTTATGCATGGTATGTCTGTGTGTGTATCTGTTAGCATATGGGGTTTTTAAATATTTAAATATTTTAAATTTGTCTGATTGCTTATGATTTGTTTTTACATGTTGTGAGCCACCCCGAGTCTTCGGAGAGGGGCGGCATACAAATCTAAGTAATAAATAATAAATAAATAAATAAGACCTACAGGGAAAATTCTATGAGAGGAAAAGAGTGCATTTTATATTACGGGATCGTCTCCTGCCGTGTACCTCCCAGTGACCGATCAGAGACCACACGGTTGGCCTTCTCTGGATCCCGTCGACTAAGCAGTGTCGGTTGGCGAGCCTGCGGGGGAGGGCCTTCTCTGGGGCGGCCCCAGCTCTTTGGAATCAACTACCCCAGTGAAGGGCTGTGTGTCTTCAGTGCTACAGGTGCGTCCTCTGCAGGCATGTGTACATCCAGGGGGCATGGGCGCCCCATCAGCATAAGATTCAGCTTCTGCACATGCACAGCAAGAAAAATCTCATGTGAGGATAGGCGAGTGAGCGAGATTTCAGCAATATTCACTGATACTTTTGCTTCTGCGCATGCGCTGAAGCAAAGATCAGTGAAAATCACTGAAATCGTATGTGTACTCTTATGTGAAATCTTGCAGGGAGCATGCGTGCACACATTGGGGACGCCCAGCTGTGCATGCAGTTCCCATTTTTTCAACTGGAGATGCGCACCAGTCCGCGTAACCAGCAGCCCGTCACTGAACTCCCCCCCCCAAGGTCCCTACGGCCCCCACCCTTCTGGATTTCCAAAAGGTCTTGAAAACCTGCAGTACGCCTGGAGGCCGTGAGAACTGATATCTTTTAATTCCGGCCTAGACATGATTTGACTGGTGGTGTTTGACGGTTTGATTGCTGTGATCATATTTAAGGGTTTTATATTTTAATAATTGTTGTACATTGTTTTTATTCTCGCTATATCCTGAGTCTTTCGAGAGTGGGCAGCATACAAATCTAATAAATATATAGTAGAGTCTCGCTTATCCGTCCTTTGATAATCTGACAGTACTAAAAGGGTTTCAAAGCAAAGTACAGTGGTACCTCTACTTACAGACTTAATTCGTTCTGTGACCAGGTTCTTAAGTAGAAAAGTTTGTAAAAAGAAGCCATTTTTCCCATAGGAATCAATGTAAAAGAAAATAATGGAGATTCCTAGAGAGGCCCCACAGAGGCTTCTCCCCACCTTTTCCGGTTACAGGTTCGGAGGCTCGGGTTTGCAAGTGGAAAATGGTTCTTGAGAAGAGGCAAAACAATTTATTTATTTATTTATTTATTTTATTTATTAAATTTGTATGCTGCCCCTCTCCGTAGACTCGGGGCGGCTCACAACAGTAATAGAAAAAACAATGTAGAATACAAATCTAATAATTAAAACTAAAAACCCATAATTTAAAAAACATGCACACACCATACCATACATAAACAATATAGGCCTGGGGAAGTTATATCAGTTTCCCCATGACTGACGACAGAGGTGGGTTTTAAGGAGTTTACGAAAGGCAGTTCTAATCTCAGGGGGGAGCTGGTTCCAGATGGTTGGGGCTGCCACAGAGAAGGCTCTTCCCCTGGGGCCCGCCAAACGACATTGTTTAGTCGACGGGACCCGGAGAAGGCCAACTCTGTGGGACCTAATCGGTCGCTGGGATTCGTGCGGCAGAAGGCTACACAATCTTCAACACCCAGGCCTTCTTAGGTAGAGGTACCACTGTAGTGGCTTTCAACAACCTCCTTTGATCCCATGATTGCCCTTGAAATCAAGGTGTGGGGCAATCTTAACCTAGCATGGTCATCTCTACATCAGAGTGGTTTTGCCCAGATAATGCTGATGAATTTCATGTGCAGGAAAACAAAACTTTAGAATGAAATACATTCTGTTGTAGCAGATATGGAATTTTAATAAAAACCAATTGTTAAAACTGAAAAAAAAATCCTTATTTCACAAGGATACGACAAAGAAATACAGTTTTGTTTGAATTGTGTTTTGTCATGTCAGTTTTTTTCATAAAATAAGTTTGCTTTAAAAAATAGAAGCATTACAAAAAGAAGGAGAATCCATTTGGACACATCAAAACAAACACACTACCTTTGTAGATCTCACATTAGGAGAAAAATCAGATGAAAACTTGGTCATTAAATTTAGTCATTCCGGTCAAATGATATACATACACAAATCTCATTCCTAAACCTCAGTAATTTTTCTCCTACATTCTGATTGAACAATTATTTATTGTTGAAGGAATAATGGTGTCCTGAGAGAAGGTAGCTGGCTTGTGTAGGGAGGGGTCATGGTTGAGTTTATTTTTTTTTAAATGAAAGCATTGATAAGTGGTTTAGTCATTGGAGCCCATTAAATAAGGTGCCAATGGCTTTTAAGAAAGATTTAGATTGGTATTTTTTCAAATTTGCCAGCTTTTTAAGATGTGTGGATTTTATCACCCAGAATTCAGGGGAAATTTGCCAAGTTTGAAAAACACTAGTTTAGATAAAGATGTTTACTAAAGACTATGAAGAATGAATGAATGAATAGTAAAAGCCATCAAAGAGAAAGATAAATCTTTTCATTTGGAAAATAAACATTAAAGTGAAAGCTTGGAACCCAAATAATTGGTATATACCAAGGGTAGGCAAAGTTGGCTCTTCTATGACATGTGGACTTCAACTCCCAGAATTCCTGAGCCAATCATGCTAGCTCAGGAATTCTGGGAATTGAAGTCCACATGTCATAGAAGAGCCAACTTTGCCTACCCTTGGTATATACTGTAGTGTTGCGGTTAGTTCTGGCCCAGCTCCTGCCCCAAGGAATGTACAGGTGGATGTGGGGAAAACATCCACATGCCGCAGGCCTGTTTTGCTCCCGATGGAATCTGCCGATGAAGTCTCCTCTGACCAAGGAAGTGTGAGTGACAGGGAAGAGGGGAGTTTGGCAGACAGCCCAGGAGGAGATCAATCATCTGTATCATCCCTGGATTCTGAACAAGAATTAATGACATATCCACGCATGCTTAGAGTGATGCATAGGAGACAACAACTGAAGGATTATTACAAGAGAAAATGAGGCCACCTGTGGTTGGGTGGGGCTGCTGTAATTAGTGCTACAGATAAAAGTGCAGCCTGGTGTTTTAGCCTCATGGCAGTTTATCTGATTCATTGTTTCGTCAAGATTGTGGTTTTTGCTGTTCAGGATTGTGTGTGTGGACTCTCTGTACTTTAGAATTGGATTCAATTTCCCAGTTATTGGGTGAGCAATTGGACTGCATTTCACCTGTGCCTTGTGTGTACCAGAAAATCCCTTTGACATTTAAAAAGGGAGCTGTTTCTGTTTTTCTGTTTATAAAAACTTTTGGGTTTTCCTTTTATCATGTGGTGTGTGTCTTCCTGGACTAATTACCCTGTAATTACGGGCGGTTGAGACACGCCGGCAGAACAAAAACCATGCATATCTCTTGTGGCCGGATCTAGATTATACTTCATTTGATCCACAGCCTGACATTTTAAAGCACATCTTCATCATAGTATATTTTCTGTACAGATGTTTAATGTAGCTGTAGTTGCACTTTCTATGTGGCTGTAGGTAAAGGCAGGTGAAAATTGGCTTTGTTTTTTCAACAGAGATTTAGAGAAATCGGACCAAAGTTCCATTTGAAAGCAATATTAATTTGTGTAGATTCAAGTTAGCAGTTGCTTTTCCCAAGTCATCCAGGGAAATGTCTTGTGGGTGGCTTTGTGATAAAAATTCAAACTGCCTGAACATGTATTTTTTTCCCCCGGACATTCCCGATAAATCTTTCTTATTCAAACATTTGTTACTAAGCATTATGACTGCAGTCCATTAGTGCCATCTACTGTGCAGTAGGGAGAATATTAAAAATTTAGCACCTGGAATCTCTACATGGATGGATAGTGATAGACAGACAGACAGTAAGAGATGATATAGGTGGTAGATAGAAGTGTGTTCTGCCGGCGTTTTACAACCGCCCGTAATTACAGGGTAATTAGTCCAGGAAGACACACATTACACGATAAAAGGAAAACCCAAAAGTTTTTATAAACAGAAAAACAGAAACAGCTCCCTTTTTAAATGTCAAAGGGATTTTCTGGTACACACAAAGCACAGGTTAAATGCAATCCAATTGCTCACCCAATAACTGGGAAATTGAGTCCAATTCTAAAAGTCCAGAGAGTCCACACACAATCTTGAAAAGCACAAAAACCACGATCTTGACGAAACAATGAATCAGATAAACTGCCATGAGGCTAAAACACCAGGTTGCACTTTTATCTGTAGCACTAATTACAGCAGCCCCACCCAACCACAGGTGGCCTCATTTTCTCTTGTAATAATCCTTCAATTGTTGTCTCCTATGCATCACTCTACACATGCATGGATGTGTCATTAATTCTTGTTCAGAATCCAAGGATGATACAGATGATTGATCTCCTCCTGGGTTGTCTGCCAAACTCCCCTCTTCCCTGTCACTCACGCTTCCTTGGTCAGAGAAGGCTTCGTCAGCAGATTCCATTGGGAGCAAAGCAGGCCTGCGGCATGTGGATGTTTCCCCCACATCCACCTGCACATTCCTTGGGGCAGGAGCTGGGCCAGAGCTAACCACAACAGAAGTGAGAAGGGAATTTATGTATATGTGTGTGTGTCTTTGTGTGTTTTACTGGCACAATGCCTTTTAAACAAAGCTTTTGGTTTCATAAATCCTCAATTTCCACATATTTTATTTTAATTAATTGTATTGCATGATCAAATGGTGTCTCCTATCATCAGCGATGTAAAACCATATGGTAGTTACACCTTGGGCTATGGATTTTCAACAATGCTATTTACATTTTTTTGGTCTCTAAGCAAAGGTCTCTATAATGACCTTAAATAGCACAAAATTCTAAATACAATAGTTTTTCTTCGCCTATTAACTGTACAGTAATTGTATCACTGTGTTTCTACAGTGATATAATATACAATTTCGACAATCTACAGTATGCTATTATCCTCTCAGCTTTATGTCTGGCAGCAACATATAACTTTTTTTGCAGCCATTTTTTTCATCAAAATAAAATGTGATTTCTGCATAGTAAAAATATTGCTCTAAATCACTTATCTAGAATAGATTTTCTGTATAAAAATCCGTAAGAAATAAAAGTGAGTAACACTAATGATAAACAAAATCTATCTACCTTGTGGAGAAACTCTGAAAACTGTCTTTTTGCTCTTACCTGAGCATAATTTCTGCTAAACTCGGTGGGCATTATACATAAATAAATATTTATAGATTCAATCTGTTTTTCTGTTGAAACCTGCTTAAACCCTACTGATTTCAGGGTGCTGTGCCTCTATTTTTGATCTGTGCTGTAGCCATTTTTGATATCTAATATACGAAGCAATCTGCCTCAGACTGGGCCTCGGAAGATGTGAGGAGACTGTAACTTCATGACATTTTGAGATGGGTTTTGAAGCACGTTCACCTAAATCCACGATGGCAAACTTATGGCATGCATGCCAGAGGTTATCTTGGGCATGCGCACCAGCCAGCTGGTCTTCGGGTTTCTGGTGCTCTGGCGCACACACAGGCATTCCGGTTTGGGCTCTGTACTAAAAAGGTTCACCATCACTGACCTAAACAAGGGTTTCTAATTGGGAGTGCAAGACGACACTTGGGTTTAGAAGCTTCAAAATTATAGTATATATGCCTAATTTATATGCATACAATTGTTTATTTTTGTAAAGGATGCGAGAATATATCAGAAGCGTTCTAGGGCTATGGGGTATAGAAAAGGTTGGGAACTGTATTATCAGGCTTCAATACTTACTTGAGTGAAATAATGGATTGGTTTGAGGAACAAAAGATTATTGACATTGGATGGATATGATCTTGAATCAGGTTGGCATACCTTATGGTATGGAAAAAACAAAATACATAGCTATTTCCAAAGGTAGTATACAGTACAGTAGTACCTCGTGATACGAACCCCTCGTCATACAAACTTTTCGAGATACGAACCCAGGGTTCGGAAATTTTTTGTCTCTTCTTATGAACTTTTTTCGCCTTACGAACCCACCGCCCAAACGCCGAACCCGGAAGTTTGGCAAAAGTTTGGGTTCGGTGTTCGGGTTTGTAAGGCTGCCGAGAAGCGGTGTCGCCTTTTGAAACAGCCAGGGGGCTTCTCGGCGCTCTCCCGAATGCCGAACCCGGAAGTTCAGTAAAAGTTCGGGTTCGGCATTTGGATTCAGGAGGCCGCCAAGAAGCCCCACCGCCCGGCTGTCACCTTGCCAGAAGCGCCGCGGAGCTGTCGGCCAGTCGGGAGGCTCAAATAGAGGTGGGGAATCCCAATAGGGAATTCCATGGGCGAAGCTTTGACGTCACGAAGACGTCCTTTCTGGCCAGCCGAAACGTAAATTTATTTATTCAATTTTTATGCCACCCTTCTCCTAAGACTCAGGGTGGCTTACAACATGTTAGCAATAGCATTTTTTAACAGGTCCGAACTTCACAAATAGCCTATACCATGGATTTTCGCAGGTCCGAACTTTACGAATAGCCTATACCATGGTTTTTCAAAAAATATTAATTCAGAAATACTTCACGGGTTTTTTTCTATACCACGGTTTTCCCCCGTCCGATGACGTCATACGTCATCGCCAAACTAATAATTTTTGTAAATAAGTAACAAAAAAATAATTATTGTTAATAAATAATTATGTTTATAAATATCAGGATCACTAAGTGTCTTATTCAATGGTGAGTACCAGTAATAATGGTGAGTTGCTTATTAAGGGAATGGGAAATGGTAATTTAGGGGTTTAAAGTGTTAAGGGATGGCTTGTGATACTATTCATAGCCAAAAATGGTGTATTTACTTCCGCATCTCTACTTCATGGGTGGTCTCGGAATGCATCCCCCGCGAAAATCGAGGGAACACTGTAATGGCAATGAGAATAGTATTTGCACAACAGTGGAAAAGTGAAGAAATCCCAACAAGTGAAGATGTGATTAGAAAAATATTAGAATGTGCCAAAATGGACAAGCTAACACTTACAATTAAAGAAAAGAAAGAAATTGAATATTTTTTGACTTGGGACATTTTATCAAGGGCTAACTAATAAAAGCTAGAAACAGGAAAATATATGAAAGGATTAATGATATAAGGAAGATATGTTAATTTGGTTAAACAAATAGTATGATTATTACTCTACTTAATATTAGTATGATTCATATTATGGCAATGAATATTGTTGTAAACACTTTATTATTTCCTAAAATGGCTTATACCCAGACAACACACCGTTCAATTGATATGGGAATTTTTATATGCTATAAAATAAAAACTTATTATAAAAACAAGTTTGGGAACCTAAAAAAAAGGGCCACTGAATTCAGTTGGAATCTTCCAAGTACAGTAATTGGAAGCTGGAATTGCAGCTTCAGTTTCTTTATTCTTTATCTCTATTTACCAAATGAATAAAAAGGAAAGAGATATTACAGTAGATAAAACTTTTATTTCTTAGTGATTACATATTTCAGAGGTCCTTTATTTTAATAAAAACTGAAAATGTATTTATTATACAAAATATTATTAGTAGATTGGTTACACAGAAAATTAATAGCCTAAAATTAAAAATACTTTTTTTTCTTGACAATGATTATACAATTTGTAGCAGTGATGCAGCAGGTTCCTGCCAGGTCAATCTTGGCCAACAGTGCATAAACCCATCTCCCAAATCCAGCTAACTGTAACAAAAAGTGGTCATAGGTTCCCATGAATTTCTGTTGATATCTGTATGGTGGCTCCCTAGAAGAAAAGATTTCAAGAAAAAGCAAAAATCAGCAAATCATTACAACGCAGACATTTAAATTTAAACAGAAGATGCCAAGTTTGGAATAAGGGAAGATGCACGTACTGCCTCAAACAGCTGCAACTAAAATCTGAAATGAACTATTACAAACAAATGTGCTAATATTTTAAATGTCGTAACCTTAGCTGTGTGTTCCAATGCAAAGGGCTAAATGCAGGTAGTTTTCATATAGGTACCACAATTTAGGGATCAGCATCTCCATCACTAAGCAAGAAATCATATGATTGTGCTTTAATTTTCTCCACTTCGGGTGAATGCTCACCTAGATCAGAGGTCTTCAAATTTGGCAGCTTTAAGACTTGTGGACTTGAACTTCCAAGAATTCTCCAGGCAGCTATGCTGGAGAATTCTATGAAGCCCACAAGTCTTAAAGTTGCCAAGTTTGGGGATCTCTTGGTTAGAGGACTAAATGGCTCTTTAAAGCAGGGGTCTCCAACCTTGGTCACTTTAGGACTTGTGGACCTCAACTTCCAGCAAAGTTGGCTGAGGAATTCTGGAAGTTGAAGTCAACAAGTGGCCAAGCTTGGAGACCTCTGATCTAGGTGGTGTTGACACCCCAAAAATAATCAATTTCGTATCTTGACTTTTAATTTATTTATATCCCGCTTTCATCATTTTATGTATAGCTCTAGGCAGACAGCATACATAATACTCCTTCCTCCTTCTATTTTCCCCAAAACAATCACCCTGTGAAGTGGACTGGGCTAAGAGAAAGTAACTGGTTCAAAGTCCGCCAGTTGGCTTTTCATGTCTAAAGTGGGACTAGAACTCACACTCCTAGTTTATAGCCTCATGCCTTAAACATTAGATAAAATGGCTCTAATTTGCATCAAAACCACTATCCCCCTCACACAGCAGAGATACTTAACGAGAAGGGAATTAATGTTTGTATTTACATTTATTGGAAAAGAAGATATCACAAATTTTAAGATGATGTTGGGTAACGTCTGTCTGAAGCAGTGTAGGGTTACCTGCCTAAGCAGGGGGTTAGACTAGAAGATCCCCAAGATCCCTTCCAACTCTGTTGTTGTTGTTAAATAAGCAAGCAGGCATACAATGGGGAATGCATATTGAAAGTGGTGCCAGTGATGCAGCTATGTGCATGCTACACAAACTGCCCCATTGTGTGCCTGTTTACTCTCTTATAATTCCTTTCTTTCAAAACTCTGCTCTGCAAGAGGGAGAGGAAATAAAACAATGTGTCAGGCACAAGACAATGCGTACTGATCATGATGATCATGTGACTGAGGGACAGGACTACAGTAACTTTGAATGGTTGCTGAATGAGGCAGTCTGTAAATGAAGACTATATGTAATATACCACAGTCCCAATACTATACGTTTCTGTATTAATTAACTAGTAATGGGATCTAAATACTGTATAGGTCAATGTTTCCTCTAATTTTTTTTCGGTGTGGGCGGAAAAGTATTATGTCTGAGCGGCACATTTTCATGCCTGAGCGTGGATTGGTTAGAAACCCGGTCGTTAAGTGAATCTGGCTTCTCCGCCCCCCTCCCCCATTGTCTTTGCTTGTGAGACGGTCACAAAAGGGTTCCAATGACCTCAAGGCACAGCAACCAATGTCCCCTCTAATTTTTTTCTGGTGTGGGCGGAAAAGTATAGTGTCTGAGCGGCAGTCCCTTCGGGACTGGGCGGCACTCTTTCCCTCTCGGCTTCTGGGCAGGTTTGAAAAACTCTGAGTTGATGATGATTTTTAAGTGAGCAATTGCTCACTGCTCAGCTTAGAGGGAACTATGGTATAGGTCATAACTTTTCAGAAGCATTTCTTCTAAAACATGTGGCATGAAATAGGACTTAACTAGGTCACTTCAAGATCTGACAGCTGCATTCACCACAGCTTGTTAGTTGGTTACCTTTAGCTTCATTTTATTTTTCAGGCTTTATTGCTTGAACCAAATTAAGCTAAATGGATTAGGTGAACTCAAGTCCCTGCTTCTTTCCCCACTTCTTTCTATTCTGCAATAATTCCTGGCCAAATAAGCTTGGAAAATTTCTGAAGCATTATCCCAACTTTCAAAATCTTTAACTTGTGTCCAAGTAAGTCCATATATTCTTTGCAATTGAGTGGCTAGTACACTAGTCACTGGACTTCAACTCAGACAAGTACTGAGAAATGTACTTGTCTGCAACCTGTGGGCTGTGAGGGGTTTACAACTAGGCTTACTTGGTTGCAAATCTCTTACTACACAAATTACTTCAGTGAATTTTGCCCCCGATAGTTGTGCATGCTTACCTGAAAGTCACTGATAAACGTTAAGAAGAAGAACACAAAGCTGAAGGCTACTGTCCATTCGCAGATTGCACTTACAAAGTGGTAGACATAATCCTAATGGAAAGAATATATACATAGAAACTCATTAAATGGAGCCATCACATTGTTTGCAATGGCAAACAGAAGGTGAGTCAAGTACAGTAATACCTCATGATACGAACTTAATTGGTGCAAGGAGGAGGTTCGTAAGACGAAAGGTTCGTAAGACGAAACATTGTTTCCCATAGGAAACAATGTAAAGTCAATTAATCCGTGCAACCAAAAAATCCCCCGCAAAAAAACGGCTTTCGGCGACTGCTGGGAAGCCGCGCGGCTGTTTTAAAAGGTGACAGCCGGCCTGGGGGGCTTCCCAGCACCCCCCCGAACCTGGGTTCGGGGTTCGGGGGGTGCTGGCAAGCCTCCCAGGCCGGCTGCGACCTTTTAAAACAGCTGCGCCGCTTCGCAGCTGTCTCCTGAAGCCGAACGCTAAAGCCGAACTTCCGCGTTCGGCTTCGGGAGACAGCTGGGAAGCGGCACGGCTGTTTTAAAAGGTGACAGCCGGGCTGGGGGGCTTCCCAGCAACCTCCCGAACCGAACCCGGGGTTCAGAAAAATTTTGCCTCTTCTTACGAACTTTGTTCAAGTTACGAACCGGCGTTCGGGAGGCTTCTGGGAAGCCCCGCCACCCGGCTGTCACCTTTTAAAACAGCCGCACGGCTTCCCAGCAGTCTCCGAACGCCGGTTCGTAACTCGAAAAAAGTTCGTAAGAAGAGGCAAAATTTTTCTGAACCCCGGGTTCGTATCACGAGTTGTTCGTAAGACGAGGGGTTCGTATCTTGAGGTACCACTGTATAGAGATAGAAAATAACTATATACCGGATGGACAACCTGGTAGCAAAGTATTTATTGATTTAGAATTGTATCCAATTAGAGCCCCTTCACAGGCAGGGGGTTCTTTGATTCGGTAAAAGCCTCATCAGTGGGGAAGGATGTAATTGTCAGTAATTGCCCTTTTCCTGCATTCTTCCTGTTGTTCTGGAAGAGATTTGTTCTTAAAGAGATTTGGGAAGAGGAGAAAACTTTGAAGCCTGCCTTTTTCTCTATTTTACTGACAGAAGCTCCTGTTACACCAACTACTGCTGTAATCAAATGAAGACAATCTAATTGATTTATTGAATTTCAGTACACTTAGCACTTATACATTTTCTATGTGGCTTATCTCTAAGTATGCCCATATTACTCCAACACTCCGCAGTCTGCATTGGTTGCCGATCAGTTTCCGGTCACAATTCAAAGTGTTGGTTATGACCTATAAAGCCCTTCATGGCACTGGACCAGAATATCTTCGGGACCGCCTTCTGCCGCACGAATCCCAGCGACCGGTTAGGTCCCCCAGAGTCGGCCTTCTCCGGGTCCCGTCGATTAAACAATGTCGTCTGGCGGGACCCAGGGGAAGAGCCTTCTCTGTGGTGGCTCCGACCCTCTGGAACCAGCTCCTCCTTGAGATTAGGATTGCCCCCACCCTCCTTGCCTTTTGTAAACTCCTTAAAACCCACCTCTGTCGTCAGGCATGGGGGAACTGAAACATCTCCCCCTTGCCCATGTTGTTTTGGTGTTTGATTGATTGTGTGCTTGGTTTTTTATATATATTGGGGTTGTTTTTATGAATTTCTTAACTTAAAATTGTAATTGGATTGGTGGGTATTGGATGTGACACTATGTACTGTTTTTACCATTTTTGTGAGCCGCCCCGAGTCTGCAGAGAGGGGCGGCATATAAATCCAATAAATCTAATCTAATCTATTCTCTGTTGAAAACCTAATATCAATATATAAAACACTCTATATCTGGATAATTTTTCATTACTACGCTTTTACAAGCACTCATACACCCTCCTTGCCTTCCGTAAGAGTTTGAAGACTCACTTATGCCACCAGGCCTGGGGCCATTAGATCGTTGTCCCTGCCCAATGAATGCATTGAGAGAATGTGGAGTGAATGTAATGATTGTTTTTTATGGTTTCTGGGGGTTTTTCTAGATTTTTAATTAGTTGATTGTATTAAGATATTGCGTATTGTATATTTTATATGTTGTGAGCTGCCCCGAGTCCTCGGAGGAATCCAATTAATTAATTAATTAATTAATTAATAATGAATATGACAAATATTGACACCCTGATGGCACAGTGGTAGAATGCAGTATTGCAGGCTAATTCTGCCTGCAGTCTGGAGTTCAATTCTGAATGACACCAGGTTATTCCGAGGTTGGTAAAATGAGGATCCCAATTGTCAGGGGACAATATTCTGACTCTGTAAACCTCTCGGACAGTGCTGTAAAGCACTACGGCGCAGTATATAAGTACTATTGCTAGTGCTATTTTCTTGAGAATCTTTGCTCTCAGACATTTTGAGTTATTAATTATTTGAATTATTTCAGTTTTGTTTTTTTAAAACCCTGAAATGTAAGTTCTTGACTTCATGACAATATTTCCAATGACAAAAGTTTTAAGATGGGGGAAAACCAAGCTTGAAAAATTGTGGTATTTTCTTAGAAGCTAGGTAAGCATCTTCTTTGGATCATCTGCTAGGATGAAACAAATAGCAATGGATTGGTCAAATAGACAGAGGGCCCCAATAAAGGGCTCCAGTTAAAAGTTTTATGGGGATTAATAAGCTGATACAAGGTTTATTTTGTACACTATAATAGAAGGAAAGGAAGATTTTGCCATGGCATGGATTTTTAAGAATGTATTGTAAACAACAAGTGTTGTTAAAACGAGAATATTGATTAGATTTTGTGTCCCAGGAATAAAAGTGTTTATTTTATTTTATTTTATTTATTTATTTTGTCCAATACACAATGAGAGTTTTAGTGGGTATATATATATATGTATGTATGTATGTATGTATGTGTGTATATATATATATACACATACACACACACACACACATAGTAAAATACATGATGAAGGTTATAGAGGAGATACTCATAATTAAATATATCTATGAAAAAATAGAAAAGAAGATATAGTAATAGAACATATCAATGAAAGAATAGAAGAAGAGATATAGGAATAGAAGAAAGGTATAGGAGATATAGGAGAGCAATAGGACAGGGACGGAAAGCACTCTAGTGCACTTGTACTCGCCCCTTACTGACCTCTTAGGAATCTGGATAGGTCAACCATAGATAATCTAAGGGTAAAGTGTTGGGGGTTTGGGGATGATACTATGGAGTCCGGTAATGAGTTCCACGCTTTGACAACTCGGTTACTGAAGTCATATTTTTTACAGTCAAGTTTGGAGCGGTTAATATTACGTTTAAATCTGTTGTGTGCTCTTGTGTTGTTGTGGTTGAAGCTGAAGTAATTGACAGGCAGGACGTTGCAGCATAGGATCTTGTGGGCAATACTTAGATCTTGTTTAAGGCGTCTTAGCTCTAGGCTTTCTAGCCCAAGATTGAAAGTCTAGTCTTGTAGGGTATTCTGTTTCGAGTGGAGGAGTGAAGGGCTCTTCTGGTGAAGTATCTTTGGACATTTTCAAGGGTGTTAATGTCTGAGATGCGATATGGGTTCCAAACAGATGAGCTGTATTCGAGAATGGGTCTGTTTCTCACAAGAAATAGAAATGTTCACAAACGTACACACACATTGCCCAACTATAATGAGAAAGTAATGTATTTGTCCTGTATTCCGATGCTTATGCATGCATTTCATTCTGAACTGACACATGATTTCACTCATTTATTACATAGATTTATTATTATTATTATTTTATTTTTGTGCCTTTAAGGTATTTGTTGATTCCTGGAGATTGCCTGGACACGTCCCTGCAGTTTTCTTGTTGGCAAGGTTTAGAATGTGGTTTGTCACTGATGGCTTTCTAGGGCTGAGAGCGTGCAACTGGCCCAGGGTCACAAAGTTGGCTTTGTGCCTAAGGTGGGATTAGAACTCAGTGTCTCCCCTCCCTGGCCTAGGCCTTTAACCACTTGTTGTGGTTAGCTCTGGCCCAGCTCCTGCCCCAAGGACTGTGGATGTGGGGGAGACATCCACATGCTGCAGGCCTGTTTTGCCCCCGGTGGAATCTGCTGATGAAGGCTCCTCTGACCAAGAAGACATGAGTGACAGGGAGGAGGAGAGTGTGGCAGACAGCTCAGAAGGAGATCAATTATCTAGCTCCTCCTTGGATTCAGAACAAGAGTTAATGATACAGCCACGCATGCGGAGAGCGATGCATAGGCAACAACAACTGAGAGATTGTTATCAAAGAAAATGAGGCCACCTGTGGTTGGGTGGGGCTGTGGTAATTAGTGAGGCTGCTATAAAGAGCAGCCTGTGGGTTTGGCCATTGTGGAGGATTATCTGATCGTTGTGTTTCGTGACTGCTTTACTGACTTTGACCTTTTGTGTGCTGATTTTCCCCCGCTTTGAAACTAAACCAGGGCAAAGTGTGTTTCACTTTGTGAAAGAAGAAGGACTGTGAATAGCCCCACAGCTGCAAGCTAAGTATCACAGAACTGATAAGGGACTTGTACACATTACCAGTTTGTTTGGAGACGAGTGCTCTTTGCTATAGCAAAAGAGGGCTTGGTTTAAGTGAATTTTCATTATAAAGAACATTGTTTTGAATTTTCAGATGTGTGTGTGTGTCTGAAGTTTGTACCTGTGAATTTTTGGGAGGATTCTACCAGAGAGCCCGACAGAACACCACTGCACCAAACTGGCTCTATAAAGTTTATAAGTAACACTGACTCTGGGCAACTAAAAGATAAATATGACCATCACAATTACTATGAAAAATAAATTTTAAAAACATTAATATTAACAATAATACTGTTAGTTGCTGAGATATTATACAGCTGTAAAAGAATATTTCACTTTTCATCAATCTGAGAGAAAATTCTAGGAAGAATAATCCTAAATCATCTGCCAGACTAGATTATATTATTTCAAGAATGCATGTATGTGCGTGTATGGATAAATCTTCAGAGCAAAAAAGGCAATACTGTAATTCTTTTTAAAAATAGAGATAATTTCTGTCAATATAGGTTGCATGAGGCATACCTGGTCAGAGCTCAGATTTGCAAGTAGTTCGGGCAAAGTATCCTTTTGTTCTGAATATTAGACTGATAACCTTCCATTCCTGGCCTTGGGGTGAAAGGCAAATAGCCATGGATTATTCTGAAAGCAGAATTTACACACACCTCAATTCTCCAAGTGCAAGTCTTTACATGGGAGATATTTGTTTTTGGGTTTTTTTGAACTTTCACATGAAAATTAATTTCACAGTTCTCAAATCTATATGTGAATCAGAATTCACTAGCACATTGAAAACTGCACTTTTTAAAATTTAACAATATAGGTCTTGGTTTTGTAATAAAGTAACCCCTACAATATTTAAAATGTGTACAAAAAGGGACAATGCATCATCTATCTCTTAACATAGATTGAAATGTCTAGATTTTTATGTGGGCTTTTTTAAAAAAGCAAATTTGGAAGAGGAGAATGGATAACAACAAATTTTCAGCCAAGAAAAAATGCTGAACAAGAGTTAAGACTCAATAGTTTTATTCATCTACAAATTTATTTTTAATTTATGTATTGATTGAAGCTAAGCACAGGCTCATCATTTAATACCCCTACTGATTTCTTATTTTCCATAATATTTCTAAATGAGGCCTTGCTTCCTAAAATAATTTTAGTGCTCCAAACTTCTCTGTATCGTTTAATCTCTAGCTACAACTCTTAATTTTCTCATAATAAAATTCATGAGATAGGAGTAATTTATTAGCAAATCTAAGACTCTGACCAAATATATCTCAGGTGACCTTTATTTACAGAAAGTGAAAGATCACTGAGTTAAGAATCAAAAAGCTTTGAGTTTAAAAGCCTACATATATCTGTCTAGGCAAACTAACATTTAAAACATATGTCACAACCTAGTATATAGTATTAGCAACATGCAAAAACTGCAGCTCTGATTATGTATCCTTAAGTATTTTAGTTAAAAAAACCCTTATAACATAAACTGCACTGAATGGGTAGAAATATTAATTTTTACCTAGTATGTGTTTACCTTGTCACCTGGATTCCAATCTATCTTTGTAATAGATATTAATGAAGCACATGCAATCACTGAAAAAATGGAGTTAAGAGGAAACAAGTGATTTAAAAAATCCAAAACACATACAATTAGTTTCCTTTTACCAATATACAGTACATAACATATGAAATAATGAAAGGGATATGTCATTAATCAAATGGGGAATCGAAATAGTAATAATGGCACATGTACATGGAGGCAGAACTGATGTCTGATAATAATAGAGTTATAAACTTCTGATTTGTATATAATAACCATTGCGCATGAGCATGTTAGCTAGACCACTCAATATGAAGAAGCAATGAATGTAAAGTTTGCTTAGATTCTGAAATCTCTAGGTTTGGGTAAACATTCCTAATTTCAGTATCGAGAATGAGTATTTTAATTTCTAACATAAAGTTCACCTTTATCTTTTGGGCTGGCTTTTTGCAAAACCCTGGAACTGGGTGAGGAGCATGTCCATTGGGTAGCTGGATGGGAAGCACACCTTGGCTTACAGGCTGTGTGCCAGCTTTAAGCTTCCTTGCCTGGCTGAAAGGCCAGCTTGGGAGAAGACTGAGGCCTGGGGAACTCCCAGGGACAGGAAGCAGAGGACATGGTGCCTCTGGGGTGGGCAAAGACTTGGAGGCCCAGGCAGGCAGACCTTAGCCTGTACTAGGCCTCCAAGGGTCTTCCTCACCCCCGAGGCACCCAAAATGCTCTATTTAATCACACACACATTCATTTAATAATTGCACTGGAGATGTATGGGATATGGTTCATTTAATACCACTGCAATATGTGACCATAATGGAGAGGCTCCAAGACAGTTGTAACTCAAGGATTGTCTGTATATTTTGAAAATGATTCAACATACCTGGAATGGAATGGAATATAGAATATAGAATAGAGCAGTGATTTTCAACCTTTTTTGAGCCGCGGCACATTTTTTACATTTACGAAACCCTGGGGCACATTGAGCGGGGGGGGGGGGGCTAAAAATGTTTGGACAAAAAAATTCTCTCTCTCTCTCTTCCTCCCCTTCACTCTATTTCTTTCTCCCTCCCTCTTTCTCTCCCTTCCTTCCTCTTTCTCTCTCTCCCTCTCCATCCCTCCCTCTTTCTTTCTCTTCCTTCCCTCCTCTTTTTTGCTCTCTCTCTCTCCCTCCCTCCCTACCTCTATGTCTTTCTCTCTCTCTCCTTCCCTCCCTCCCTCTTTCTCTCTCTCTCTTGCTTTCTTTCTCTCTCTTTCTCTCTCTCTCTCTCTTTCTCTCTCTCTTTCTTTCTCTTGTTTTCTCTCTCTCTTGCTTTCTTTCTCTCTCTCCCTTGCTTGCTTTCTCTCTTGCTTTCTCTCTCTCTGAGCTTCGCTGCACACCTGACCATGTCTCGCGGCACACTAGTGTGCCCCGGCACACTGGTTGAAAAACACTGGAATAGAGAATAGAATAGAATAGAATATGGGATAGAATAGA
Source organism: Erythrolamprus reginae (assembly GCF_031021105.1). Classification (NCBI taxonomy): domain Eukaryota; kingdom Metazoa; phylum Chordata; class Lepidosauria; order Squamata; family Dipsadidae; genus Erythrolamprus; species Erythrolamprus reginae. The sequence continues at coordinate 75,329,887 of NC_091955.1, forward strand.
ATAGAATTCTTCATTGGCCAAGTGTGATTGGACAACAAGGAATTTGTCTTTGGTGCATATGCTCTCAGAGTATATAAAATAAAATATACATTTGTCAAGAATCCTGAGTTACAACACTTAATAATTGTCATAGGGGTCAAATAAGCAATCAGGAAACAATCAATATTAATAGAAATTGTAAGGATACAAGCAACAAGTTACAGTCATACAGTCATAAATGGGAGGAGATGGGTGATAGGAATGATGAGAAAAACTAGTAGTAATAGTAATGCAACCTTAGTGAATAGTTTGAGAGTGTTGAGGGAATTATTTGCTTAGCAGAGTGATGGCATCCAGGAAAAAACTGTTCTTGTGCCTAGTTCTCTTGGTGTGCAGTGCTTTATAGTGTCGTTTTGAGGATGGGAGTTGAAATAACTTATGCCCAAGATGCGAGGGGTCCATAAATATTTTCACAGCCCTACATGCTATATACAGTAGTACCCCTAGATACGAGCATAATTCGTTCCAGAAGGGAGCTTGTATGTCGAGGCAACTCGTATCTGGAACAAATAACTTTAGAACTTGTTTTTCCCCTCCCAGATAACCAAAAGCAAGGATTCTTGCGCCACCTAGTGGACGCTCGGCTCGTATCCCGAATTTGAGCTCGGGACTAGAACAGAAATGTCTCTCCCCTAGTGGCTCGTATCTTGAAATACTCGCATGTAGAGCAGCACATATCTAGAGGTACTACTGTTTCTGGATATCTTCTTAACAGTATGTCTAGTGCGTCTAGGGATAGGTTCTGGATTCTTCTACTGCCGGTTTGCTCAAGAACACACTGTGCAGGTTTTGTGTGCCCTGCAGTACTAAAAAACCACTTCTACGCATTCACAGAAGCAAAAAACAAGATGCCCCCCCCTGGGTGCTGCTAAGAAAACTGACTGAGAGTGTGGCAGACCTGGGTCGCTGCGATTCCAGTGACCCAGGCCACCAAGCTACTAATGGTTCTATAGAAGCGGTCAGAACCAGTAAGAACCCACCCCCTCCCAATGTCTCATTGTTTTATAAGCTTAGCCTATATCTCAGACTTGCTTATTATGAACTGTATAATTTTGTCCCTTTCGGGAAATACTGTAAAACTGAATACAGTGTTCCCTCGATTTTCGCGGGTTCAAACTTTGCGAATAACCTATACCACGGTTTTTCAAAAAATATTAATTAAAAAAAACGTTGTTTTTTTTCCTATACCACGGTTTTTCCCACTCAATGATGTCATATGTCATCGCCAAACTAATAATTTTTGCAAATAAATAACAAAAAAATAATTATTGTTAATAAATAATTATGTTTATAAATATCAGGATTACTAAGTGTCTTATTCAATGGTGAGTACCAGTAATAATGGTGAGTAAATGGTTGTTAAGGGAATGGGAAATGGTAATTTAGGGGTTTAAAGTATTAAGGGATGGCTTGTGATACTGTCCATAGCCAAAAATGGTGCATTTACTTCCGCATCTCTACTTCGCGGAAATTCGACTTTCGCGGGCGGTCTCGGAACGCATCCCCCGCGGAAATCGAGGGAACACTGTATAGAGATAATACCAGTGACTTAAAATTGCGGTGCTTGTATTTTTAAGAACTTTGACCTATTCATATCATATAAAAAGGATACTGGGAATGACAGCTACCCAAGTCATTACGGAGAGGAATAATCTTGTGTGACATATACACGGGGTGCTCCATTGTGGACGTGATTTGTAAGAGATAATCGTCTGAAGAAAAATGTAGAGAGCACCAGAGACGAAAGCCAAAAGAGCTCCCCCATCATGGGCAGCAGGAACTGCTAACTCCTGAAAAGACAATTGAAAAGCATTGTTTGTTTGTTTGCTTATTTAACTTCTATGCCGCCCGATCCCCAAGGACTCAGGGCAGCTGACAATAATATAAATAGAAATACAAATAGATACAGAACAATAAAAAGAAGCTGAGTATAAACTAAAACTATAACCGTATTAAAAGAAACCCATTAATTATAAAGCAGTCATAATCCCATACAGTAGTCCCTCACCTATCGCTGGTGTTACGTTCCAGACCCGGCCGCGATAGGTGAAATCCGCGATGGGGAATTTATCGACTGATAGTACTTATTTAAGTATTTATATTGTAATTGTTTGGTAAGTTTTCATTGTTTTAAGTGTTTATAAACTCTTCCCACACAGTATTTATTTTAGACACAGTATTTAAATACAGTATTTACAATTTTAGATATATATTTTTTTTGAAAAACCTGCCGATCGAGTTCGGCGGGCTGTTTAAATCTGCCGATCGACTTCCTCAGAAACCCGCAATGAAGTGAATCCGCAGTAGGTGAAGCGCGGTATAGCGAGGGACTACTGTATATATATAATTCCATACATATTAGGGTTACATGTACAGAAAAGGCTATAATCTCAGGGACAGCCTTCTGCTGCACGAATCCCAGCGACCAGTTAGGTCCCACAAAGTGGGTCTTCTCCGGGTCCCGTCAACTAAACAATGTCGCTTGGCGGGACCCAGGGGAAGAGCCTTCTCTGTGGCAGCCCCGGCCCTCTGGAACCAACTCCCCCCAGAGATTAGAATTGCCCCCACCCTCCTTGCCTTTCGTAAGCTTCTTAAAACCCACCTCTGCCACCAGGCATGGGGGAACTGAGATACTCTTTCCCCCTAGGCCTTTACAATTTTATGCATGGTATGTCTGTCTGAATGTTTGGTTTTATAATAAGGGGTTTTAACTGTTTTAATATTGGATTGTTATATGCTGTTTTTATTACTGTTGTTTGCCGCCCCGAGTCTACAGAAAGGGGCGGCATACAAATCAAATCAAATCAAATCAATAATCAGGGAGCAATTAAGTGTAGTCAGACTAGCAGTATTAAAAAGGCCCTTTGGTTGTCAGAAGCAACCTAATAGTCCTCAACTTATGACAACAATTATCACCAAGGTTTCTATAAGGTGTAAATTGAGCAGAATTCTATTTCATGACAATTTTTATAGAGATTGTTAAGTGAATTATCCAGTGGTGAAGTGAATATTGAGGTCAAATCCAGATTCCCCAATGGGTATTTTATGTGGGAAATCAGCAAAAAAATATCACAAATCACAACTGGTGACCACAAGATTACTACTATTAGTCATAAATATGAGCCAGGTGTCAAGCATTCTAGTCACAAACATTTGATTGCGAGGGTGGAACGACAGTTGTAAATACAAATACAAATCCTAAGCCATAGTAGTTGCAATGAGTCTGCAAAGTTACGGCTGTTGCAGAGCCTTGATGTCATGTGATCAAAATTCAGGATATTTGGCAACCCCGTTTGCATTTACAAGCGTATGGCGAGCTTCAACTTACAACCTACATGGCATCGGACCAGATTACTTGCGGAACCGCCTACTGCAATATGAATCCCAGCGAACGGTTAGGTCCCACAGAGTTGACCTTCTCCAGGTCCCGTCAACTAGACAATGTCACTTGGTGGGACCTGGGGGAAGAGCCTTTTCTGTGGGGGCCCCAGCCTTCTGGAATCAGCTCCCCCTGGAGATTCACACTGCCCCCACCCTCCTCGCCTTCCCTAAGAGTCTGAAGACTCATTTATGCCACCAGGCTTGAGGCCACTAGACCTGGGCAAGGGGCAGCCCATGGGGCGCATCTGGCCCACCCGCTGTCTGTGACCGCTTTGCGGAGGTCGGGGTATGCTCCAGTGCAAGGATGAAAGAGCTCACCGCGTCTGTCGGGACTCCTCCGGTTCCTGCTTTCCTGATGAATCATGAGGAAAGCAGGAACCGGAGGAGTCCCGGCAGACGTGGTGAGCTCTTTCATCTTCACACTGGACTGGACCTCGACCTCCTACCGAGAGTGGCCAAGCACAGAAACCACACAAACACTCCAGCGCAGTGACTGTGGTTCACCGTGTTGCCATAAAGCAAACAATTAGGGTTCTGTAGAGTGGGTCTGGGTGTTTAGGTCAGGCCAGGGTCTGGGTCTTTACAGTATTGAGTAGAACTGAGTTAATTATACTAGTCCAGTCCTCTAAAACCATCCCAATTTCTTATGCAGCCCCATGGCAAAATTAATTGCCCACCCCTGCTCTAGTCCCTTGGCGGACGAATATATTGTGAGCTAGTTGACTGAATGGAAATGAGAGTTTTAATTGGTTTTAGATTTTTTAGATTAATTTAAATAAATTGGATTTAGGATGCTATATTGTTTCTTTATATGTTGTAAGCTACTCCGAGTCCTCAGAGGAGGGTGGCAATCAAATCGAATGAATGAATGAATAAATAAATAAATAGCAAAGCATTCAAATTTTGATCACATAGCCATGGGGATATTGCAATGGTCATAAGTGTGAAAAATGGTCATACGTCACTTTTTTTCACTGACATAAACTTTGAATGGCCACTAAATGAACTGTTGTTAAGTCGGGGACTACTTCTATGTTGCTCTGATTCTCTTTTGATTTGTACTAAGTTATTTTTAAAGGCTGGTCATAGGAATGCATTTGATGCTCAGATAATATTTTTAATTTGAAGGACAAATGGGATATAAATTTAATATGAGCATACCTTTCTTACTTACCTGAAAACTGGCAACAACGCCCAAACCAATACAACCCAGAATTCCAACGTACAATGTTATTAAGTTGAAACAAGGGGAAATAAAATGTGTCTCGTCGTTTTGTTTCTTTACAATTAAATATTTTATATACATTGTAACTGTACCTAAAAGAGAGAGAGAGAGAGAGATAAATAGACACAAACTGTCCCAAAGACAAATAATGCAATGCAAAAGTGAGTTTAATGCGTGCAAGCCCAAAATTCAACCCTTTTGCCAGCTGAAGCGCCCGTTTTTGCGCTGCTGGGATTTCCCTGAGGCTCCCCTCCATGGGAAACCCCACCTCCGGACTTCTGTGTTTTTGCAATGCTGCAGGGGAATCCCAGCATCGCAAAAATGAGTGCTTCGCTGGCAACGGAAGTCCGAAGGTGGGGTTTCCCATGGAGGGGAGCCTCAGGGGAATCCCAGCAGCGCAAAAATGGGTGCTTCGATGGCAACGGAAATCCGGAAGTGGGGCATCCCAGTGGCGATGGTGGGTTTGTAAGGTGAAAATAGTTTGTAAGAAGAGGCAAAAAAATCTTAAACCCCGGGTTTGTATCTTGAAAAGTTTGTATGATGAGGCGTTTGTAAGACGAGGTATCACTGTATATATATAATGAATATATTATACAGCAGTGATGGTGAACCTTTTTTGGTTCGTGTGCCAAAAGGGTGTTTGTGCACATGCCCACACTTATTCCCTCCCCGATGCATGTGCACACACACACACAATGCATTCCTCCCTTTGCATGCGCATAATGCCCCTTCAGCCTCGCGCATGCCTCACTGAAGCCTGGCATGGTGAAAAATGGCCCAACAGGCAATCTGGAAATCTTTTTTCCCTTCAGCCAAAATAAGCTTGCAATATTCCAGCTTAGTGGGAAATATCAAATGAAGCACTATAAGCTCTATCCTGGGTTGCATGTTACTCAATAGTTTTATCAATGACTTGAGTTGAGGGAGTTGAGGAGCTACTTGTAAAGTTTGCAAATTACACAAAGCTGGGTGAAGTGGGAAAAGAGAGGATTTAAAACGTTTTACAAGACTTCAACAGTGAGCTGGAATGAATAGGACAGAATTTAACTATGAAAAATATAAAGGTATGCGTTTTAGTAGAAAAAGTAAAGGCACAAATATCAGATAGAGGAGACTAAACCTGGTGGTATGTATAAGAAAAGGGACTGAGTATTCGTATGAACTTCAAACTAGCAACTTAATGTGTCTGCTAAAAACAAGTGGGTGGCACTAAAAGGAGTACAGAGTCCACACCACAAGATGTAATTGTTTTCTACCCTGTTCGGAGCAGAGTTTGAAATATTGTGCCTAGTTTTGGTCACTATACTTCAGAAACAGCAGGGACAAATTGGAATAAGTTTAGAAGAGAGATATCAAGAAGGTGCAGTGTCGAGATTAAAAATTATGTCCTATAACCATGATGGCAAACCTATAGCACACGTACCACAGGTGGCATGCGGGGCCATATTTATTTATTTATCTACTTATTTATTAATCACATTTCTATGCCACCCTTCTCCTGGGACTCAGGACACGGCTCATAGTAAACAAATACAAAACATGAAGATATCTGAGGGCACACGAGGTGTAGCCCTGTTAGCTCCAGCGCCTATGTGCACACTGGCTAGCTGATTTTCGGCCTTCCAGAGGGCGGGGAGGAGGTCATTTTCACCTTCAGGAGGGTTTCCTGAAGCCTGGGGAGGATGAAAAATGGACCAACCGGAAGTTCATTTCTGAACTTCCGGTAGGCCCATTGAGCCCATTTTTCACCATCCACAGGTTCCGGAGGCTTTCCTGAAGTCTGGGGAGGGTTAAAAATGGCCCAACTGGAAGTTCATTTCTGAACTTCTGGTAGGCCTGTTGGGTCCATTTTTCACCATCCACAGGTTCCGGAGGCTTTCCTGAAGCCTGGGGAGGATGAAAAATGGACCAACTGGAAGTTCATGTATGAACTTCCGGTAGGCCCATTTGGTTCATTTTTCTCCATCCAGAGGTTCCAGAGGCTTTCCTGAAGTCTAGGGAGGGTTAAAAATGGCCCAACTGGAAATTCATTTCTGAACTTCCAGTAGGCCCGGTTGGGTCCATTTTTCTCCATCCATATGTTCCGGAGGCTTTCCTGAAGCCTGGGGAGGGTGAAAAAACGGCCCAACAACCCAACCTGAATTTTGTTTCAGAACTTCTGTAGGCCTGTTGGGTCAATGTTTTGCTATCCACAGTTCTAGAAGCTTGAGTGAGTCCTGCACGCATGCGTAGGGGCATAAGGGTTTGTGTGTGCATGCGCGGGGGGCATTTTATTATGGGTGTAGGCACACATGCATGTGCTTTTACACAGGCCCTTTTGGTACCTGAGAAAAAAAAAGGTTTGCCATCACTATCCTATAAGAAATAATGGGTATGTTTAACATACAGAACAAAATACTGAAAGGAAATAAGATATCAGTCGCCAGGTATCTGAACAGTTGTCACATACAAAAGAGAATGGATTAATTCTCCACTGCCCCAGAACACAGAACAAGAACCAATGGGTAAAACTACAAAGAATAGTCAGGCTAGATATCAGAAATAACCTCTGACCATACAAACAACTTGTGAAGTCTACCGATATTTTGATTTTCCTTAGATGAAAGTCTTCAATCAGAGGCTGGCTGTTCATCTATTGAAGATGCTTGACCTATTCATACGCTGGCAGAGGGTTGGTCTGAATAATCTCTAACATCCCTTCCAACTATCTAATTCTAAAAGATCTACTTACACAACTAGAACTTTTACTCTATTGCAAAAGCTGGAGATAACCAGAGAAAAATAGTAATCATGCCACAATGAAAGAATTCTCCCTCACTATCAGATAATCAACAGAGCTGAGGCTAGGAAATGATGCTTCTTTATTGCAGATCTTTTGTGAAATGCTTCTACCACAATAGATTAGATTTCTTCTACTACAGATTAGATTGCTCCAATTCATCCTTTCAGAAGCAAGTCAGAAAAAGCAACTACAGTACTGCAGAATTGTTTATGTGCCCCCATTTTAACATATTTAATTTTGGGGGTGACTGTTTTGTTATTTTTGCTTTATTGCTTTATTGGATGTTTTTCTTTATTGGATGTTTTTCTCTGTAAATGAATAATAGTCACATGACTGCGCATGAACACAATCCCCCCATCCTTGTGCATGTGCACAGGCCTGACTAAAGAACTGGGGTGGCGCAGCAGGTAGAGTACTGCAGGCCACTGAAGCTGGCTGTAGATCCATAGGTCAGCGGTTCAAATATCATCACCAGCTCAAGGTTGACTCAGCCTTCCATCCTTCCGAGGTGGGTAAAATGAGGAGCCGGATTGTGGGGGCAATATGCTGGCTCTGTTAAAAAGTGCTATTGCTAACATGTTGTAAGCCGCCCGGAGTCGAAGGAGAAGGGCAGCATAAAAATCGAATGAATGAATGAGGGAGGGAGGGAGGGAGGGAGGGAGGAAGAAAGAAAGAAAGAAAGAAAGAAAGAAAGAAAGAAAGAAAGAAAGAAAGAAAGAAAGAAAAAGACTGGGAGGCAAACTAGAAATTTGGAAAACCAGACTTCTGGTTTGCCTGTTGGGTGGTTTTTCACATTCCTGTTCAGAAACAAACTTTTGGTTGGGTTGTTGGGCTGTTTTTTGCTCTGTCCAGGCTTCAGGAAAGCCTCTGGAATCTGTGGATGGTGAAAAATGGACCTAGTGGGCCTACTGGAAGTTCAGAAATGAACTTCCAGTGGGCCATTTTTCACCCTTCCTAGGCTTCATTATTATAATTACTATAATTATTATAATTATTATTATTATATGATTATTATCATCATCATCATCATCATCACCACCACCACCACCACTAGATAAGCTATATAGCACCTCTGGCATAGTATTTCAAATGGAACACTTCAATTGAAAACACTCCAAATTCTATGCAGTTAAGAAGATGTGATTTTGTTATCATCATGACTTATTTACTTTTTATTTACGTGAATGTAAACCGCTGTTTGAACTCTATAAATGTTTCTATAAATGTTTCTATAAATCTTCTTGTTTTTAATCTACACTCTCTTCTTCTTCTTGAGTTACTGTGATTATGGAAAACAGAAAGTTTACTTTACTCCAGGTCAATATACTGTATGACACTTATAAATTATTATGTATAAATGAATTAGTGTAACTATATATCTAAGTGCTTGTATCACATCCATCTGCAGAAAGGATTGCTAGAAATATTTAATCATTACGACTCTTAAAAGATAATTTAAGAAATAAGTATAAATAGCTACATACCTAAGAATGCAGAAACATTAATCATAAAGCCAAAGATACCACTTTCCGGAGGTTTTGCTCCTGTATCACTAGCACAAATGATAAAAATGACAACAGTTAATATACAAATAATACATTTACATTACGATCTTTCCAAATCAAAACTATGTACTGCTATACAATGTTCCCTCTAATTTCTTTTCAGTGTGGGCGGAAAAGTATAGTGTCTGAGCGACAGTCCCTTTGGGACTGGGAGGTATAGAAAAATAAATAAATAAATAAATAAATAAATAAGACAAAAATTCCCTTTTTTTATTAAAAGAAATTAATAATAAAACAAAACCAAAATCTAGTACTATTATTATCTTCTCTTTTTCCATCCCTGTCTCCTCCCCCCGTGTGTGTGTGTGTGTGTGTGTGTGTGAACTCTTGAACAATTTCCAATTAGAGGTGAGCTATTGGAAATGGTTCAAGAGTTCACACACACACACACACACACACACACACACAAACGGCTGGGGGTTTTTTTCTCTGTTATTATTTGGGTGCTTTTTACCATATGCTTTAAATCAAGAGTCATTTCTCTCTATTTCTCTCTCCCCCTCTTGCACTCTCTCTCTCTATTGCTTTCTTTCTCTCTCACTCTTTCTTTCTCTCTTTCTTTCTTTCTCTTCTCTCTCTTGCTATCTCTCTCCCCCCTTTCATCTCTCTCTTTCTCTCTTGTTTTCTTTCTCTCTCTCTATTGCTTTCTTTCTCCTCTCTCTTGCTATCTCTCTCTTCCCCCCTTTCTCTCAGCAGCGGCATTGGGCAGTAGCTGTGGGACGCCGGCAGGGTGATCAGCTGTGAGGCGAAGCTCCCGAACGGAGGCACCGACGGCGAGGGGGCTGCGAGAGTGCTTTCTCTGAGTGCTTCAGGAACGCCTGCCCTGGCTCTACTGCAGCCCCTTGCTGGAAGTCTGGGACGAAAATGCTCCCAGTGAAGGGGCTGCAAGAGGGGTGGGGCGGGCATTCCCGAAGCCCGCGGAGAAAGCCCTCTCTCGCAGCCCCCTGGCTGGGAGCGCTTTCGTCCCGCAGACGCCACCACTGCAAGAGAAGTCGCGCCCCAAGGCAGGAGGCAGCGGCGGAGGAGAGGGGGCGGATCGGGCGGGCGGGGGGCAGGGCTGAAAAGCCAGGGGCGCATTTGGCCGGAGGCACCGTGGGGAGGTAAGGGCGGCCGCGGCTCCCTTTCCTCCTACTGCCGCACCTCCCCGCCCCCGCCCCCCCACAGGCTGGCAGGGGGATGGGGAGCACGCGCCCATGGAAAAGGGCACGAGCGGGGTATTTTGGGGGGGCGTGCATGCGCTCAGCTTACGGGGAACAGTGCTGCTATATACATTTTAATAAATTGATAATTATATAACTCAGAGAAAGACATAATTTCTGTAATCATTTGTGAGAAATGTCCCCTAAAAATAAGTGCCTAATAACCAAGGTGTTTGTCATTCATAACAATTCTCATTCATCATCTGAAATGCAGGCCTAAAATTGCAATTTGATTCTATGCATATATATTTGCATTTATATTTAATTTTAATTTTATCAATTGATTTAACTTCCTAGAAACCCTGTTCTGTTACACACTTAGGGATAGCTTATTTTTTATTTGAAATGCTGAAGTACATTAATATAATTATAATTTTAAGTGTTAAAAACTGACAAAAATAAGTCCTGTTCTTTTTTTAGGATGGGTGGATCATTAAAAAATGATAACTCAATAGGTTCCAATCCTGAAATATGAATAAGATTATCAAAATGAATGGAGTAGCTGCCCCACTCAATCAAGTGACTTTGAGCAGCTTACTATATATTGTTGGGCACAGCTAGTGGGTCCAAGAGATGGATAAATCTATCATTTGACAGTTTGAATATACTATTGGCTTTATAATTCCATCTTCTACATTTGTGAGCTAACAAGTGGGGGTACCAAAATTAGCATGCCAAAAGCCACTTGGCATTTGATTTACAGTTCCCACTCTATGTACTATGTTCCCCAAAAAATAAGGCATGTTTTAATTTTTGTTCCAAAAGATGCATTAGGGCTTATAGGTTAGGTTTTATTTGGTAGGAAATGCGATACTAAATGTGTCTGGCTCATAATGATAAATAATAATAATAATAATAATAATAATAATTTATTACATTTGTATGCCGCCCCTCTCCGAAGACTCACAACAATAATAAAACAATATTACAATGAAACAAATGTAATATTAAAAACATGTAAAATCCCATCATTTAAAACCATGCAACACACACATACCAAACATAAAATATAAAAGCCTGGGGGGGGGGTGTCATTTCCCCCATGCCTGGCGATATAGGTGGGTCTTAAGTAATTTGCGAAAGACAAGGAGGGTGGGGGCAGTTCTAATCTCTGGGGGGAGTTGATTCCAGAGGGCCGGGGTCGCCACAGACATTGGCGACCCCGCCAAACGACATTGTTTCGTCGACGGGACCCGGAGAAGGCCAACTCTGTGGGACCTTATCGGCCGGTGGGATTTGTGCGGTATCTTAAGTGGGCCTTATTTTTGTGGGTAGGACTTATATGACGAGCATCCTGAAAAAATCATACTAGAGCTTATTTTCCAGTTGAGTCTTATTCTAGGGGAAACAGGCCCTCTGGAATCAACTCCCTCCAGAGATCAGAACTGCCCCCACCCTCCTTGTCTTTCGTAAATTACTCAAGACCCACCTATATCGCCAGGCATGGGGGAACTGAGACACCTCCCCCAGGCTTTTACATTTTATGTTTGGTATGTATGTATTGTTTGGTTTTAAATGATGGGTTTTTATATTTTTTCTCTTTTAATTTTAATTTTTATTATTGTTGTGAGTCGCCTCGAGTCTTTGGAGAGGGGCGGCATACAAATCTAATAAATAATAATAATAATAATAATAATAATAATTATTATTATTATTATTACACTGCATATTCAGTCCCAAGCACGTGAAGCAAATCTCAGGAAATATGCTCATTTATTTTTTTCATTTCTATGTGATTCTCATACATTTAATCTTGTTTATTAGAAATTAGATTTACCATGAACATATATCTCATGTTAAAAATCTCAGTTTTACCTACTAATCTTTTTTTGTAAAAAAAACCAACAGGTATCTTCATCCAGTGTTAATTTTCCAAATCTAATAATATACATGCCAATACCTCTGTCATACTTTCCGTAATTCCCAAAACAAGGCATAGTTAATTCATTTAGTGTGTACCATTCAGTGACTGCTCTGAAGTAAAATACATGCAATTTTCCTGTCACATATAGTTTGATTTCTGCCAACCATCAGCTGAATTCACTCAATATTTATGGCAATGAAATATTAATTTTGTTTGTGTAACTTTCAAAAATACTTCCTTTGTTAATTAATTCACTATTTAGTTAGAAATAAGCTTTGAGAACCAAACCTCCAAGTGAAACACTCAACAAATTTGAAGTACTTTTGCAACTAAAGACTGATACCACCTAAATACTATAGTGAGCTGTGATCACTTCAAAACCTCCAAGAGCTCTATGTAAGATGAGAATGGAATCTGCTGCACCTCTGATCAAAGTACAATTGGAATTTTTTCTGAAACACTTATTGTTATAAGTGTATTGCAAATAATTAAAATTGTTTAATGCCAGTTGTTTATATTAGATTCATTTGTGTCGGATTTAGAAGAAACCTTATTAAATTTTAAATTTTAAAATACATATTATTAACTTCAGTACTAGCTTGTAAAAATGCAAATCAGGCATGTAGGAAAAAATATACTATTATTCTGCATCACAGTCCCAATCTTAGTTCTAGCACATGCAGAATCTGTTTTTACTGCAGAATTGACGAGATGTGATTTTTAAGATGGAGGACTTTGATACTGGTCTTTGTCAGATTGAATTCTATGGATGCAACCACTAAGAGTTGACATTAGCCATTCAAAAAACAATAAGCCAATCAGGGCGCAAAAAATCAGAACACCTCCATGTCAGCAATCAACATCCAGATTAACATTAGAGCAAGGGTCCCCAAACTTGGCAACTGTTAAGACTTGTGGACTTCAATGCAGTCTGCATTGGTTGCCGATCAATTTCCGGTCACAATTCAAAGTGTTGGTTATGACCTTTAAAGCCCTTCATGGCATCGGACCAGAATATCTCCGAGATCACCTTCTGCCGCACGAATCCCAGCGACCGATTAGGTCCCACAGAGTGGGCCTTCTCCAGGTCCCGTCAACTAAACAATGTCGGTTGGTGGGCCCCAGGGGAAGAGCCTTCTCTGTGGTGGCCCCGACTCTCTGGAACCAGCTCCCCCCAGAGATTAGAACTGTCCCTACCCTCCTCGCCTTTCGCAAACTCCTTAAAACCCACCTTTGTCGTCAGGCATGGGGGAACTGAGATATCTCCCCCGGGCCTATACAATTTATGTATGGTATGCTTGTGTGTATGTCTGTTTAATAATGGGTTTTTAAAATATTTTATATTGTAAATTATTAGATTTGTTATAAACTGTTTTTATTGTGTTGTGAGCCGCCCCGAGTCTACGGAAAGGGGCGGCATACAAATCTAATAAAGAAATAAAATAAATAAATTGCCAGAATTCTTCAGCCAGCTATGCTGAGAATTCTGGGACAAGTCTTAAAGTGGTCAAGTTTGAAGACTTCGGCCTTAGACTTATCACTGGTCAACACAAATACTTCCAAAACAACACAAAAATCACCAGCAAAATTTATATGTCTGTTTTATGGAGTTTGATGTGCTGATTCAAAAAATATGCTTAGTTTTGCTCTATTACATGAAGTGTCTGATATAGAAGCATTTTTGTTATTACATTATTTCTGATATGTAGATTACTGTTTTTTCTTAATGTCGCCAATATATTTCTTATACCTTATAATAATTATGCTGCTCTGTGGAAACTATATCTGCTACAGAAAAGCTATGTATATATACAGTATTTGAAATCAGAACAAAAAATGATTCAGAAAAGTACAAGGTCAACTGCGATGATTACAAAAAATATATTTTTTTTGTAGACCTGTGTTATCAAGAAGCAAACAATACTCCAGTCAAAGAACTATCAAGCAAGTTAACAGTAAATAGCTCAACCAAAGTGTATATAGAGATTCTCAGTCGCCCAGGTCATGGTTGTCCCAAAGGTGCTTTTTCAAAAGGCAACTGGACTTTGTTTTTTTCTTGAAGATGTTTCCCTTCTCATCCAAGAAGCTTCTGAACTGAAGCACCTTCTTGGATGAGAAGCGAAACATTGGAGGAAAAACAAAAGTCCAATTGCCTTTGGAAAAGGCACTTTTGTGATGGCTCAAGCAAAGAATCATTAAAAGCATTCCACCAATACTGAAAGGGCAAACCACTAGAATATAAAATTAGAGCAAATGCATTTCCTGTTAGCACTAATAATGTTTGGGTTAATGAAAATAACCAATCTCAGAGAGCACAAGGACCCCTCATCTCAATCCTGAGCTACAAATATTCTCATGCATCTTAATCACTTTAGACCAAGATTTCAAAAAAATTCAAAAATTATAAACAATGCAAATTCTTAGAAAAGGGGGTTTGCTGCAACTACATGCAGAAATAAAGGGCTTGTGTTTTGCTTTTTCTTTAAACTTATTACTTTCAGCAGAATAGGAGCAACTGGTGACCACTGAAAGCATATGCAAATACTTTTTTTCTTCTGCTATAATTCTGCGTTTTGCAGTCACTGCATAGGACAAAACACTCCCCTATCCACCCACCATAGATGCTGCTTAAATGTCTTCATCAAGACATTCAGAATCAAGAAAAATTCTATACTGCATGGGGAAAATTTTACAAATGAAAAGAAAAGAGAGTCACATAGATGTATAAAGAATGTAAAGTGAAGATACAGAATTGTAGAGTGTAAATATATTTATGTGTAATACATGTGCTTTTGCATTTTGTTTTGTTTTTTAATTGAATAATTTTTTTTAAAAAAAATGTCTGTAGTTGGGAAAAACCCAAGATTTGTTTTTACAGTGTAAACAGCCATTATTTCACTATGATAAACAGAGGGAAAGAAAAAGGCTTGAGTAGCTACTAGATGGCAGCAAAGATCTGGTTTTCTGCATTGCTTTCCTATCATGTAGTGGTTCTCCAGATATTTTATTTATTTATTTATTTATTCATTTGTCCAATATACGAATACATAGGAAGAAAATAAACATGAAGTAATATATATAAGGATAAAAGTGAAAATAGAGAAGATATATGTAAGGAAGAAAATATATATGATATACGAGATAAAGGAAAGACAATTGGACAGGGGACGAAAGGCACACTAGTGCACTTATGTCCGCCCCTTACTGACCTCTTAGGAACCTGGAGAGGTCAATCGTGGATAGTCTAAGGGAGAAATGTTGGGTGATAGGGGCTGACACTATTGAGTCCGGTAATGAGTTCCACGCTTCGACAACTTGATTGTTAAAGTCATATTTTTTACAGTCAAGTTTGGAGCGGTTCGTATTAAGTTTGAATCTGTTGCATGCTCTTGTGTTGTTGCGGTTGAAGCTGAAGTAGTCATTGACCGGTAGGACATTGCAGCATATGATCTTGTGGGCAATACTTAAATCGTGTTTTAGGCGCCATAGTTCTAGGCTTTCTAGGCCCAGGATTGTTAGTCTATTTTCGTAGGATATTCTGATTCGAGTGGAGGAATGAAGGGCTCTTCTGGTGAAATATCTTTGGATGTTTTCAAGGGTGTTAATGTCTGAGATGTGGTATGGATTCCAGACAGATGAGCAGTAGTCAAGGATGGGTCTGGCAAAAGTTTTGTAGGCTCTTGTGAGTAGTGTGAGATTGCCAGAGCAGAAGCTACGTAGGATCAGGTTAACAACTCCAGAACCCGTTTTGGTGATATTGTTGCAGTGGGCTTTAGACATATCAGACATGATATGATATACCTGAATGAAGGGAAATATATGTGTTCTAGGATAATGTTGCAGGATCCAATATGACTTGGTCACTGGGACCAGTTGCCCATCCCCATGGAACTTCTCAATCTCCTGTGATTGCCCTTCCCAGGCTTCAATCAGGAGTGTTGATTTGCCGCCAGCTTACCAGGTAGAGCTGGAATGGCACAGTGGTTAGAGTGCAGCACTGCAGGCTACTTCAGCTAACTTCCAGCTATAGTTCAGCAGTTCAAATCTCACCACTGGCTCAAGGTTGACTCAGCCTTCCATTCTTCCAAGGTTGGTAAAATGAGGACCCAGACTGGTAGGGGCAATATTTGCTGATTCTGTAAACTGCTTAGAGAGGGCTGTAAAAGCACTATGAAGCAGTATATAAGTCTAAATGCTAATACTATTGCTACTTAAGAGCCAAGGGCACAGCAGCACAAGGAAAAAACAACCAACAACTTAATACCACACCAATAAAGCACGAATCCCAGCGACCGATTAGGTCCCACAGAGTGGGCCTTCTCCGGGTCCCGTCAACTAAACAATGCCGGTTGGCGGGTCCCAGGGGAAGAGCCTTCTCTGTGGCGGCACCAGCTCTCTGGAACCAACTCCCCCCGGAGATTAGAACTGCCCCTACTCTTCCTGCCTTCCGAAAACTCCTTAAGACTCACCTTTGCCGTCAGGCATGGGAAAACTAAACATCTCCCCTGGGCATGTTAATTATACATGGTATGCTTGTGTGTGTGTTTGCTATTACATGGGGTTTTTCTTAAATCGTTAAATATTTTAATTAATTGGATTGTTGTGACTGTTTTACTTGTTGTGAGCCGTCCCAAGTCTTCGGAGAGGGGCGGCATACAAGTCCAACTAATAAATAAATAAATAAATAAATAAACTAAAAGCCACAGGCACTATATACACACAGCCCATTGAACACACATCCTGGGGATGGAGAATTTCCTTAATGATTGGCTCCAACATGATTCTGAAAGCCTGGAAAAAGAAACCTCTCATCCAGGTAAAATTCAGATTGGATCCTGCATGATATATACCTGATGTAATAAAAAGTGATGTTCATTCTGAATGTATTTCTGTTAAATTATCTTTCTAGTTGTTTGAGAACACTAATCAGATGAAGATTAAATATAATATCAATTATACACAATGGAGAGAATAGCTACTGCACTGAAATCACCTTCGCTTACTTCCGGAATATATACTTGGCATATACATATATACAAAGGGCAGAATGAAAACAGCTGTTATCATGGGATTGCAATTGGAATGTGTTCCCGGATTCAAACCCGGGAAAAAAAGGGGGGGAGATTGACCTGACTTCCCTATCCAGATGTTGTTCAGATATATTGGGGCTATATCTCTATCAGAATTTCAATGTCACTTGTTAGGAATTATCCTAAGATAATCAGAGCTTAATTAACACTCTTGAAAGAATTTTCACTCAACCCTGTCCTTTATGTTTCCAGCCCCAAAGAATGATTTAAGGCAGTGGTTCTCAACCTGGGGTTTAGGACTCCTTTGGGGGTCGAACGACCGTTTCACAGAGGTCGCCTAAGTCCATGGGAAAAGACAAATTTCCCATGGTGTTAGGAACGAAAGCTTCTATTCTGGCACCTTGGAACATTTTTTTACAATCTGACCATTCAGGTATTTACAGTGGGGGTGTCCTTCTGACCTTCCTGCCAATCAGCTTAAAGCTCTGTTGGGAGAATTGGTGCTAGACTTATGGTTGGGGGTCACCACAACATGAAGAACTATATTAAAGGGACACGGCGTTAAAAAGGTTGAGAACTACTGATTTAAGGAAATTATGTAAAGGAACCTGGGACTGTACATAGGAGAACTCTCTGAAAACTGAACATACTAATTTTCATATGTTAGGCAAAGCTGGCAAAGCAAAAAAAATTGGTGTAAAAATGGGCCAGATATAGATAGGGGTTGCGTAGAAAAAATATATCTTGCAATGTAATTCTTCTATTGGACAGTTGACTAGCAGCTCACAATAAAAGGACTGTTCCATTCTAAACCCTTCTCCTTCTTCCTTCTCAGTCAGGAAACCTAGAGTTAAAACTGTTTTAAAGCAGTTAGGTCCCACAGAGTTGGCCTTCTCCGGGTCCCGTCGACTAAACAATGTCATTTGGCGGGACCCAGAAGAGCCTTCTCTGTGGCGGCCCCGAACCAGCTCCCCCAAGATATCAGAGTTGCCCCCACCCTCCTTGCCTTTCGCAAGCTCCTTAAAACCAACCTCTGTCGTCAGGCATGGGGGAATTGAAATTTTTCCCTTCCCCCTAGGCTTATAGAATTTATACATGGTATGCTTGTTTGTATGATTGGTCTCTTAAATTGGGTTTTTAAAGATTATTTTTTAATATTAGATTTGTTTGCATTGTCTTCTTTATTGTTGTTAGCCGCCCCGAGTCTTCGGAGAGGGGCGGCATACAAATCTAATAAATAAATAAAATAAATAAATAAATTCCCAAAGCCACACTTTGCATGTCCTTATTTCCTTCTGGTTCCAAATTTTTAAACTTTATACCAGTTACAAGCACCAGATTAGGTTTTTTTAAAAATTCATTTGCAGAAGTATCTGAGGAGGCACGCATAACAGTACCACTTGTCCAACTCTGTGTGAGCTTTTTAAGAAATCAGAAAAACAGCATCCTGCTTTTAATTTTGTGGGACTATGGGGAAGCATCCCGTTACCCCACAAAACCTCCCCAGAACCTTATTTCCTTTTTAGCCCACATTAAAGAATCATCGGAATGAATTAACCTGACTGCCCTTAAGGGTGAAATGCAGAAAAGTACAGATCCAGAAATTCCAAGTTGTAGACAGTTTTAGAGAACATCTAAACATTTTTTACAAAACAGGACAGGTGACCCCATCACATTTTTCTCCCCTTTGGACCAACCATCAAAGATATGAAGTACTTGACTAGGAGGGAGTAGGGGCAGTGAAGAGCAGCAAAAAATGTTTACTACCACACTGTGGGCGTGGCTTATTGTGTGGGTGTGGATTCATCATCATTGGCTCAGGTAGGAGTGGCTTGCCGGCCGTGTGACCAGGTAGGAGTGGCTTGACAATCATGTGAGCAGCGGGTGGCTTAAAGGTCATGTGACTGGGTTGGGAGTAGTTTACCAACCAAGATACATTTTCAAATAGGTGCTTGGACTCTTTTTTCAGTTTAGTCACATTATTTGAATAGCCACAAAAAGGACAAATGATAGACAGCATTATTAGTTGAGGAGCACAGTAACATTTTAAAGTTTTGTACTGAACCCACAAGGTTCAGTATGATAAAAGCTTAGGCAAGCAGCTCAATTTTCTTTAATTGCTATAAAAGTTCAGTTCTGGACAATGATTAAAATAATTGAAGCGTTTATGGGTTAAAAACAAACTATTTAATTAGTTCCTATTTTAAAAGTAATTAAGGATCATACTCAGGTACTAGAGAAGGAAGGACAATTAAAAAATAACTACCTGTATTTATTTATTTATTTATTTATTAGATTTATATACCGCCCTTTCCAAAGACTCGGAGCGGCTCACAACAACAGAACAGTACAAATCCAATGACTAAAACAATTTAAAACCCTTAATATATAAAAAAAATCATACATCTCCTACAAACCATACATAACATGGAAACGGCCCAGTGGAATAAATTTCCCCATGCCTGACGACAGAGGGGGGTTTTAAGGAGTTGCAAAAGGCAAGGATGGTGGGGGCAGTCCTAATCTCTGGGGGGAATTGATTCCAGAGGGTCGGAGCCGCCACAGAGAAGGCTCTTCCCCTGGGTCCCGCCAGATGACATTGTTTCGTCGGCAGGACCCGGAGAAGGCCAACTCTGTGGGACCTAACCAGTTGCTGGGATTCGTGCGGCAGAAGGCGGTCTATTGAACTATTAAGTGTTCAATAAATAGTGTTCAACACTGGAAGTTTTTAAGCAGATGTTGGATAACCATTTATCTGAAGTAGTGTAGGGTTTCCTGCCTAAGCAGGGGGCTGGACTAGATGACCTCCAAGGACTAGAGGACTTCCATTGAGGACCTGTATACTGCACCAGTCAAAAAAGAGGGCTGTGAAAATATTTACTGACCCCTTGCATCCTGGACATAAACTGCTTCAACTCCTACCCTCAAAACCTCACTACAGAGCACTGCACACCAGAACAACTAAACACAAGAAGTTTTTTTCCAAACGCCATCACTCTGCTAAACAAATAATTCCCTCAACACTGTCAGACTTTTTACTAAATCTGTACTTCTATTTCTACTAGTTTTTCTCATCATTCCTATCAGCCATTTCCTCCCACTTAGTTCTGTATTACTGTAACTTGTTGCTTGTATCCTAAGATTTTTATTAATATTGATTGTTTATGTACACCGAGAGCATATGCACCAAAGACAAATTCCTTGTGTGTCCAACCACACTTGGCCAATAAAGAATTCTATTCTATATTTTACTTCCCCACTTGAGTTTTGATGGATTTAAACACCGACCGCATTTCGGTCGTCCTTGCCCTGCGTTGCCCCACCTAGCGAGGTCCTTCCTGCGCAGCCAACAGAGGGTGCTGTTCCCCTCACTCACCTGATGTACGGAAAAAGCGGCTCCACATGGCCGCCGAGCACGGCGATGGCGTAGGAGAGGATGAAGGCGGCCGAAGACCAGGAGACCAGCAGCGTGGGGATGAAGGCTGCGCCCTGCGAGAAGCAGAACATCCTGCCGCCCTGGAGGCCACCCGGTGGGACCAGCGGCTGCCTTTCCCCGGCGGTAGAAGGGCGCCGCCAGCTCATAGGAGTTACTAGGAGCCTCCAAACGGCTGAAGTCATAAAAGGGGCTGAAGTCACAAAAACTTAACTCGGGGGGAGGAGGAGGAGGGACAGGGGTGCAGGACGAAGCCGCCCCCGAGGCGTCCCTTCTAGAAAGAGGAGGAAGAGAAACCGCTCCTTTCGGGGAAGGGAAGCGGTGGAGGCTTCCTCTCAGAGGGCGGTGGAAGCCGCGGAGGTCTCGCTTTCTTTCTCTCTCTCACACAAACCCCGCGTACGTTCCTCCGGGCCCCGCGGCCACTCACGCGTTCAGGTGACGGGCCAGGCGGCCTCCTTTCCCGCCCTTTCCTTCCTTCAGAATCAAAAACTGGATGGGACTTTGAAGGTCGTCTAGTCCGCTCCCCCCTCTTGCTCAACGCGGGAGGTCTTTCAACCCGTCAAGGTGAAGACAGAAACTTTTTCCCGCTTCTTCCCCATCAACGGCGACGGCCGGTTGTTTTCACGGTAGAAAGCCAAGCAGGCCTAAGCCGACTTGGTCTGTCAGCAAATAGCACACCCATACATATCCCCCCTCGGGGCAGCCTTAAAGCGGAACTCGAAGGAGCCGCCGCCGTCGCCAACCACCTCAGCAAACCAGCTCCCCACCCCAGCCCTCAGCTGACAGGGCTCTGGGACGTTGTGCAAGGTTGCGAAGGGAAAAAAAACACGCGGCTTCCTCCCTTCTTCCCCCCGGTGCTCCGGCCAAGAAAGGGACTTTTTTTTGCTTTCGATTCCTTATCCTAACACCCCCTGAGCGGCCTCCTCCTCCTCCCCTTTCCGCTGTGACTTATTTTTGAGGAAGGAGAAAATTCCCAACGAAACTAACCCGTAAACTGCTCCCGGGTGATTATGATTAGATTAGAATAGAATATAATTCTTTATTGACCAAGTGTGATTGCACACACAGAATTTATTTTGTCTTTGGTGCATATGCTCTCAGGGTACATAAAAGAAAAGACACGTTTGTCAAGAATCATGAGGTACAACACTTAATGATTATCATAGAAGTCAAATAAGCAATGAAGAAACGACATTAATAAAAATCTTAAGTATACAAGCAACACCTTATAGTCATACAGTCATAAGTGGGAGATGGGTGATAGGAATGATGAGAAAAAAACAGTAGTAGACTTAGTAAAAAGTTTGTCAACTTTGAGGGAATTCTTTGTTTACCAGAGATGGCGTTGGGGGAAAAATATTCTTGTATCTAATTGTCTTGGTGTGCAGTGCTCTGTAGCGATGATTTGAAGGTAGGATGAAACAGTTTATGTCCAGTATGCGAGGGGTCAGTAAATATTTTCACAGCCCTCTTTTTGACTGGTCCTCAATGGAAGGCAGGTACAAGAAGGAAGGTACAACACTTAATGATTGTCATTAATATGATACTGCCGGCTGAGAAAATTTGACCTTAAAGTCAACTGGATAAACTGAACCCTGTGTCATCAGTGGAAGTGGCTGAGACCACTGGTAAAACATGCTGAATCACAAACAATGAATCAGGGACTTGGTTTGTTGTGGGAATAGACAGGCAATTTGTCTCAGGAGTAACCCGGAAGCAGAGTTTCTTGGGGGTCCCCCAAGAACTCAGAGATCTGCAAAATCAAAATTATTTCCTGACTTCTGTTGAAAAGTAATACAGTATTGTCAAACTCATGAGAAGCAACAGTGAATGCATCCATTTTAGTATGGTCACTGCTCAAAAAAAATAAAGGGAACACTCAAAGGACACATCCTAGATCTGAACGAATTAAATATTCTCATTGAATGCTTTGTTCTGTACAAAGTTGAATGTGCTGACATGTGAAATTGAGTGTCAATCAGTGTTGCTTCCTATTTTACAGACGTTTGACTTACTTGGAGTTATATTGTGTTGTTTAAGTGTTCCCCTTATTTTTTTTTGAGCAGTATATTAATCCACACAAACAAAAGCTCTTTTGCAATCCTCCATAATTTTTAAAAGTGTCTTTAAAAAAGATTTCAAGAAACATTGATCACTGAACAGTGATACTTGGAGAAAGAGGATGCTAAGTGTTTTTATTTTCAAACAGCTTCTTAACAACCTACAACAGATGTGTGCTCCTAATATAGTTAAACTACAATTTTCAGAAGTTCCAGCCTGCATGGACAAGATTGAAAAATGCTGAGAGCTGAGATTTATGAACATCTCAAAGAACATTGGTGCCCCACCCCAATTATACATCTGTAATAGTTCTGAAGACATCCTATTATTTTTGTTTCTTTCAATTTTGGATCACAATTTCCAAAGCTATTGCTAAACACACACACACATATATATGTAAACGTACATATACTACATGTATACATACACACAGAGCGAGAGAGAGAGATTGCTTCAGTCTCAAATATTTCTTTAATGTCTTTCCAAGAGTTTCTATTAATATTAAAATAACTCTGTTCTTCCACTAGCTACCTAATTATGATCTAAATGGATGGGGAATTTGCAAGGATAATTACAATTAGGGAAGAATTCTTTCTTTTTATATACATTATACAGCCGCCTTTAAAGAGTTGCTGTGCTAGTAGATTGCACCAGATGACAAATAAGTCTCAACTCAAATTATAGATTATACATTATAGGTGTGTAGATTATAGATTAATTTATTAATATCTGCCCAAGTAACAGCTGTTGTAAGAGCCTCCACACTCCAGCTTTATTTTCCTCCTTTGAAGCAAAATTAGGGCAAAGGCCTACAAAATATTGGTATGTTAGTACAGAAAGCAACAACACCATGTTGTTTAAATAAATGTGAAAAAAATGTAGGTCCGCCATTGGAGTGAGAAGGAATGAACAAGTTGTTAAGAGGGATCTTTCAGAGATAATTGTTGAATTTTTAGGCAGGAAAACTGGCAGGGTAAGCTTTGGGCTCGAGCCACCCGGCACATCTCCTGGCCGAACAGTTTGGAGAGATGGCCGATGTAGCGCCTGCCAAGGAGTCTAGGGAGGAGACCGGCAAGGTGCTGCTGGAGCCCGGGCTGCCCTGGGCCAGGCACAAGCAGCAGGAGGGCCGCAGGAAAGCTTCCCTCTCTCCCGGGCAGGTAATGAGCGAGAATTTATTTATTTATTTATTTATTTATTTATTGGATTTGTATGCCACCCCTCTCCGTAGACTCGGGGGCGGGGCGGCTAACAACAATAATAAAAACAGCATGTAAATCCAATACTACAACAACTAAAAAACCCTTATTTTAAAACCAATCATACCTACAAGCAAACATACCATGCATAAATTGTAAAGGCCTAGGAGGAAAGAGTATCTCAGTTCCCCCATGCCTGACGGCAGAGGTGGGTTTTAAGGAGCTTACGAAAGGCAAGGAGGGTGGGGGCAATTCTAATCTCCGGGGGGAGTTGGTTCCAGAGGGCCGGGGCCGCCACAGAGAAGGCTCTTCCCCTGGGCCCTGCCAAACGACATTGTTTAGTTGAGGGACCTGGAGAAGACCCACTCTGTGGGACCTAACTGGTCGCTGGGATTCGTGCAGCAGAAGGCGATCCCTGAGATAATCTGGTCCGGTGCCATGGAGGGCTTTATAGCTCATAACCAACACTTTGAATTGTGACCGGAAACAGATCGGCAACCAATTCAGACTGCGGAGTGTTGGTGAGCTCCTTCCCAGCCGCTGCCAAGCATTCCACCTAGACAAGTAAAAGTGTGAGCAAAGGTGATATCAAATGGAACTCTCTGTACTCTCTGGTTTACTGTAGAGATCCTCCAGATAAAGTATTAGCTGGTACAGTGATAACTCATCTTACAAACGCCTCGTCATACAAACTTTTCGAGATACAAACCCGGGGTTTAAGATTTTTTTGCCTCTTCTTACAAACTATTTTCACCTTACAAACCCACTGCCGCCGCTGGGATGCCCCGCCTCCGGACTTCCGTTGCCAGCGAAGCACCTGTTTTTGCGCTGCTGGGATTCCCCTGAGGCTCCCCTCCATGGGAAACCCCACCTCCGGACTTCCGTGTTTTTGTGATACTGCAGGGGAATCCCAGCAGGGGAATCCAGCATCGCAAAAACGGACGCTTCGTCCGGAGGTGGGGTTTCCCAGTGAGGGGAGCCTCAGTGAAATAGCAGCATCACAAAAACACAGAGGTCCGGAGGTGAGGTTTCGAGGACTTCGGTGTTTTTGCAATGCTGCGATTTCACTGATGCTCTCTTCGCTGGGAAACCCCACCTCCAGACTTCCGTTGCCAGCAAAGCGCTCGTTTTTGCGATACTGGGATTTCCCTGCTGGGATTCCCCTGCAGCATCCAAAAACACAGAAGTCCGGAGGCATAGTTCCCTCTAAGCTGAGCAGTGAGCAATCGCTCACTTAAAAATCATCATCAACTCAGAGTTTTCCAAACCTGCCCAGAAGCCGAGAGGGAAAGAGTGAGAGGGAAGGAGAGAGAGAGAGGAAGAGAGAGAAACAGACAGAAAAAAGAGAGGAAGGAAAAGAGAAAGAAAAAGAATGGGAGTAAGGAAGAGAGAAAGAAAATCAAAATCTAGTTTGAAACTAGCTCAACTATTTAAGTGGCATTTTGATATTGATAGAGTTGCCCTATTATGAGCTCACTGTTATAGACACACAGTACAGTATTTTATTTTGAAATTCTCTGAGGCAAAACAGGGTGGGTTTTTTATTTGTTTGTTTGTTTGTTTATTTATTTAATATTTCTGTGCCGCCCAGTCCCGAAGGGACTGCCGCTCAGACACTATACTTTTCCGCCCACCCCCCAAAAAATTAGAGGGAACACTGTCCGGAGGTGGGGTTTCCCATGGAGGGGAGCCTCAGGGGAATCCCAACAGTGCAAAAACGGGCGCTTCGGCTGGCAAAAGGGGTGAATTTTGGGCTTGCACGCATTAATCGCTTTTCCGTTGATTCCTATGGGAAACATTGTTTCATCTTACAAACTTTTCACCTTAAGAACCTCGTCCCGGAACCAATTAAGTTTGTAAGACAAGGTATCACTGAAATTCTCTGCAGTAAATCCCATTCAAAGTTAACTTTTAGAAATATGCTGTTGGTTAAGGAGAGGAGAATAAGGAGAGACCTACAATTGTTTGTTTGTTTGTTTGTTTGTTTGTTTGTTTGTCTGTCAAACATGTATAGGATAGTAGTTTGTATAAACATAAGTAAAAAATCATGATAAAAAAAGGACAAAAGGACAGTAGGACAGGGACGGTAGGCACAATGGACCTCTTAGAAATGGGGAGAGGTCGACTGTAGACAGTCTAAGGTTAAAGTTTTGGGGGATTTGGGGAAGAAATCACAGAATCAGGTAGTGAATTTCAAGCATTGATCACTCTATTGCTGAAGTCGTATTTTCTGCAGTTTATATTTAGTTTGAATCTATTTCGTGCTCATGTATTGCTGCGGTTGAAGGTGAAGTAGTCATTAACGGAAAGGATATTTTGGTGTGAACTACAGTTAAGTCAGATTGGAGGAGACATAGTTGTAAATTGTCTAATTGCAGTATTTCAAGTCTGGCAGAGAAAGAAATTTTGTTGTGAGCAGAGGAGTGAAGGACTCTTCTTGTGAAATATTTCTGGGCTCTCTCGGTTGCATTAATATCTGATATGCAATGCGGGTTCCATACAGGTGAACTGTATTCTAGAATTGGTCTGACAAATGTTTTGTATGCTCTGGTTAGCAGTGCAATGTTGCCAGAGAAGAAGCTACATAAGATTAGATTAACAATTCTTAGTTGTTAATCCATTAGTTGTTAGTCCATTCGTAATTAAGAATGGTGACATTGCCAAAATTCATAGAGAAATTATTTTTCAAAAATATGTCTGTAGTGATTACATTGGAAGTTATTTTGACTGTAAGTCGGTGATCCAAAATAGATATGTCAGTTTTTAATTTATTATATTACTGCACCACCCAATAATTACAAGTCTTAATTTGTGTACAGATTAAAGATATAACCAGGCACGGGCCCCAGACAGAATGGCCGGAACGTCCGTTCCTCCAGGGAAAATGGAGCACATAGGCCTGTTCCGGTTGCGGTTGTGGTCAGGCGATTCCGGTAAAAAATTACCCATTTTTTCCTTCTGTGAATACCCGGAAGCAAAGAAACCAGCGATTTTTGCTGCCAGAAAGAGATTTCAGCTGCTGCACATGTGCTTGCTGAATCTCGCTACCGTGTCTAGAGTGGAAGCTGGGGCCAGCAGCAAAAGCACCCTGCCCCAGCTCTGGCCGCAGGGCCTGCTCTTTGATCTTCCGGGCTGCAGGAGAGATGATCAGGTAAGCAGGGCGAGAGGCGCAGCAGGGAAGCAGTGGGGAGAGCAAGGGTGAGCGTCTGTTACCATTTTTGGCGGGGGTTTGTAAAATGACTCTCACTCGGTAACTTTTTCGCAAGTTTATTACTGACTGGAACACTTACAAACGCAGTTACTGTTAATGCTGTACGTGAGATAGAGAGAGCGCGTAATACAGAGTCTCTTCCTATTTATACTCTTACAGCCTGGCAACAGGCAACTTTTGACATGGATACAATTCTGGCGCCAAAACCTGGGAGCCAATCAAAACAAGGTAAACAACTTTTTCCCTACTTCATGCAATCTGCTTAGCAACTCTGCCTATACATAACAGTTTGCTTCTGCGCATGTGCAGAAGCATAAAAATACTGGAAATCACGCACACGCTCCATACTACCAGCCTGTTCCGGTAGCAGCAAAAATGGTGGCCCGCTGCTGGATATAATAGATAAAGTAAGAACAATAATCATGGAATCAATGCAGTATAATAGTGGTGGATATCTTTTAATCTCATCTGAAAACTTTGTTTCTCAGATCAATCTGATTATACAGAGAATAGTATGTAACAAAATTATATTACACTCCCTTAGGTAAGTCCTGCCTTGTGACTATAAGAATCCTATTCTGGGTTTTTGTTGTTGTTGTTGTTCAGTATAATACAGAAATGACTATTGGCTAAGTCAGAAAACCATGATTTAAAAAAATACTGTAATATGTATTTAGCTTTGCATGAAAGGAACTACAGAATCGGAAGAGCCTTTAGAGAACAAGTCCAGTAGCCAACCTAGGGAAAATGCAAATAAAAACCTATTGAAAATAAGCAGCACAAGGAGAGAGCAAGCATGTTAATTAGTGCCTTAGGATAGTTTTACCTGTATAGCAAGACCGAAAGTTACTAATCTTTCGGCGGAATGTGCCAAGTTAGTTATTCCATTAATCAGAGTGAGATGAATATTTAATCTGAAAATATCTGTGGCACATGGCAGTTTTTTCCTTGTTAACAATAAAAGGAGTGTTTATTTAGTTTGGGCACAGTTTAGCCAAGATACTGCAAATACAACCCGTTTCACCTCAGTCATGCTCTCACTTTCTTATACAAACCAAGGTCACTTATCTGGATTACATTTGCTGTTTGCCATATGTTTAAGTTTATGTTTAAGTCCAAAGTCTTATTTCAACGTAGCATAGCTAACAGCCACCTAAAATAACCTCTTATAGAGTGCTGTAATTACTTTTTAAAAACACAACTGTATAGTCATGAATATATATGAACTAGAACCTTAGTGTATAGTCCTATAGACTAAAATAACCAATTAATTTCAACTAAGTCTTACTCTCAGGGAATCTCAGTCCAAAAAGGCAAACAACCCGTTGCTTGGTTCAGTTAATAATTCATTTATATGTTGTGTTAGATCATAAAATGGTTTCTTTGACTTGGATTACATGTAATTTATCACTCTATGTCATTATATGTTATTGTTTTGCAAATCTGATAAATACAGTGGTACCTCTACTTAAGAACACCTCTACTTAAGAACTTTTCTAGATAAGAACCTGGTGTTCAAGATTTTTTTTGCTTCTTCTTAAGAACCATTTTCTACTTAAGAACCTGAGCCCGGAAAAATTTCCCAGGAAATTTGAAAGTGGCATGAAGGCCTGGCCAGCTTCCTGCCATTCCCCCTTTAATCCCAGCCATCTCGGGCTTTTCTGGGCTGCCAGAGGAGTCTTTTGGTGGCGTTTAAGGAGGCTTTGGCAGTCCAGAGCGAACAAAGCATTTTCCTTTGTCTGGGCACTTGGAGAGGGAATAAACCTCTGTCAACGCCCAGAGAAAAGAAACGCTCCCTTCGCTCTGGGCAACCGAGGAGTCACCACAGCGAAGGAAAGGCACTGGTTACAAAGCAAGTGAGCGAGAGGAGAGGGGAGCCCTTCAGCATGGGAAGGAAGAGGCAGCAGGTAGCAGCAGCAGCCAGTATATGGGAGGCAGTGTATTGGAAGCAGCCTCACACCCGGTGTATTGGAGGCACATGCTCCTCCTCGCTGCCTCAGAGTCCCTTTATATTTTTTTTAAGCCTTAAAGTTTTGGATTTTTTTGATTCCCCTCACCTCACCTTCTTCCTTCGGCAGCAATTGTCCTCCTCCTCTTCTTCCTCCTCCTCCTCCCACCCAAATTCCGAGCTTTTATTTCTTTCCTAATGGGTTTCCACGCATTCTTTGCTTTTACATTGATTCCTATGGGAAAAATTGCTTCTACTTAAAAATGTTTCTACTTAAGAAGCTGGTCACGGAATGAATTAAGTTCTTAAGTAGAGGTACCACTGTATTGCCAATTGCGGATTTTTTTAAAAAAAATTTAAACCATGATTAAATAAAACATGGCTTAAAAGTATTGTGCGAATCCAGTCATTATAAACTGAAGTGGATGTATTCTTGTTCTCTTTGGGACACTCTCTCTCCCGCTCCCTCACCTTCTCTCTCCTATATGGACTTATATGCCTCCCACCTCCCAAAGGACTCTGGGCAGCTCACAGCCAAATACAATTAAAATATAACATAAAGCCTCCTAAAAACAATTCAAAACATCTAAAACCAACAATCAAGCATAGAAACATAGAAGACTGACGGCAGAAAAACGACCTCATGATCCATCTAGTCTGCGCTTATACTATTTTCTGTATTTTATCTTAGGATGGATATATGTTTATCCCAGGCATGTTTAAATTCAGTTACTGTGGATTTACCAACCACGTCTGCTGGAAGTTTGTTCCAAGGATCTACTACTCTTTCAGTAAAATAATATTTTCTCAGGTTGCTTTTGATCTTTCCCCCAACTAACTTCGGATTGTGTTCCCTTGTTCTTGTGTTCACTTTCCTATTAAAAAGACTTTTTAAAAGCAATTAAAACAATTAGGAAAAGCCATGTATATCTCTTGTGTCCAGATCCCGATGGTATACCATCTGATCAATGAGCCCAGACTTGCCAGAAAAGCCAGGTGTTTAGGGCTTTTTGGAAGGCCAGTAGGATGGGGGCAGTCTGGATCTCGGGAGATAGCTGGTTCCAAAGAACTGGAGCAGCCACAGAGAAGGCCCTCCCCTGTGGGCCCGCTAGCCGACACTGTTTAGTTGATGGGACCCAGAGAAGACCAGCCCTGTGGGCCCTTATCGGTCACTGGGAGGTATGTGGAAGGTCTCAAAGATAGTCTGGCGCTAAGCCATGTAGGGTTTTAAAGGTGATAACCAACACCTTGAATTGCGCCTGGAGACCAAAGTACAGTTTATTTACATCTATGCTATGCACACAGTGTAACCATTTAATGACCTCTGTATTTCCTTGGGATTCCTAAGCTTGGTGGCACATTCAAGTTTTGAGGACTTTCCAGAAGGCCAACAGGATTGAGGCCAATCTCATCTCAGAAGAATGTCTTTGGCTTACGACCAAAACTGAGTCTGACATTTCTTGTCTAACATTTCTTGTTAGACACCAATGTACTCTGTAATAAACTGAAGAACTATTGAGGCCAGAATTCTGTTTTAATTCAGAAGATTCTGGAAAAAAAAAAACAGCTAAAAGCAGATTTTTTTTCTTTTAAGAATATTGGATTAAAATTGAAAAAAGTGAAACTTTGTTATTATATATAGTGACTGTGGTGAGAATCCTATAGGCCAGTGACAGGTGCCACAGGTGCCACATGAAGCCATATCTGCTGGCATGTGAGCTCTTGACCTAGCTTAGCTCCAACATGCATGTATGTGCCAACCAGCTGATTTTTGGCTCATAAAGAGGGTGTTTTTGGCTTCCAGAGAGCCTTGGAGGGGGTGTTTTCCCCCCACCCCCGGCACCAGGGAAGCCTTTGGAGCCTGGGGAGAGCAAATCATGAGTCTCCTAGGCCCATCAGAAGTTGGGAAACAGGTCGTTTCTGGCCTCCAGAGGGCCTCCAGGGGCAGGGGAAGCTGTTTTCTCCCTCCCCAGGCATTGAATTATGGGGGTGGGCACTAACGCATATGCGATAGTGTGCATGCACACTCTTTCGGCATGCAAAGAAAAAAAGGTTCACCATCACTGCTCTAGGCACACAAATAGAAAGATACATCAACATTTGAATGGATTAAAAAAAAAGATGTTGTTGACAGAGATGCAAAACTAACCTTATAATCAAAGAAAAGGATTCATCCAGCTTTGTTTCCATTTAAAATCTGCTTCTGGACTTTAGGGTTTAAACCAGGGGTGCCAAACTCATATCATCATGGCTGCGTCACCTGACATATCAGGACTTTCCCCCTACTTCAGTAAACTGGGCGTGGTCGTGACCAGCACGTGACCCGTCTGGCCCACAGACTGTGAGTTTGACACCCCTGCTTTAAGCAGACAAAAATGAAATTTTGATTTTAGGTTTGATAATTAGATCATCATTGGTTGTGACAGATAATGGCTAGCACTTATAAAGCAAAAAGCTGAGGATACAGCTTTATTTTATTTATTTATTTATTTATTTATAGTATTTATGATTTATTTATTTATTTATTCAATTTTTATGCCACCCTTCTCCTTAGACTCAGGGCAGCTTACAACATGTTAGCAATAGCACATTTTAACAGAGCTAGCGTATTGCCCCCACAATCCGGGTCCTCGTTTTACCCACCTGGGAAGGATGGAAGGCTGAGTCAACCTTGAGCCGGTGATGAGATTTGAACTGCTGACCTGCAGATCCATAGTCATTTTCAGTGGCCTGCAGTACAGCACTCTACCTGCTGCGCCTCCCCGGCTCATTCATTTTGTATTTTAATATACTGAAAAAAGTTAAAAGTCACTGCTTTTCCCCCCTTTCCTTTAACCTTGTATTCCTTTCCTGTGGAAACTGAAACCTATTCCCTCATTTTCTTTGTTTCTCTTCAAAATGTTTATTTTACAATAATAATAATAATAATAATAATAATAATAATAATAATAATAATAGTAATAATTTATTAGATTTGTTTGCCAACCCCTCCGAAGACTCGAGGCGGCTCACAACAATAATAAAAACAATATTATAGTAGAACAAATCTAATATTAAAAAACATATAAAACCCTATCATATTTAAAAAGCCAAACAACACATTCATACCAAACATAAAACAAAATATTAAAAAGCCTGGGGGAAAGGTGTCTCAACTCCCCCATGCCTGGCGGTATAAGTGAGTCTTGAATCGTTTACGAAAGACAGGGAGGGTGGGGGCAGTTCTCATCTCCGGGGGGAGTTGATTCCAGAGGGCCGGGGCCGCCACAGAGAAGGCTCTTCCCCTGGGGCCCGTCAAACGACATTGTTTAGTCTTTAGGACTGGGTCAAACGGCCCTTAAGGCAAAAAAATGAAATTTCAGTGTGAACTTTAATAACAGATCACATTTTAATGAAAGAACCCACAATTAGTATCAATTTCCCATTGCAATTTTAATCCCCTTACATAATTTCCCACAAAATGCATTTCAGCTCTTCCTTTGTTTCTACTCTCCAATGTCAGCTGCCTCCATTCCCCATTCTTCTTCCCCTTAGTTAATATTTAGAAAATGTTTGCATTAGCATTTTCTAATTGCTTTCATAGCTGAATTTTATGTTGAACTATGTGGGTGAGACAGTAAATAAGGAAAATGTTTTGGAGAAGTATAAATTGGGGGGGGGGAGGAATGCTTTTTTGTGTCCCCCATATTACAAAATTGCGCAAACTGTAGTAACTATCAAGAGCTACATAAAGAAAATTGACCAGATCTAAATAAAATATCAAATCACACACACACCCCCCCACCAGGGGTGGGTTCTTCCCAGTTCAGACTGGTTCTCACAAACCATTAGTGATCTGCTGGTGACATCATGATGACAATGGGCTGGTATCATTTTCAGGCAATGATTAGCTATTTTACCCATACAGTAATTATTTCAATCCCAAATAATACCATAACTTGGGTTAGGATAAATTGCATTCTTATTTTGTTGAGTTCTATCCTGACCTTATTTTCAATACTGCACGAGTCAAAAAGAGGGTGGCAAAAATATTTACTGACCCCCTCGCACAAACACAAACTGTTTCAACTCCTCCCCTCAAAATGTCGCTACAGATCATTGCACACCAAGACAACTAGACACAAGAACAGTTTTTCCCCGAAGGCCATCACTCTGCTAAACAAATAATTCCCTCAATATTGTCAAACGTTTTACTAGGTCTGCACTTCTATTTCTACTAGTTTTTCTCATCATTCCTATCATCCTTTTCCTCCCACTTAGGACTGTATGACTGTAACTTGTTGCTTGTATCCTAAGATTTTTTATTAATATTGATTGTCTTTTCATTGCTTCTTTGACCCCTATGGCAATCATTAAGTGTTGTACAACATGATTCTTGACAAGTGTATCTTTTTCTTTTATGTACACTGAGAGCATATGCACCAAGACAAATTCCTTGTGTGTCCAATCACACTTGGCCAATAAAATTCTATTCTATTCTAGAATACAGATGAGTTAGCAGCTCATAAGGACAGAAGGATTTTGGTGCCCTCTAGTGGCTCGAAGTCTGATAACCGAAATTGTAGAGCGAGAACTTGAAAAGTCTCACGGCTGTACTTTTGACAGTACAGTGATCCCCCGATTATTGCGAGGGTTCCGTTCCAGGACCCCTCGCAATGATCGGTTTTTCGCGAAGTAGCGCTGCGGAAGTAAAAACACCATCTGCGCATGCGCAGATGGTGTTTTTACTATCGCCGCAGCAGCGAGGAGCCGAAGATTGGGGTTTCCCCGCCGCCCACGCAAACTCCTCGCTGCTGCCGCGCCCGCCGCTTGTCTGCCGCCTGCCTGCCCGCGCGCCCCCAGCTCGCCCGCCCTTCGCCCGCCCACGCCGTTCGCTCGCGCCGCTTCCCAGCTGGGAAGCGGCGCTGGGGGTCTTACCGGCCGCCCACTCCTCGCTGCTGCCGTGCCCGCCGCTTGTCCGCCGCCTGCCTGCCCGCGCGCCCGCCCTTCGCCTGCCCACACCGTTCGCTCGCGCCTGGTTGGGGGTCCGGGGGGTGCTGGCAAGCCCCCCATGCCGGCGGCGACGTTTTAAAACAGCCGCGCAGCTTCCCAACTGAGTCCCGAAGGGCGGGCGAGTGGCGAACGGCGGGCGAGCGGGTGCTGGGGGCTGTTTTAAAACGTTGCGGGTGCTGGGGGCTGTTTTAAAATGTCGCGGGTGCTGGGGGCTGTTTTAAAACGTCGCCGCCGGCATGGGGGGCTTCCTAGCAGCCCCCCAAACCCATGTTGGGGGTCCGGGGGGTGCTGGCAAGCCCCCCATGCCGGCGGCGACGTTTTAAAACAGCCCTCCCGCCAGCAAGAGGGGGAAGACCCAGGGAAGCCGCCCAGCAGCTGATCTGCCCGGCGCCATCTACGCATGCGTGGCCATAGAAAAAAAGGGCGCGCATGCGCAGATGGTGTTTGTACTTCCGGGTTGAAAAATCGCCATATAGCCATTTCGCAATGATCGGGATCGCAATACCCGGGGGATCACTGTACACATCTTTTTAAAATGTGTTGGCAGCAAGGGTGAAATCCAGCAGGTTCTGACAGGTTCTGGAGAACCGGTGGCGGAAATTTTGAGTAGTTCGGAGAACTGGCAAATACCACCTACTTGGCTGGTTCCCAAAGTTGGGTGGCAATGGAGATTTTGCAGTATCCTTCCCTCAGTAGTGGGGTTGGAATGGAGATTTTGAAGTATCCTTCCCTTGCCATGCCCACACAACTGGTAGAGATGGGATGAATTTCATCCAACTTCACCAACTCCAACTTTCAGAGCTTTGGATATCTTTAAAAAGATAATTGGGCTGAAGTGGGATAGAGAATAGGCCCGTAGGGCTGTAGGAAACCTAGTGGGCAGAAAGCAGAGCACAGGATATCTCAGAGTAGTGGTCCTCAACTGGGGTCAAGACACATTTGGGGGTTGAACGACTGTTTCCCAGGGGTCACCTAAGACCATGGGAAAAGACAAATTTCCCATGGTGTTAGGAACTAAAGTTTCTATTCTGGCATCTTGGAAGATATCCAACTTCCAACCAATCAGGCGTTTACAGTGGGGGTGTCCCTCTGACCTTCCTGCCAATCAGCTTAAATTCTCTGTTGAGAGAATTGGTGCTAGACTTATGGTTGGGGGTCACCACAACATGAGTAACTGTATTAAGGAGTTGTGGCATTAGAAAAGTTGAGAACCACTGTCTCAGAGGGTGAGAGGACATCTTGGGAGGCACAATGCAAGTGGGCCTGTCCAGGAGCGAGTTCTAACTTACTTTGCTTCCTCCTGCACTGCATAGGTGTGTCACACAGGCACATCCACAGTGACAAAAAAAATTAAATAATCCCTTCCCCCAAAAAATATCCCTAATGGAATCCAGGAAGTGATCACATTGGCGTCCTTAGCAACCTGCTGGTGACGTCAAAGCTCCACCCCCTGAATCTCTTCGTGGGAGGGATTCCCCATTTGGGTTCGGGTTTGGGTTTGGTTCAGGTTCGGCCGAATTTTGAGTAAAGTTTGTCTGAACTTGCCGAACCCGAACACCGTTGGGTTCTCCCATCACTAATTGAAACCAGTGCAGCTCACGGAGGGTTGGTGTAATATGGGTGTACCTATGTGTACCCACGACCAGTTGTGCAGGTGCATTCTAGACTAATTGAAGACTCCAAACGCTTTTCAGGGCTATCCCCATGTGGAGCGCATTGCAATACAGTAGTCAAGCCGTAAGGTGAGGAGAGCATGACCTATAAAGCCCTTCATGGCATCGGACTAGAATACCTTCGGGACCGCCTTCTGCCGCACGAATCCCAGTGACCGGTTAGGTCCCACAGAGTTGGCCTTCCCCGGGTCCTGTCGACAAAACAATGTTGTCTGGCGGGACCCAGGGGAAGAGCCTTCTCTGTGGCGGCCCCGACCCTCTGGAATCAACTCCCCCACCAGAGATAAGGACTGCCCCCACCCTCCTTGCCTTTCACAAACTTCTCAAAATCCACCTTTGCCACCAGGCATGGGAAATTGATTCCCCCGGCCGCCCCGTTTTACATATGGTCTGTTTGGGTTGTATGATTGCTTTTTAATTAAGGGTTTTTAACTGTTCGTTTTTAATCATTGGATTTGTATTCTGTATTGTTGTTGTGAGCCGCTCCGAGTCTTCGGAGAGGGGCGGCATACAAATCTAATTAATAATAATAATAATAATAATAATAATACAGTAATAATAATAATAATAATAATAATAATAATAATTATTATTATTATTATTGACAGTGAGAAGAGCCTCCTGATCTAGGTAGGGTTGCAATTGGTGTACCAGATGAATCTTGTGCAAAAGTCCCCTTAGCTACAGAGAGATGTTTTTCAAGTCTCAGCTGGGGGTCTAAGAGGACACCCAAATTAGGAATCCTTTCTGAGGGGGATAATTGTTCCCCTCCCAGAACCAAGGACGGAGAGACGATATGGTCCTTCAGAGGCAATAGCCACAGCCACTCGGTCTTGTCTGGGTTAAGCTTGAGTCTATAAATTTATACACAATACATCTCCTTGCCTTTCGTAAAGTTCTTAAGACCCATCTCTGCCGTCAGGCATGGGGGAATTGAGACATCTCCCCCGGGCCTATACAGTTTATACATGGTATGTTTGTGTGTATGTTTGCTTTTAATAATGGGTTTTTTAGTGTTTTTTAAATTATTAGATTTGTTCTTACATTGTCTTTGTTATGAGGGCGGCATACAAATCTAAATAATAATAATAATAATAATAATAATAATAATAATAATAATAATCTGCTGTGTAGGTTGCCACAGTTGGGCAAGAAATACAACAAAGAGCATCTTAAAGAGAAATAGGTTTGTTATCTGATGAAACTGACTGCAATTCCTTTGAGCTTATTCGATAATAAATGACTCTTCGAAAGGCCACAGAGCTGTTTGTCTCATAGGCACACATATTTCAAATAAAAGTGGGATTACCATCTCCACACTAAAAACAAGAGCCAGTTTGTTATAGTGCTTAAGACACCAGATTAGCAACAGGAGACTGTACTTTCCAGTCCTACCCTTGTCACAAAACCGGATTTGTGATCTGGGGTCAGTCACTCTCTCTCAACCCTAGAAAGGAAGCAGTGGCACAATCCTATCTGAAAAGGCTCGTCAAGAAAAATGCAAGGCCCAGCCCAGACTCCCTGACTCAACTGCGAGTTGAAGTCCACAAGTCTTAAAGTCGCCATGGTTGGAGACGCCTACTCTAGAGGAAAGGAATAGCGGCAGTACCGGGTTCCTACCGAAATGAGGGAAGGGACACTGCACAGGTAGCGGAAATGGAGCTGCACGCACAGCTCTGGGCGACTAGCGGGAAGGCATGTCAAAGTGAGATTTGGCTTCTGCGCATGTGCAGGAAGTAAAACTTTGTGAAAGGACATGCGTGGGTGCAAAATTTCAGCAAAATTTGTTGGGTTTTTTTGCTTCTGCGCATGCACGGAAGCAAAAAAATTGGCAAAATCTCATGCACCCATGCATCTTCTCATGAGATTTGCTTCCGGTACATGTGCAAAAAACCAAATCTCACTCCGATGCGCACGTTCACCCGCCGGACACACCCGCCTGCCAGTTACCCAAAGCTGCGCACACATCAGTACCGGTAGTGGTAGTAAATTTGACCCCCCCTGAGTAATGGGGGGACATGATAGCAGTATTTCAGTATTTGAAGGGCTATCACAAAGAAAGAAGAGGAGTTCAACTTATTTTTATTTTATTTATTTATTTATTTATTCTTTGTCCAATATACAATACATATGAAAGAGAATAGACATTAAGTAATATATATAAAGATTGAAAGTAAGAAAGAAGAGAAGTAGAAGGAAAGGAGAGAAAATATATATGAGATAAGGAGAGACAATTGGACAGGGGACGATAGGCACATCAGTGCACTTATGTACGCCCCTTACTGGCCT
Organism: Erythrolamprus reginae; assembly: GCF_031021105.1. Taxonomy (NCBI): domain Eukaryota; kingdom Metazoa; phylum Chordata; class Lepidosauria; order Squamata; family Dipsadidae; genus Erythrolamprus; species Erythrolamprus reginae. The sequence continues at coordinate 75,367,775 of NC_091955.1, forward strand.
CTTAGGAACCTGGAGAGGTCAATCGTGGAGAGTCTTAGGGAGAAATGTTGGGGGCTGGGGGCTGACACCACTGAGTCCGGCAATGAGTTCCACGCTTCGACAACTCGATTGTTAAAGTCATATTTTTTACAGTCAAGTTTGGAGCGGTTAATATTAAGTTTGAATCTGTTGCGTGCTCTTGTGTTGTTGCTGTTGAAGCTGAAGTAGTCGTTGACCGGAAGGACATTGCAGCATATGATCTTGTGCTTCCCCAAAGCACATGAATAGCAGATACGATATATGAGATATAGGAGAGACAATAGGACAGGGGACGGGAGGCACGCTAGTGCGCTTATGCACGCCCCTTACTGACCTCTGAGGAATCTGGAGAGGTCAACTGTGGATACTCTAAGGGTAAAATGTTGGGGGCTAGGGAGTCCGATAATGAGTTCAACGCTTCGACAACTCGATTACTAAAGGCCTATTTTTTACAGTCCAATTTGGAGCGGTTCATATTAAGCTGGTATCTGTTGTGTTCTCTTGTGTTGTTGTGGTTGAAGCTGAAGTAGTTGACAGGCAGGACGTTGCAGCATAGGATTTTTTGGGCAATACAGTACTTAGATATCATGTTTAAGTTGTAAGCTTTCTAGACCCAGGATAGCGAGTCTAGTTTCGTAGGGTATTCTGAGTATCTTTGGAGATTTTCGAGGGTTCTTTCACCTTGAACAAAATAGCCTTACGTGGCCCCGAGGTGGCGAAAAAAAAACACCACCTCAAAGAGCGCCTATTTTTCTTTCCCTCCCAATCACGAGGCGAGAGGCCGAGGCTCCTGACAGAAAAACACATGACGGGATTTGCGGCGACGGGCCAAACCGACACCCCTCCCTCCTCCCTCCCTCCCGCCATGAGCAAATCCTTTCCCCGCCCCCTTGTGGGCGGCGCCCGGCTGCCGGAAGCCTCCTTGCGATGTGCCGGGGACGAGACTCGGGCGGCTGCAATAAGGAATCGGCGCCGGCTGCCGATTTGCGCGGAGGGCGTGCACGGGTGGCCTGCGCGAGGGGGGTGATGGTGCCCGGCGGGCCATGCTGCTGAAGCTCCTGCAGAGGCAGACCTACACCTGTCTGTCCCACCGCTATGGGCCCTGCCTTTGCCTCGGAGGCATCGTCCTCCTGATCGTCTCCGCCCTCCAGTTCGGCGAGGTAAGGCGCGCTGCCCGGGGTTTGCAAAGCGTCCCAGCGAGGAGCTTCCCTTTGCCCGCGATCCTGTCTTCCTTCGTTCTTTACGGCGGCCTTCCGTCTCCCTCGAGCGATCTTTCTTCTTTCGGGCCTCCCCCGTTTCGTGCTTTGGTTCCCCCCGTGCATTTCAGCCCGGGCGTCTCTGGGCCCTTTGAAGGGTTTCGAGGGTTCTTTCACCTTGAACAAAATAGCCTTAAGTGGCCCCGAGGTGGTTTCCTCTTCTTCTCTTATAAGAACGAGGCAAAGCTCCTGCTGCCAACTTTTTTTTCCCCCTTGCGCCGGGCTTGCTTGAAGCTCGGGAGCTTCTCTTCCGCGCTGGCGTCCTTGTCTTTATTTATTGTTTTATTTATTTGTCAATCAAGTATAGGATAGTAGTTTATATCAGCGTTTGCCAACCTTGGCAACTTGAAGATATCTGGACTTTAACTCCCAGAATTCCCCAGCCAGCATTTGCTGGCTGGGGAATTCTGGGAGTTGAAGTCCAGATATCTTCAAGTTGCCAAGGTTGGCAAACACTGGTTTATATAAACACAACATAAGTGCACCTTTGTGCCTACGTTCCTGTCCTAATGTCTTTTTATCTTTTTTATCTCTACTTTATACTTATATTACTTTATACTTATATTATACTACTTATATTATATTATACTATTTATATTATATTATATTACACTACTTTATACTTTTATTATATCTTCAACAGTTGACCTCTCCCCATTTCCAATAGAACATAAGTGCACTAGCGTGCCTCCCGTCCCCTGTCCTATTGTCTCTCCTATATCTCATATATCGTATCTACTATTCTATTCTATTCTTCTTATACTACTCTCATAATATTCTTCTGTTCTCTAATTGATATATTCTATTCCTAAATTTTCACTTCTATTCTTTCTCTTAATATATTTTACTCGAGTATAACCTCTATAACCTTCATTGTGTATTATTGTGCATTGGGCTAACTAACTAAATAAATAAATAAATAAATAAATAAATAAATAAATAAATAAATAAAGTTAAGCATACTACAATACAATACCATATTTGTATAAACAAACAAACAAACAAACAAACAAATAAATAAAATAGAAAATAATGATAAAAGAAGACAATGGGACAGTAGAGCAGGGACGGTAGGCACGGTGGTGTGCTTATGCCCGCCCCTTACAGACCTCTCAGAAATGGGGAGAGGTCAACTGTTGAAGATTTTTGGTCCAGTTTTTCTGTAACGTTAAAAACAAAAATTACTTCCCTACAAATATCACTGCCTTCACTTGATTGCATTAATAGCAATAGCATTTAATTTAATTTATTCGATTTCTATGTGGCCCAATCCCAATGGGACTCAGGGCAGTTTACAACAATATAAAAATAATAAATAAGTCAAATGCAGTAATCCCTCGCTACTTCGCGGTTCATTTTTCACGGATTCGCTACTTCATAGGTTTTCAAAGGGGGTTAAATCCATTAAAATTTTAAATCCATTAAAAATTCATAAAAGTCTTCTACAGTACTACTTATTAAAGAAACTGGTAGGATATAACATGTTGTGCAAGCTGAGAAACATTATAGAATGACTGTTTAATGCGAAGGGTGGGTTTTAAAAGTCCAAATACGCGTTAAATACATAAAAAACCATCTTTCCTCGACTTCACAGAAATTCATTTTTCACAGGTGGTCTTGGAATGCATCCCCCACGAAAAATGAGGGATCCCTGTATAGAATACTGGAAAATATTAACACCCGTTATAAAACCCAATAAAATATCCAGCCACACAGATGTCCATACCAAACACTCACTTATATTTATGTTTCGACATATACACTGATTCGTTGTGCTTTTACAGCCTTCTCTAAGCGGTTTAGGGAGTCAGCCTATCACCCCCAACAATCTGGATGCTCATTTCATCCACCTCGGAAGGATAGAAGGCTGAGTCAACTTTGAGCCTGGTGAGATTCAATCTGCCAAACTGTTGGCATCTGGTGATCAGCAGAAGTAGCCTGCAGGACTGCACTCTAACCACTGTTCAGTAACTAGAAGACAGATAAATATAAACCAAGCTGGAAATTAGCTATTTAGAAATTGTCAGGGATTAAAATACTGCAGATTCTGGAGAACTGGTAGCGGAAATTTTGAGTAGTTTGCAGAACCAGCAAATTCCACCTCTGGCTGACCCCAGAGTGGGGTGGGAATGGAGATTTTGCAATATCCTTCCCCCAGAAGAGTGGAGGAAATAGAGATTTTGCAGTACCCTTCCCCTGCCACGCCTAGATTTCACCACTGGAAATTATGGTATGTGGTAATGAAAAAGGCCATATCCCAACTTTCTGATAGAGGAGGTTGATTAAAGAAGATTAGCTTGTAAAATTCTTAAAGTAGCCTCACGTGAGTTGTTTCCCCTTAAATGAATGGAGGCGAATGGGTGAAAGGTTGAAGGATTTCTGCAAAGGGCAAAGCAAACTCTCTCCCTCTGTTCCTCTCATGACCATGGAAACGGATAGTTAGCTAGTTATTATCAAAGGACATTGTGGTTTATAGATAAGCTCCAGGTCATGTTGAGCACCATACTGGATGCTTAGCAGCTTTCATCTGCTGATCACAGAGTCAGTAAACTCCCCTAGTGCTTTATATTATAGTAATCTTTATTTTGTAGATCATATGGGGTCTTGCTATAGAATATACAGGTTGTTTCAGAATCCATTAATAGGGGTTTGCAGGGGTGGTAAATCAGGACAAATACAACCTGGACCCTGTAAGGCAAACCACATGACATATGTACATATTTATTTATTGGATTTGTATGCCGCCCCTCTCCAGAGACTCGGGGCGGCTAACAGTGACAATAAAACAGTGTACAATAGTAATTTGGTATCGATGATTAAAAATCTATTAATATAAAAACCAAACATACATACATACATACCATGCATAGAATTGTAAAGGCCTAGGGGGAAAGAGGATCTCAATTCCCCCATGCCTGGCGGCAGAGGTGGGTTTTAAGTTGTTTACGAAAGGCAAGGAGGGTGGGGGCAGTTCTAATCTCTGGGGGGAGTTGGTTCCAGAGGGCCGTGGCTGCCACAGAGAAGGCTCTTCCCCTGGGTCCCGCTAGGCGACATTGCTTAGTTGACGGGACCCAGAGCAGATCCACTCTGTGGGACCTAACTGGTCGCTGGGATTCGTGCAGCAGAAGGTGGTCCCTGAGGTAATGTGGTCCGGTGCCATGAAGGGCTTTATAGGTCATAACCAACACTTTGAATTGTGACCGGAAACTGATCGGCAACCAATGCAGACTGCGGAGTGTTGGTATAACATGGGCATATTTGGGAAAGCCCATGATTGCTCTCGCAGCTACCTTCTGCACGATCTGAAGTTTCCGAACATTTTTCAAAGGTAGCCCCATGTAGAGAGCGTTACAGTAGTCAAGCTTATATCTTATCTGATGTCAGAACATAAGAACAAAAGGCCAAGACTTATGTTACGATATGTTTTTTTTTTTGACATTGTAGTTTGAACCGTTTAACAATTCTTTGAATTCTAGTTGTCGATAAAGACTTCATAGGATTGGAGACTTGAGTAATTTTACAATCCTATGGTAATTCTATGTTGAAATTATTGGTGGGATAAAGGTATGTGGCAAACTGGATGGTAGAATATAAAAATAAAAAGACACAACATTTTTCTCTACTGGAGTCTTACCAGTCCTTTTGTATATATTGCTGGAAAAAGAATTATACCCATGATTCAGTTTAGGATCTTTAATAATAAAGCTTAATAAACTTGATAAATTTGACTATATTAGAGGAGGATTTTCAGAAAAAAACAATTAGTTTATTCTGCTTTATAAAGTATAACATTTTATCTTGTTTAAATAAAAAGTTAAGAAAGTGTAGACTTAAACCTTGTCCTTTCCATTTCCATCTAGAAGTTATTTTAGTTTTAAAATCCATGTCAGTTCAATTGCTTTAGAATATAATCTTAAATATTCTTCCACAGGTTGTATTGGAGTGGAGCAGGGACCAGTATCATGTCCTGTTTGACTCTTACAGGGATAACGTGGCTGGGAAATCATTTCAAAACAGGTGAGCCTCACATCCGGAAAGGCATTGCTTCCTTCATTGTGCAGGAAATGCAGATATTAGTGTTTGTTCAAGAGGCAGGCTGGTCTAGTGCCAGGGGTCTACAACCCAGAGCTCTGGAGCCACATGTGGCTCTTTCATCCCTCTGCTGTGGCTCCCTGCCACTCAAAACATGTGTCACAACTGCTAATGCACAACATCCATCAGCATGTGATTTCTTGAGCTCTTTGATCATAGTGGGTTGCAGCCAGTATGCCCAGGATCAGAGTTCCAGTGGTGGAAATGGAGATGCGCATGCATCGCTGTGTGCCCAATGCATGCACATGAATGCACATGTGGGATTTCGCTTCCGCACATGCGCAGCAAGTGAAATCTCACACAAGGATGCTCTCATGTGTGAGATTTTGCTGATTTTTGGCATTTTTCGCTTCTGTGCATGTGTCTTTGCACGAGATTTCACTTGCTGCGCATGTGCAGAAGCGAAATCTCAATGATCCTGGAAGGTGTACCGGTAGTGGCTGGTAAGTGGAACCCTCACCTATCTTTCACCCATCTTTTTTTCCTGGAGTTCAAAATGTTTAATAAACTTTTATATTTTTATTTATGTAGCAGTTCATTAATTATATCAATGCAACACACTGTAGTTTTCTTATACATAGCACAAAGGTAAAAAAAACAATGTATGCAGTGTTATCTTAATTTTAGATGTCAAAAGGTTTTTGTGGCTCCCGGTGTTTTTTTTTTCTGTGGGAAACATGTCCAAATGGCTCTTTGTGTGTTTAAGGTTGCCGACCCCTGGTCTAGTGGTTAAGGCACCAGGTGAGAAATTTAGCGACCATGAGTGAGTTACCTTGGACCAGTCCTTCTCTCTCAGCATAGGAAGAAAGCAATGGCAAAGGATATCTGAAAAATTGTTTCAGAGACAATCTTTGAGAGTCAGCACAGAGTCAAAAGGACACACACAAAAAGGAGAAATTGCAAACTATTTCTTCTGCATTGTTTTTCCTCTCCCCTTTCCTTAAGTCATAAATTCACTGTGCAAACTGAAGAAAAGTATAAATTGTCTGTACAAATTGAAGAAAAGGATGTTCTTTTAAAACCACGTATTGTTGTATCTGATACAAATGTTATATACAAATGTTTGGTAATTTTTTTTCTTTGAAATAGTTTAGTTGTTAAAAATGATAGTACAGAAGAAACAATATTGCTGCAATTTCTCCAGATTCTTGGAAGTGAAGATAAATGTTTTCATTAAAAAAAATAACATAATATGATACTTTGTAAATAGAAGTGATGTACATATGAATATATAGTATCTGTTATAGAAACAGTCTTTCAGCATGGAATCTTAGATGCCTTTAATCTTAGACCCCATGACTTGGTTCAAAACCCAACCAACTGTTATCAAAGAAATGTTTCCTGTGTCACTTAGTTGTTATATTCTTGTCTTGGTTGATTAGCCGTGGTCAGTTAATCCACTTTTCAATGTTTAAACAGTTAAATGTAGAAGTTGGGTTTGTACATACTAGGCTGAAATGTGATTGATTTATTTGTAGCTTAGTGCGTTTTACAAAGAACTAAAGGTTCCTGGCATTTTCAGAGATCTGGAAATAGGCAATAGCTTCTCCAAAAACATGATACCTTAAGAATAGCTCTGATTTGGTGTATTGGTAGCCATTAAATGTAGAACAAAATACAGCTCTATTTGCAAGATATCTTACATCAAGTACAGGGGCAGGTTGGCTCAGAGACTAAGACACTGAGCTTGTCGATCGAAAGGTCGGCAGTTCAGAAGTTCGAATCCCTAGTATTATGTAACGGGGTGAGCTCATGTTACTTATCCCAGTTTCCGCCAACTTGCTGTTTGAAAGCAGTTCGAAAGTAAAAAAATGCAAGTAGAAAAATAGGGACCACCTTTGGTGGGAAGGTAAAAGCGTTCCGTGCGCCTTCGGTGTTTAGTTATGCCAGCCCCATGACCACAGAGATGTCTTCAGGCAGCGCTGGCTCTTCGGCTTTAAAATGGAGATGAGCACTGCCCCCTAGAGTCAGGGAGGACTAGCACATACGTGCCAGGGGAACCTTTACCTTTACATCAAAAGTAAGAAAGTAAGTTTGGATCCTTGCTTAGGCAGGAACAAGTTTGTTTGTTTGTTTGTTTGTTTGTTTGTTTGTTCGTTTGTTCGTTCATTCATTCATTCATTCATTCATTCATTTATTTGACTTCTATGCTGCCCAATCCCGAAAGACTCAGGGTGGCTTACAACAGCGGTATAAGTACAATAAGAATAAATACAAAACAGTAAAAGAAGTCGAACAGTTAACTAAGGTTAAAACATAACAAACTAAAAAACCCCATAAAAAGTTATTATATAAAAAAAGTTCTGATTTAGCCTGATTCCATTCATCTGGACATCACCATTTTCTTGTTTTTAACCCTCTGCGCATGCCCAAAGCCTTCTGCACATGGAGGGTGAAAAAGTATGTGCGACGGTGGTGCACGTATGCAAAGCATGTGCTTCCGAACGAGTAGGGCAGTTAAGTAGATTTCACCGCTGAACTATATATGAATATTCAGTTGTTTGTACTGCTATTCATGCTCTTTAAAATCCAACATGGATTTTATTTGCAAGATTTTGGAAGAAAGAACAGCCGAAAAATGCTCCTAATGTTAAAATATTTTTATTTAATAATTGTGTGTAATTTGTGGTAGATGCGGTTCTGATTCACACAGATGAATCACATTGCCTCTGATGTGAATTCACGTTCTAAGTAAGCATAAATAGATTTTTTTCCCCTTTGTGTTATTGGCCATTTATAATTTTTAATAATCATAAGAAGGATGAAGATACTTGCTCAGTGTTGCTGCAAAATCTCTTAAATTCCACTTTACTAAACATACTTTATTTCACTACTGCAATGTTATGAACAAATGCTGGAATTCCACTTGAGGTAATTGACCAAGGTATAGTCTTGATGTGATGGTCCCAATTTTTAAAAAGTTGAACAAAATTTGCTAAGAAGTAGTCTAGATTCCTCTTTGGACTTGAGGTCAAGTTGCAATGAGACATTTGGGATCATTTTTAGCTGATTCCATGTGAGCATTCTTACTCCCTTACACACACACACACACACACACACACACAATCTATGAAGCAACATGAGAACTAAATTGGACATCCAATTATGAGGACACTGCCATACTTCTGTTGCAGCTTTACTTGTAATTACATAGGCTATGTTTATTTCTGTTCTGTCATGTTCTTATATGCTAAATAACAATAATGGTTGTATAGTAGTTCCTCTACATAAGAACGCCTCTACTTAAGAACTTTTCTAGATAAGAACCGGATGTTCAAGATTTTTTTGCCTCTTCTTAAGAACCATTTTCTACTTAAGAACCTGAGGCCGGAAAAATTTCCCAGGAAATTTGAGAGCAGCACAAAGGCCCAGCCAGTTTCATGCCATTCCCCCTTTACTCCTGGCCATCTTGGGCTTTTCTGGGCTGCCACTTAAGGAAGCTTTGGCAGTCCAGAGCGAACAAAGCATTTTCCTTTCTCTGGGCGCTTGGAGAGGGAATAAACCTCTGCCAGCGCCCAGGGAAAAGAAACGCTCCCTTTGCTCTGGACAGCCAAGGAGTCACCACAGTGAAGGAAAGGCACCGGCTATAAAGCGAGGGGAGAGGGGAGCCTTTCAGCATGGGAAAGAAGAGATAGCAGCAGCAACAGCAGCCAGTGTATGGGAGGCAGTGTATGCAAGGCAGCCTTGCATCAGGTTGGAGGTGGGTGCTCCTCCTCGCCACGTCAGAGTCCCTCTTTTTTTTTTAAGCCTTAACGTTTTGGATTCACCTCACCTTCCTTCGGCAGCGACTCTCCCCCTCCTCCTCTTCTTCCTCTTCCTCCTCCCACCCAAATCCCGAGCTTATTTGTTTGTTTGTTTGTTTGTTTGTTTATTTATTTATTTATTTATTTATTTATTTATTTATTTATTTATTTATTTATTTATTTATTTATTTATTTATTAGATTTGTATGCTGTCCCTCTCCGTAGACTCTTTATTTCTTTCCTAATGGGTTTGCACACATTATTTGCTTTTACATTGATTCCTATGGGTAAAATTGCTTCTACTTAAGAACGTTTCCAGTTAAGAACTTGGTCATGGAACGAATTAAGTTCTTAAGTAGAGGTAGTACTGTCCAGCTTTCAAACTATTAAAATTTATAAATGGGAAGACTTCTATATATCAGCGTATGATTGAATTTATGATTGAATTTATACATGGTATGCTTGTGTGTGTGTATGTTAGTATAGGTTTTTTTTAAAACTTTTAATATTTTAATTAATTGGATTATGTATCGGATTGTTTTTCACTTGTTGTGAGCCGCCCCGAGTCTTCGGAGAGGGGCGGCATACAAATCCAAATAATAAATAATAAATAAATAAACTATATACAGTACAAGCTTCTGTGGAATATTGTAGGACATGATAGAGTTGTTGTGGTGCAATACTGTTAGAATGCAGTACTGCAGGCTACTTCTGCTGATTGCCGGCTGCCTGCAATTTGGCAGTTCGAATCTCACCAGGCTCGAGGTTGACTCAGCCTTTCATTCTTCTGAGGACGGTAAAATAAAGATCGAGATTGTAAATGAATTAGAGAGGGCTGTAATACTATGAAGCAATATATAAGTCTAAGTGGTATTGCCGTTGCTTACTAAAAACTGATTTTATGGAAAACTTTGTCTATCGTACATCCAAATTGAGACCATGAGAATTTCTAACAATACCAATGACTTTCAGGGTTCCCAATAAATATACTAGTAAAGCTCATCAAGTTTTTTCAGTTTTTTAAAAACATGCCAAGCCTTTGGAGTGTCCTTTCCTTCTGTTCTGCTTACACTCAATTGATAAGAGATTTGGGTTTACTGGGATGAGTGTTACCACATATAACACATTTTTGCACCGGGCCTATGTTCAAATTTTTTTATTGATTTATATTATTATTATTATTATTATTATTATTATTATTATTATTATTATTATTATTAGATTTTTTACAATATAAATATACACACAACATAAAACAAGTGTTTGTGAATTGTACCCACCACCCGACAAACATTCATACCCCACCACCAAATCGGGGGTGTTTCTTGTATAAACCATTTATATATGTTCTTATTCAGAGCAGTTATGAGTTCTTGGGATAAAATACACAGCAGCTGTGTTACTAACATATCAATTTAAGTGATTCATTTAACAGCTGTAGCAAAAAAGGTTGTAAAATGGGGTAAACCTCATATAATAAATTTCTCATTTAACAGAAATTTTGGCCTCAATTATGTTGTAAGTTGCTACTAGTAGAATAATAATAAGGATTTATAACTTTGCCTAGCATTTGGGTCATAAGTATCTACTAGTCTCTACACAGGCCAGATAATTAAAAGTAAGTAGTAGCAAATTGTTTTGGATCTTTAGAATAGACTGGCTATTTCAAGGATTAGACAATAACATTAATAAACAATACCTATCCTTCCTAATTAAAAGAACAAGTCCATTGAAACTCTGGAGAAGGTGCAGAAAAGAGCAACCAAAATGATCAGGGGACTAGAAACCAAGACTTATGAAGAGAGACTGCGGGAACTGGGCATGGATAGCCTAGAGAAAAGGAGGGCCAGAGCGGACATGATAGCAGTCTACAGGTATACGAGGGGTTGCCACAGAGAGGAGGGGATCACTTTATTCTCCAGGGCACCGGAGGGCCGGACGAGGAACAACGGCTGGAAACTGACCAAGGAGAGATTCAACATGGAGATAAGGAGGAACTTCCTGACGATCAGAGCAATCAACCAGTGGAACAACCTACCAGCGGACGTTGTGAACTCCAATACTCTGGACATTTTTAAGAGGAAACTAGACTGCCATTTGCCTGGAATGCTATAGGGTTCCTGCTTAGGCAGGGGATTGGACTTGATGACCCGCATGGTCCCTTCCAACTCTAACAATAAATAAATAAATAAATAAATAAATAAAATAAAGTACAGGTATCTACTCTGTTTCCCTGAAAATAAGACAGCGTCTCATATTAATTTTTGCTCCCAAAGATGTGCTACATCTTATTTTCAGGGGATGTCTTTTTTTTTTCAATGAAGAAAAAATGTAGCTTAGAGGGAACAGTGTCGCAGATGCATGTATTATATCGTATACATCTTTCTGATCCGTTCCAAGAATTGACATGTCAATTCTTGATCCGAAGGACGCAACAGACCACCCACCGTATTTAAAACTAAGGTATATGGTAGGGTGAGATCCTGCTGCAGCAAAAACGCATCCAAACACACAGCCACATGTTGGATGCGTGTTGGATGTGTTTGAAATCTGATTGATGCAGCATTTTGGGATGCAATTTATGGACAGCAGTGTTCAGGAATGCTGCGAAATGAAATGTCTCCTACATCTTACTTCCGGGGGATGCCTTATATTAGTCAATTCTACGAAACTTCTCCTGTGTCTTACTTTTGGGGGGGGTGATTTATTTTCGGGGAAACAGGGTAAAAATATAAAGATATTAGGGAGCAGATTATTAAGAATATTTTTTTTTAAAAAAAACAACTATATTTTTATCTGATCGAGGAACTGATCTTCGGAGAGGGGCGGCATACAAATCTAATAAATAAATAAATAAACTATCACAATTAGGCAAAGGTTTTGTTCTTAATTCCTGACGAAGAAGCTCTGTAGGTAACTTTTATTCATAATTGGTCATCAGAAGAATAAAATGGAGAAATGAATCAGTGGAACGTTATATTGTATCATGAGATGTTGAGGCATATTGAGTTTTATCTTTATTCCTTTTTATCCCATTCCGACCTCCTTTGTGGTCATTCTACAGTTAATTGAAACAGTGAGTACTTGGTTGTTGGCAAAGTAGCAGAATCATTGAGATCAGGTTGACTCTTTGGCTTTTTAAATATTAACAATTTCTTTGAATGCAAAAGGCCGCGGATGCATTGTTTTCTTTCACGCAAGCGTTTCTGGAATGATTCCCATTACAGAAGAAAATCACACCAATCATTTATTAAAGGCAGTTTAGATTACTAAATGCTTGATGCCTGCCAGCTTCGGAACTTGATGGCATAGTGGAAAGTTTCATTATAACAAACCTTATGGTGTTCAGTGACAGGAATTGGAAAGTTTAACCTTCTTTCGGCTGTCGCGAGGGAGGCGTTTGCCCGGGTTCGCCTGGTGCACCAGTTGCAGCCCTATTTGGATAGGGAGTCTTTGCTCACGGTCACTCATGCCCTTATCACCTCGAGGTTCGACTACTGCAATGCTCTCTACATGGGGCTACCTCTGAAGAGTGTTCGGAAACTTCAACTTATCCAAAATGCAGCCGCGCGAGCAGTCTTGGGCCTTCCAAGAAATGCCCATATCTCACCATCACTCTGCGGACTGCATTGGCTACCGATCAGTTTCCGGGCACAATTCAAAGTGTAGGTTATGACTATAAAGCCCTACATGGCACAGGGCCAGATTATCTCCGAGACCGCCTTCTGCCACACGAATCCCAGTGACCGGTGAGGTCCCACAGAGTTGGCCTCCTTAGGGTCCCGTCGACCAAACAATGTTGGTTGGCGGGACCTAGGGGAAGAGCTTTCTCTGTGGGAGCCCTCTGGAATCAACTCTCCCCAAAGATTCACACTGCCCCCTCCCTCCTTGCCTTCCGAAAGAGCTTAAAAACTCACCTTTGCCGCCAGGCTTGGGACTCTTAGATCTTCCCCTGACCACTGAATGCCTTAAGTATGATTGCTAAATGTTTGGTTAATAAGTTAATTTTTTAGGTTAATCTTCTCTTTCTAATTGTTTTTAATATTGTAGTAATAATTGGATTATATTACTGTTCTTTTTTTATATATGCTGTGAGCCGCCCCGAGTCCTCGGAGAAGGGCGGCATACAAATCCAATTAAATAAATTAAATAACCTAATGATGTTAATGTGTCAAATGTATTAAATCCCTTATCATTTGCAACTCGTGTATTCTAGTATTTGAAGAAAAACTTAATTTGTATAGCACTATATAATTCTTCACAATGAAATCCTGGATAGACTAGGTTTTTTTAAAAAAATGTTTTTCAATTATTTCTAAGGCTTTGTTTACCTATGCCTATTGATGTGGTGTATACCTGGGTGAATGGTACTGATGTTGAATTGATGAGGGAACTGCAACAAGTGAGGAAACAGATGGAAGAAGAACAGAGAACAATAAGGTATGGATTTTGCTCTTTGTTAAACCATTAAAAAAAGGTTGTTTCCTAATGAGGTACTTTTGTTTAGAACAAGGGTCTCCAACCTTGGCAACTTTAAGCCTGGAGGACTTCCACTCCCAGAATCCCCTAGCCAGCTTGCTGGGGGATTCTGGGAGTTGATTCCTCCCGGCTTAAAGTTGCTGAGGTTGGAGACCCCTGGTTTAGAAAATACTAATGACCAAAACTATTAACAAAAAAAAGGCCACCCTATAGAGATTTTGTTGCTTTTCAAGAAAGAGAACATTTTATGTGCATAGTGCATATATATATGTAGTACATACAGTGGTACCTCGACATACGAGTTTAATTCGTTCTAGACCCGAGCTCGTAAGTCGATCAACTCGCATCTCGAACGAATGCCTTTAGACTTTGTTTTTCGCGCCGAGATAACCGGAAGCAAGGAGATTCTTGCGCCACCTAGCGGAAGCTCGGCTCGTATCCCGAATTTGAGCTCGGGTGTCGAACAGAAATTTCGCTCGCGTCGCAGCTCGTAACTTGGAATACTCGCATGTGGAGCAGCTCGTATCTAGAGGTACTACTGTACATTCGTAATGTAAACGTGTAATAGATTAGAAATGTGTAATTGTTTTATGTTTACTTGTTCTTTAGGGAATTTCTTGGAAAGAATGTCACTGAGCCAACAAAGAAAAGGTAAAAAAATAAGTATTTCAGAGTTATGTTTTCTGTTTTCCATATTTCACACTGGAGCTCAGTTATGACAAATTTTAAATGAGCAAAGTACATAATATTTAACCTTAATAAAAATCAAGACAAGAGAATATTATAGGAAAATGTGTAAATTTTCTCCAGTGTCCAATAATAAATATCTAATGTATTGAAGTAACCATATGGATATTCTGTGTTAGGTTCTGATTATTATGACCCAAGTCTTATAAAGTATATGTCACTCTCCTTGTGACTATATAGCAGTGATGGCAAACCTTTTTTTTCCTTGGGTGCCAAAAGAGTGGGTGAGTGCGCTATCACGCATGCGCGAGTGCCCACATCCATAGTTCAATGCTTGGGGAGGGCGAAAACAGCTTCCCCAACCCACTGGAGGCCCTCTGGAGGCCGTAAATGGCCTGTTCCCAACTTCTGGTGGACCCAGTAGGCTCGTGTTTCGCCCTCCCCAGGCTCCAAAGGCTTCCCTGGAACTGGGGGAGGGTAAAAATGCCCCCCTTCCCCCCGGAGGCTCACAGAGCTTCTGTGTGATCCAAAAATCAGCTGGCCAGCACACACACGCATGCTGGAGCTGAGCTAGGGCAACAGCTCACATGCCAGCAGATATGGCTCCATGTGTCACCTGTGGCACCCGTGTCATAGGTTCGCCATCACTGCTATATAGCAATAGCTAAAGCACCTAGAGTTACACACCACTTTGCAGCCCTCTCTAAGCAGTTTACAGAACTGTCCCCAACAATCTGTGTCCTCCTTTTACCCACCTCGGAAAGAAGGAAGGCTGAGTCAACCTTGAGCCTGGTGAAACTCAGACTGTCAAATTGCAGTCCGTCAGCAGAAGTAGCCTGAAGTACTGCACTCTAACCACTGAACCACCACGGCTCAAGTGCTGCATAAGTATACATATACCACATTTCCCTGAAAATAAGACCCTATCTTATCATTTTTGAACCCTGAAATATTGCCATGCACTCAAAAGCCTGAATAGGCTTATTATCAGGGGATGTCTTATTTTGGAGAAAACGGTACTATATAAGTCATCTTAGAGCAGTAGTCTCCAACCTTTCTTGGCTTGCCAGCCTGGTGGGGGATCAGAGGGGATTATTTATTTATTTATTTATTTATTTATTTATTTATCTATTTATTTATTTATTTATTTATTTATCAGATTTGTATGCCGCCCCTCTCCGCAGACTCGGGGCGGCTCACAGCAATAGTAATACAATGTAAACAAATCTAATATTTAAGTTAATTTAAAAAAACCCAATTTAGAAACCAATCATACACACTAGCATACCATGCATAAATTTTATAAACCTAGGGGGAGAGAAAGTGTCAATTCCCCCATGCCTGACGACAGAGGTGGGTTTTAAGGAGCTTACAAAGGAGCTTGTTTATTCTATGTGAGTGGCAGGCGAGTGCCCGCCACTCACGCAAGTGGAACTGCATGCCCGCATTTGCCCACCACTCATATGGCCTCTAGTGGGCCATGGCCTGGGCATTGGTGACCCCTGTCTTAAAAAGAGATATTTAGGTTACAATATAATGCAATGCAATGCAATGCAATGCAATGCAATACAATACAGAATTAAATTATTTGGATGACAAGATTGAAATGAATCAGACTAGTGGCTGTCAAAAATGCTATTACCCGCAGTGGAATAAGAACTAGTGGAATTGAGCCGGGGTGGCACAGCAGGTAGAATGCTGTACTGCAGGCCACTGAAGCTGACTGTAGATCTGTAGGTCAGCGGTTCAAATCTCATCTCCTGCTCGAGGTTGACTCAGCCTTCCATCCTTCCAAGGTGGGTAAAATGAGGACCCAGATTATGGGGGCAATAGGCTGGCTCTGTTAAAAAAGTGCTACCGTGTTTCCCCGATAGTAAGGCAGTGTCTTACTATCTTTTTACCCCCAAAAGTCCCACTGTGTCTTACTTTGGGGGTATGTCTTACATTGTCCCGGGCACCGGGGCCGGCTCGTCTTCGGGCGCGGGGAGCTGCCGGAAAAGAGGCGGGCGCCGACCTCGACGTTCGGCGGGTTGCGGGGAGCATCCCCTCGCCGCTCCCGGCAATGTTTCTCGGCAGGGGAGGCCAACTCCGCGGCGACACGGACGCTCGGCTGGCTGGCTAAAGGCAGGTCAAGGGGTGGATGGGCAGTCAAAAAGGGTGAGCGGCCGCCGCTGTGCCCTCCTTCGCCCGCCTCCTTTCCGGCAGTTCCCTGCGCGCCCCTCGCCTTCGCTCGCCGCGGCGCCACCACCTCTTCCCCTGCCGAGGCTCAGCTGCAAGCGGCTCCGAGGCGAGCGGAAAGGAGGCGGGCGAAGGAGGGCGCAGCTCCGGCCGCTCGCCTCGGAGCTGAGCGGCCTTGCTGGCCGCTTGCAGCTGAGCCTCGGCAGGGGAAGAGGCGGTGGCGCCGCTGCGAGCGAAGGCGAGGGGCGCGCAGGGAGCTGCCGGAAAGGAGGCTGGTGAAGGAGGGCGCAGCTCCGGCCGCTCGCCTCGGAGCCGCTCGGCCTCGCTGGCCGCTTGCAGCTGAGCCTTGGCAGGGGAAGCGGCCAGCGAGGCCAATCGGCTCCGAGGCGAGCGGCCGGAGCTGCGCCCTCCTTCACCAGCCTCCTTTCCGGCAGCTCCCTGCGCGCCCCTTGCCTTCGCTCGCCGCGGCGCCACCGCCTCTTCCCCTGCCGAGGCTCAGCTGCAAGCGGCCAGCGAGGCCGCTCGGCTCCGAGGCGAGCGGAAAGGAGGCGGGCGAAGGAGGGCGCAGCTCCGGCCGCTCACCTCGGAGCCGATCGGCCTCGCTGGCCGCTTGCAGCTGAGCCTCGGCAGGGGAAGAGGCGGTGGCGCCGCGGCGAGCGAAGGCGAGGGGCGCGCGGGGAGCTTGGAAGCAATGTCATCGCCCCCCCCGCAATACCGTTTATACCGTGTTTCCCCGAAAGTAAGACATATGTCTTACTTTCGGGGTATGGCTTATATAAGCCGACCCCCCTGAAACCCCCCATATGTCTTACAATCGGGGGGGTCTTACTATCGGGGAAACACGGTATTGCTAACATGTTGTAAGCCGCCCTGAGTCTAAGGAGAAGGGTGGCATAAAAATAAAATCAGATAGATAGATAGATAGATAGATAGATAGATAGATAGATAGATAGATAGATAGATAGATAGATAGATAGATAGATAGATAGATCGGTAGGTAGACAGACAGACAGACAGACAGACAGACAGACAGACAGACAGACAGACAGACTAATGTGCAGGATCCATAGATGGTCCATCTTAATGGAAGGAAGAAAAGGGTTATTCATTTTACTAGAACCAGGTCAAACAATGTTGAAATAGGGTGGGTAGGTTATAGGAAAGCCTTTGGCTACTGTGGTAGGGCCTCATGTGCACCCCAAGAACCTTTTACAGACACTTAGAAGTTTTTGTTTTGTTTTGAAATTAAAAGTGGAATGGGAGTAGAGTATCTCCACGAGGCCTTCTGCTTCAAGCCCCACCCTTAAAGCCCCCCAACTCTTCTAAAAAGCACAGGTGAAAAGTGCTTCCTCTGGTGAGGTCACCATTTGAGTGAACGACTTTCAGTGGCCTTTTAGAATGTATATTACTGCTTCTAGCCTCTTAAATGTTGCCCACCTCTATATTATAGCAATTCCTATAGGGAACTAATCCATCAGATTGGCAATTTCTCAGCCACCGATGCAATGGCTCCTGCACTCTGTCAGATGTCTATAGAACTAAGTCAACCAACATAATCTTAATCATTAAATGGCCAATATTTTACAAAACCAAAGTGAAGAATGTTGTATTAGTATGTTTATAAATAGCATGTTCACTAAAATATGTACTTTTTATGCTTGTTTATGTTCATTGATAATGTTTCAAATAGATAGTTTCCCAGTTCATCCCTAATTTAAGTATTTGGTTAAACTGGGTGATATATTTAATCTGCATGCAACAAGGTGTGACGTCTTAGTTGAGAAATCTTTTTTTAAAATGATACCATATACAGTGTTCCCTCGATTTTCGCCGGTTCGAACTTTGCGGAAAGTCTATACCACGGTTTTTCAAAGATATTAATTAAAAAATACTTTGCGGGTTTTTCCCCTATACCACCCGATGACGTCATATGTCATCACCAAACTTTTGTCTGCCTTTAATAAATATTTTTTAAAATAAACTTTAATAAATAAACATGGTGAGTAATAATCTGAATGGTTGCTAAGGGAATGGAAAATTGCAATTTAGGGTTTAAAGTGTTAAGGGAAGGTTTGTGATACTGTTCATAGCCAAAAATAGTGTATTTACTTCCGCATCTCTACTTCGCGGAAATTCGATTTTCACGGGCGGTCTCGGAACACATCCCCCGCGAAAAGCGAGGGAACACTGTATGCAATGTTGACATGGGTCTGAATGAGTTGCTGAAGTAAAAATATGCCCAAAACAATACTCTACTAGCTTTTCAGATTCTGTTTGATCAAACATCTGTCTTACATAAATAATGAGCTGTGCAACTTTCATGCTAAATGTAAGTCTGGCTTTGATCCTCTCTCGATCCTAGTGAAAAACAACTGGAGTGTTTATTGACGCATTGCATCAAAGTGCCAATGCTTGTCTTGGACCCGGCTTTGCCAAACAACATTACTCTTAAGGACCTGCCATCTGTCTATCCTCTGCTGCGATCTGCCAACAACATATTCTCTGTTGCCAAGCCAAAAAATCCTTCCACCAATGTGACAGTTGTTGTTTTTGACACTGCTAAAGAAGGTATGGATCTTCTTTCATCTGCTGTTGCTTCAATGTGCATGGTTTTAATTTACCTCTGGGCTTTTCTCATCGGTTTTCTTTTCTTCAGAACTTTCTGTAAAGAATTCCACTCCTTCTCCCTTTGTTGCCGTGATTTATGAAAATCGTTGGATAAATGTATTACCTGAAAACAATGTGTCTGGGGAAAAAAATCTTTAAATCTAATTCCATATGCAAATATACATAAATAGACTATATACAGTATCTATCTATCTATCTATCTATCTATCTATCTATCTATCTATCTATCTATCTATCTATCTATCTAGATATCTAGATATCTAGATATCTAGATATCTATCTATCAGTCTATCTGTCTGTGTCTGTCTGTCTGTCTGTCTGTCTATCTATCAACTTATCAACCTATCAACCTGTCTATCTGTCTATCTGTCTGTCTGTCTGTCTACCTGCCTGCCTGCCTGCCTGCCTGCCTGCCTGCCTGCCTGCCTGCCTGCCTGCCTGCCTGCCTGCCTGCCTGCCTGCCTATCTATCTATCTATCTATCTATCTATCTATCTATCTATCTATCTATCTATCTATCTATCTAGAGTAGAGATCTAGAGATCTAGAGATCTAGAGATCTAGAGATCTAGAGATCTAGATATGCCATGGTGGCTCAGTGGTTAGAATGCAGTACTGCAGGCTACTTCTGCTGACTGCTCAAAATTTGGCATATCGAATCTCACCAGGCTCAAAGTTGACTCAGCTTTCCATCCTTCCAAGGTGGGTACAGGATCCAGATTGTTGGAGACAACACTCTGATTTTGTAAACCACTTAGAAAGGGCTGTAAATCACTGTGAAGCGGTATATAAGTCTAAGTGCTATTGCTCTATCTATCTATCTATCTATCTATCTATCTATCTATCTATCTATCTATCTATCTATCTAATCTATCTTCCAAGAGAAGGTTGCATTTTGCAGAGAAAAATAATATTTAAAAATATGAACTGAGGTTGCTTTAATAAAAACATCTATATGGTTGAATTCCTTATTTTTTTCAGCTGAAGATGCCCATTCCTTGATGTTGAAGGAGAATATCAAGCAAACAGCATGGAGGGGATATTTGGTATGTTCCCAAACATCTGCTGGAAAGTTAGTGTATATGCTTGTAATCAATTGTGACTAGCAGCCAAATATTTTGACAAGAAATCCAAGATTTTAAACCGGTCCGTTTTTCATTCCAGCCTTTTCCTTTTTCTAGTTGGTCCCCTAGGTCCCAGAATTTGGTTTTATTTGCTTTAGTTTTTGAAAGAGTTATTATCCTGATGGACTGATGGACAGAATTCCAAGGTTCTTTACACAGCCTTTCTCAGATGTTCTGGGACTGGAAAACCAAACCTTGGTGACTTTTCCTTCTTCTTTCAGACGACTGATAAAGAAGTTCCAGGCTTAGTGATAATGCAAGAGCTGGTGTTCCTTAAAGGATTTCCACTTACTTACAAAGAGACAAACCAGCTAAGAGCAAAGCTGCCAGACATCCTTGTTTCCAAAATAAAGCAGGTAAGATGGCGGGAACCTGGGGAATGAAATCAACTGCCGATTCAATAAAACCTCACAATTGTAACTAGTCTTTATTTTTCCATTCTTCTCTATTACTTTTATTTTATTCTGCCTAATATTAAAGTAAGAATACTCCTAAAATAAACACTGAAATTTGAAAATCTGGAGGTCCATAAAGCTTTTGTATCTTACTGTGAAGTCCCAATTCATTGGAAAAACATAGTCTTGTAATTAAGAAATTGCAGGATAACATCATTATTATTTATTTATTTGTTTATTTGTTTGTTTATTTACTTACTTACTTACTTACTTACTTACTTACTTACTTACTTATTTACTTATTTATTTACTTACTTACTTACTTACTTATTTATTTACTTACTTGTTTACTTATTTACTTACTTATTTACTTACTTACTTATTTACTTACTTACTTACTTATTTACTTATTTACTTACTTATTTATTTACTTACTTATTTACTTATTTACTTACTTAATTACTTACTTACTTATTTATTTACTTACTCATTTACTTATTTACTTACTTACTTACTTACTTACTTACTTACTTACTTACTTATTTATTTATTAGATTTGAATGCTGCCCTTCTCCAAAAACCCGGGGCGGCAGGAACCAAACACTGACTTATTTATTTATTTTCAACATTTCTATGCCTGTGTATACTATATAAAACAGCCCTAGCCAACTAACTTATGCATACATAATAAAACCACAAATTTAAAGCTCTTGAACATATCAGCTGCACCACTTCTTCTCAAACACGCTCACAAAGGGCTGAACTGACCTCCCTTCGTATCCAAAATTGAACCTGAGATAGTTGATGTTGACCACTTTAAAAGTTGGTTGAATATCTGTGGAGATATTTCCAGGAATTCCAAGTTTTTAACATCGACATGTTATTTAAATTAAGGATTTCATTAAGAGTGTGGCAGAGTTGAGAAAAGGGATGTTACTTTGTTCTATTACCCTCCTTGAGACGAATATTGCATTTACTTCATAGCAGATACAAGAAATAACTTTTCATATATTTACGTCTGATCACTAGATGTCACTGTAGCCTTATCTTATACATTTGAATACTGAGGTCAAGATTTTTTTAAAGTGCGTATAAATAAATGTTCTAGATTTGTGCCTTTTGGATCCAGAAAGGATAATTTTTAATTTTAAAATCTATTTTTCTACCAGTATATATGAACACTGGTACCAGCCAAACTGGAAAGGCATATTTCTGCTTATACACGTATTGGTATATATTATGACTATCACTTGTTGGTTATATTTTAAGATTTATGATTGTGTCTTAAGATTTATGATTTATCACTTTGATGCTTGCATGTATACTGAGAGCTTGTGCACTGGAGACAAATTCCTCGTCTGTCCAAATACACTTGGCCAATAAAGAACCTGTTCTGTTTTGTTCTGTTCTATCCCCATTCCTCCTAGGTTTAGTCTAAAGAGTTTATACTCACAGTTATGAAGAACAAAGTTTGTATAAGATTCCTTAGCTGTGGTTGCAGCAGTAAGCTTTATAGTTGCCTTTTATCTGGGCTTATTATTTATTTATTTTATTTTTGTTTATTCAATTTTTTTTTAATGCCGTCCTCCTCCTTAGACTCAGGGCGGCTTACAACATGTTAGCAATAGCACTTTTTAACACAGCCAGCATATTGCCCCCACAATCCGGGTCCTCATTTTGCCCACCTTGGAAGGATGGAAGGTTGAGTCAACCTTGAGCCGGTGATGAGATTTGAACCATTGACCTGCAGATCTAGCAGTCGGCTTTAGGGACCTGCATTAGTGCACTCTACCCACTGCGCCACCAGGAAAAAGCTTTCAGTTCCTTATAAAAAATAAAAACAAAAACTGAATGTTTAATTAAAGAGGCTACATTTGGCTTCTCCAGAATTTTCCCATCTTTTCATATGTTTTTAACTATAATACCACTCTCAACCTGCAGACACTGTATTTCAAAGCAATTATGATTCATAACAAAGAAAATTTAATTGGCTCTATATAATAATTGTACATATTATCCACTATAGTGATGACAAAATGTATAGAACCTCCTGTTTTGTGGACTTGATGTTTGTTTCAGGAACGGACATCAAGTTCACAAAACGAGATCCTAAACATATTGCCATTGCTATAGTGGATTACAGCATTCAGAAGTCTCACGTAGGAATTTGTAGAATTATCATGTAATGTAGCTAAATATTAGGATAGTTTGAAGATTGAGATTCCTTATATATTTCCCACAAAATCCCCGCCCCCCCAAAAAAATCCATGTTAAAAATTTAAACTAATTTTTACTTAAATTTAAAACATTTCCAAAAATATCACAAGATTTTTCCCAAGAGACTGGATGTTTAAAAAGTAATGCTGGCGTTAGATAATTATCTGTCAAACCTTGCCTGTGTTTCCTACCTGTGTTACCTGGTCTTATACTGGAAATAATTGTTGTATTCCTTGATATTTAGGAAGGTATATGTTGCTGCACAACAGATAAATTAATGCAATCTCCTCACATGGAATGGAACTTTTGAACACTGCATATATATATATATATATGACTGCAGAAAGGACAGTGTGACATTGTTGAGCTTGTAAAGCCATACAAGATTTCTGAGGGCGGTAGCATTATTTTTGGAGAGTGTTTCCATAACTCACCTTGGTCTTAACTCCAAGGACGCTAGCCTTTCATCAGATTGTCTAGAAGATAATGCCCCAGAAAGACAGAGATTTATCAGATTGTCCAACGGTAGATGTCATGAGTCACATTTGGAGCTATCAGGTAGCAGGAGAATATAAATCATCCACAGCCTGAAAGTGTCATAAGAGACAGCTGGTCTTAACATTCGTGATTGAATGCAGTGGATAAAGTAAACAAAGGTGGGGGGGAAAAGGGGGAAAGGTCTTTATAATACGGTAATTCTGGTTCAGAGCTAAGTTACCTTAGAAACATAGAAGTCTGACCGCAGAAAAAGACCTCATGGTCCATCTAGTCTGCCCT
The DNA here is from genome assembly GCF_031021105.1 of Erythrolamprus reginae. Classification (NCBI taxonomy): domain Eukaryota; kingdom Metazoa; phylum Chordata; class Lepidosauria; order Squamata; family Dipsadidae; genus Erythrolamprus; species Erythrolamprus reginae. The sequence goes on from NC_091955.1 coordinate 75,391,368, forward strand.
TATACTATTTTCTGTGTTTTATCTTAGGATGGATATATGTTTATCCCAGGCATGTTTAAATTCAGTTACTGTGGATTTATCTACCACGTCTGCTGGAAGTTTGTTCCAAGGATCTACTACTCTTTCAGTAAAATAATATTTTCTCATGTTGCTTTTGATCTTTCCCCCAACTAACTTCAGATTGTGTCCCCTTGTTCTTCTGTTCACTTTCCTATTAAAAACACTTCCCTCCTGGACCTTATTTAACCCTTTAACATATTTAAATGTTTCGATCCTGTCCCCCCTTTTCCTTCTGTCCTCCAGACTATACAGATTGAGTTCATTAAGTCTTTCCCGATACGTTTTATGCTTAAGACCTTCCACCATTCTTGTAGCCCATCTTTGGACCCGTTCAATTTTGTCAATATCTTTTTGTAGGTGAGATCTCCAGAACTGAACACAGTATTCCAAATGTGGTCTCACCAGCACTCTATATAGCGGGATCATAATCTCCCTCTTCCTGCTTGTTATACCTCTAGCTATGCAGCCAAGCAACCTTCCATTTATGATAGCTGAATAAGTAGGCACGGCAAGTATATTTTATGACACCATGGTGCTGCTTTGCCAGAATTGTTTGGTTTTTTTCTAAGGAAGTTAATGTCGTATTCCTGACAGTCACATGATCAGAATCTGGGTGTTGGGCTAAATATCTAGAATAATTGTAGCATTCTGTATCTGAATTTGCAACCTTCCCAACCACCTTCTGTTAAGCCAAGTCAGTGGGGAATGCCATATTTATTTAGCAATCATGTGATTCACTTAACAAACAGCTCACTTAAGGCCCCTGCTTAGCAATATAAATTCTGGCTCCAGTTGTAATTGGAAGTTAAGGATTATCTATATTTAATAAGGTTCTTTGTCTAATTTCAGACAGACACTGTTCACCTAAGAAACTATGTTCTTTTAGATTAGTTAGCATTGAAAGATTACACATACATGGATTAAATGGGATGCATTAAATGTGTGGCATTTAATGCATCCCATTGAAAAAACATACCCTTTCTCCCTTTATCAAAATGGCTTGTTTTGTAAATTTGCCTTATTCATAATTTTATGTAATATGCTCATATGCTCATACTGGAAACCTCACCTACAAAAGATATTGACAAAATTGAACGGGTCCAAAGGCGGGTTACAAGAATGGTGGAAGGTCTTAAGCATAAAACGTATCAGGAAAGACTGACTGACTGACTGACTGACTGACTGACTGACTGACTGACTGACTTTATTCATTCATTCATTCATTCATTCATTCATTCATTCATTTATTTATACATACTTCTATGCTGCTCAGTCCAAAGGGACTGCCGCTCAGACACTATACACTACACTACACACCAGAAAAAATTTAGAGGGAACATTGATCACCAGGGGTTGTGAACCCAATGGTATGGGGTCAGTTGGAGGAGGTTTGGCTGTTATTGGTGTATCTATGATGGAGGTTGTAGAGATAGGTGGCTGTAGTTTCCTTTCAAACCTGTTCTCCTGTTCTTTATCTCAGTTTTCTCTTTGCTTTAATTCAGTAATTCCTAACCTGTGTAACTTTAAGTTTCATCCTGTCTGGGGAATTCTGGGAGTTGAAGTCTGTACTTCTTAAAGTTACTGAAGTCAAGAAACACTGCTTTAAGCTAAATTCAAGTGTTTTGGAGAATACCGTACACAGTTAAATTGTTTGGAAGTTTCATTACAAGGGATTGTAATGAATCATATCTTAATATCTAAACATAAATGATACGTTGTTTGGAGTTGTAAGGATGATGTAAAGATTATAAAGTGTTTATTTTAATTTTTTTATTTAAAAAATAAATCCAGATTTATAGACCCTAATATAAAAAATATCAAAGAAACCAGTTGATGCAAGGTTTAACACATTTTTATTATTATTATTATTATTATTATTATTATTATTATTATTATTATTAATTAGATTTGTATGCCGCCCCTCTCCGTAGACTCGGGGCGGCTCACAGCAATGATAAAAACAATATACAATGACAAATCTAATAGTTAGAATCTAAAATAACAATAATACATTTGAAAAGTCTAAAAAACAAGAAACCCCAATATATAAAAAACATACATACAGTCATATCATACACAAAAAAACTACATAGGCGGGGGAGATGTTTCAGTTCCCCCCATGCTTGACGACAGAGGTGGGTTTTGAGGAGTTTACGAAAGGCAAGGAGGGTGGGGGCAGTTCTAATCTCTGGAGGGAGCTGACTCCAGAGGGTCGGAGCCGCCACAGAGAAGGCTCTTCCTCTGAGTCCCACCAAACGACATTGTTTAGTTGACGGGACCCGGAGGAGACCAATTCTGTGGGACCTAACCGGTCGCTGGGATTCGTGCGGCAGAAGGAGGTCTCGTAGATAACCTGGTCCGGTGCCATGAAGGGCTTTATAGGTGATGACCAACACTTTGAATTGTGACCGGAAACTGATCGGCAACCAATGCAGACTGCGGAGTGTTGGAGTAACATGAGCATATTTGGGAAACCATATTTGACCTTCTGAAGCTGAACTTGAATTGAAAGCACATTCTATGTTCATACTTTTTCTCCCCTTTTTCCTCTCCCTTTGTGTTGCTTTTCTGTATAAATTATTTGTCAAATAATAGTTTGTCATTTTTAATCTAATGACTGGGCTTATTAGTTCTTCCAAAACCAGGGTTGTATATTGGTGCCAAATCTGTGTATTGTAACAGACATAATAGAAAGCCACGGGAGTCATGAAAAAGGGAGAAAAATTACTAATTTCATTCCAGAATCTGAAAATGTTTTTTTTTTAATACAGCTGCAGCTTTATTCTGAAGCCAGCGTAGCACTCTTGCAACTGATTGATCCCAAGGGCTTCCAAGAGCTGAACAAACAAGCAAAGAAGAATATGACTATAGAAGGAAAAGAACTGACTCTTAATCCAGCTTATTTGTTATGGGATCTCAGTGCCATCAGCCAGGTAGGCTAAATTCTTTAACCCCGCTGTTCTGTTCGGGTTGTATGTGACCCGAAGCCAAGTTTGAGTCCCTGTAAAAAAATTTCCCTGCATATCTGAAACTTGAAATTTCATGACTTTTCATCATTTCAGGGGTTCTCACTATGAGAATTTTTTTTGGGGGGTGGGGTTTTCTTTCTTGCTGAAAACAAAAAAGTCACACTTGTTATGTTCCCAGGTCAACCTGACCCGGACCGAAAACTCTTCATTTGAAGTGCTTATGTTTGGTCAATTTGAATACTTTTTTCACTTGGAAAGTAGTCTGAACATTGAAATGAAAAAAGTAATTCTTATTGGTTTATTTTGCTGATAGAATGCATGGCCCCCCCCCCGTTTTTGTGAAATATTTTTCAATTTATGGATAGTTTTGCTTGCAAAATGTGTTCAATTTTACTAAAGTTGGTGTGGGATTGGTAGTTTGAACATTTCTGAATATAAGAAAAATATAAATGAACTGAAATAAATGTTTCTTATTGGTTGTTTACAATCATAAATAAGCCCTCCCCCCCCCCTTGGCTGCATGCAAACATTTTCACTTTATATTTATGCAGGCTTCAAATCTGAAATATTTTTAATATCTTAGGCATTCATTTACTCATTTAACATGCCTGATCATCATAAAAATATTTGTGGGGGTGGGGGAAAATTTTTTTTCTGGGCAAAAAAAAATCACGTTGACTCTGTTTCGGGTCATATAGACCTGACCAAAATGATTTTTTTTAGGTACTTGAATTTGGTCTTTTTGAAAACTTTTTTCCACTGGAAAACTAGATTGAACATTTATGAACATAATGATATGAAAATTGAACTGAAAAAATTGAGGCTTATATTTTTATTTTTATCAAAAAGCCCCTCCCCCCGTGCTTTCTGATTTTTTTGTCAATTTATATTTTTTTTAGGCTACAAATCTCTAAGGAATATTCCCCCAAAAGTTTTGATATACTAAATTGAACAATCCTAAACATAAGAAAAATAGAAATGAACTGAAAAAAAATGATTCTTATTGGTTTATTTTTTAATATAAACCATATTGTCTTATACTCGAGTATAAGCCTACTCGAGTATAAGCCTATTTGAGTATAAGCATGGGGGCCCATTTATGAGCAAAATAAACCAATAAGGATCATTTTTTTCAGTTCAAATTTCATATCATTATGTTCAGAAATGTTCAAGCTACCAATCCCACACCAACTTTAGTAAAATAGAATGCATTTTGCAGGCAAAACTATCAATAAACCTAAAAGAAATTCACAAAAACGGGGGGGAGGCACATTTATGTGCAAAATAAACCAATAAGGATTAATCTTTTCAGTTCAATTTTCATTCCATTGTGTGCAGAAATGTTCAAACTTGTTTCCAGGTGAAAAAAGCTTTCAAAAAGACCAAATATAAGTACCTAAAATGATCAATTTGCAGTCCGGGTCAAATAGACCCGGGAACATAAGATTAGGGAGTTTTTTCGAACAGAACAGCAGTTAAAGTAAGGGAAAACACATTGAAATGTTTCCACATTTGATGACAACTACCATATTTTTCAGTGTATGAGACACACCAGAGTATAATATGCACCTTAGTTTTTGGGGAGGAAAATAGGGAAAAGAATCTGCTTATCAGGTATTCATCTGGCTAGCGTCCTTAGTCTGGTCAGCTTCCGCACATTATTTTATCCCCTGGTTAGAGCTTTAAAGAAAAAAACCTTATTTGGAGAGAGTAACAATGAAAGAGCTTGCAAGCCAGTAAGAGCTGGGAACATCATTAGTACCCAGAAAGAAACATTCAGAGCAAGTAGAGCAATGGGGGGGAAAACCCTGCAAAGACTTAGAGCTTGGAAAACAGTTTTTGCAGAGAGAAACAATGAAAGACCCTGCAAGGTAAGAGCTGGAAAGATCATTAGCAGCTAGTTAGGGGTGGGGGGGAAAAAGCTACATTCAGAGTATAAGACGCACCCAAATTATCAGCCTCTTTTAGGGAGGAAAAAGGTGCATCTTATACTCCGAAAGATACGGTACATGTGTCGGGGTGGTGGGCACATTTCACTATGCACTGTTTTATGTTGTGTGTATATTAAACTTGTTAAAAATCAATAAAAATATTTTTTTTAAAAAAAAGATGCACCCAAATTATCAGCCTCTTTTAGGGAGGAAAATTATACTCCGAAAGATACGGTACATTTTATGCCATGTATCCCTGAAAAAATAAGACCCTGTCTTATATTTTTTGAACCCCGAAATAAGCACTTATTTTCAGGGACGTCTTATTATTTTGGGGCGCGTGGAGCAAGATTGGGCTCCTCTTGCCATCTTACCTGATTTCCAGCTCTGTCTCCTTAACCTTAAGCAGAGGAAATGGTATTTGGGGGGGAGGGGTTATTTTGGGGAAAGGGATTATTTTCAGGGGGAAAGCTTAATTTCAGGGAGGTCTTATTTTGGGAAAAACATGGTAGTATGATGAAAAAATTTAGAAAAAGTGAATTTAAAAGTGTGTATCTGTAGACTAGATCTTTTGAACACAGATATCATTTTCAATCAGATGGTCTACAAGAATGAGAGCTATAGTCCAAATACATGTATATATATGTTGAGAAAAGCACCTGCTCTTCCAATAGTCTAAACAGGATGAAGATATTTCACCCAGCCGCTTTGAAGACAATGAAGAGTTGCGGTACTCACTGCGATCCATAGAGAGGCACGCCCCATGGGTACGGCATATCTTCATAGTCACAAATGGTCAGATTCCTTCCTGGCTCAATTTGGACAACCCTCGGGTTACTATAGTAACACATCAGGTAAATGTTTTTTTGAAACTTCTACTTCCTTCTTGCCTAAAGTTAAAAAGAAAAAAGAAAGGTGTTTGTGACATTGATAGATTAGGTCAGTTTTTCCCAACCTTGGCAACTTGAAGATATTTGGACTTCAACTCCCAGAATTCCCCAGCCAGCGAATGCCAAGGTTGGGAACCACTGGATCAGGTGAAGGAGACAAGGGCAGCATTCACAGCTCATGGAAAAATGAGTTAGTACAGTCTTCCCCAATCTTGTGTCTTCAAATCCTCACAAATCAGAAAACACCAAGTTGGAGAACCTTGATTTATTGCAATCTGAATAGTGGCATATATCGTAGTAAACCCTTCTTCCTTGTTTTTCTGTTTGTCTCACGTGCAACATGGCAATGCTGCCTGACCTAAAATAGTGGTTGATGTTCACTATTATTTGTTAAAAACAAAGCAGAACATATAACATAGAATCATAGGAAAGAATCTTGGATGTCTTCTATTCCAACTCCCTACTCAAGGCAGGGGACCTTATATCATCCTGGTTCAAATTGTTCTCAAAAAGCATCTGGAGCTGGAGCACCTACAGGCTGTTCCTTTGAGTTAATCTGTTGGGAAATTTCTCCTAGATTGAATCTTTCTTCCACCCATTACTTCTTGTAGTGCCCTCCGGTACTTTGGAGAATAAATCAATCTCCCCTTCTTTGTGACAACACCTCAAATACTGGAAAGCAGTTCTTCGTGTCCTAGTTTCACTAATATGCCATAAGATTTGTTTTAAATCAACAGAAGATAAAAAAATTCTTGGTGAACTTATTGTAGATATGGAGGCACAAACTAATCTTTATGCAAGATGGCACAATGAAGGCTGCCTCAGTGAAATGTTCTTTGAGAGCATCTACACCAATGACAAATTTCTTGTGTGTCCAATCACACTTGGCCAATAAAGAACCCTACCCTACCCTCTATTCCATTCCATTCCATTCCATTCCATTCTATTGATTTGGTTCACACTTTAATCTATCATATGGGTTCTTGCTTTTGGCTTTTTGTGAAGGTTGACTCTTCCCTTCAGATATTATGGTTTGCTGTAAAACAATCTCAGTGTGATGTGTCTAGGACAGGGATAGGCAAAGCTGGCTCTTCTATGACTTGTGGACTTCAACTCCCAGAATTCCTGAGCCAATCATTTTAGCTCAGGAATTCTGGGAGTTGAAGTCCACATGTCATAGAAGAGCCAACTTTGTCTACCCCTGGTCTAGGATAACAGAGAGTCCTCCAAATCATGATCTCATTTCCTGGGCTAAAGGTATCTTGAAAGAAGTGACACAACCTCTTTCATTTCGACCTTCCTCTGATAACATAGTGATAAAATACACTCATTATAAGAATTATATAATACAGTGTTCCCTCAGTTTTCGCGGGGGATGCATTCCGAGACCACCCGCGAAAGTCGAATTTCCGCGAAGTAGAGATGCGGAAGTAAATACACTATTTTTGGCTATGAACAGTATCACAAGCCTTCCCTTAACACTTTAAACCCATAAATTACAATTTCCCATTCCCTTAGCAACCTTTTAGATTATTACTCATCATGTTTATTTATTAAAGTTTATTTTTTTAAAAAATTATTAAAGGTGGACGAAAGTTTGGCGATGACATATGATGTCATCGGGTGGGAAAAACCGTGGTATAAGAAAAAAACCACAAAGTATTTTTTAATTAATATTTTTGAAAAACCGTGGTATAGACTTTTCACGAAGTTCGAACCCGCGAAAATCGAGGGAACACTACTTGTTATTAAAAGTATTATTTTTTAAAAAATCAACTATTCTTGTATGACATATGTTAAAGTACATTGATGTTTTCCTGTTATCATTGCTGTCAGTATATAGAAAGCAATTAAAGTGAGCTTCTCCAAACCTTTGGACAATATGTTTTGAAGCATGTTTTAATAATTTTTTTAACAAGTAAAGGGTTTTTATTTTTTTATTTTGCTTTATTAATCTAGGACATATTCCAGAATGTGAGTCATCTGCCCACCTTTAGTTCCCCTGCCATTGAAAGCCATGTTCACCGCATTAAAGGTCTGTCCCAGAAGTTCGTTTATTTAAATGACGATGTGATGTTTGGGAAGGATGTTTGGCCTGATGATTTCTATAGCCACTCCAAAGGTCAAAAGGTAAGTTCACTGCAAAAAACAAATGGATACATGGGTTTTGATAGCTCAAACAGCCATTCTTCTAGCCCAGCTTCTACTTAATCAGTTTGGAGGTTACTTGGGGGAAAGATCAGAAGCAACACGAGAAAATATTATGTAATGGAAAGAGTAGTAGATGCTTGGAACAAACTTCCAGCAGACGTGGTTGGTAAATCCACAGTAACTGAATTTAAACATGCCTGGGATAAACATATATCCATCTTAAGATAAAATACAGGAAATAGTAAAAGACCATGAGGTCTTTTTCTGCCGTCAATCTTCTATGTTTCTATCATTGTGTCTGTCATAATAGCCGTAGGAAGTTGAGTTCCTACCCATTTCCCCAATACGTACGTGTGAGATGTGAGTGTTGGTGTCTTACTTTCAGTGAAAAGCAGTAGTTGTTGAAAACAATGTGGAACCCTGTGAAGATGAGTAGATGATTGGATGGAGTTGGTTGACTGCTGAATGTGTCCTGATTTGTAACATCTAAGCAGACATCTGCTGTTTCTTGGTTATCTTGGTCCCATTCCTAGTCTCTGTTCTGCCGGCTCTTGGCACGAGCCTCTAATTAAATGCAAAAGTAGCCAAAACAGACACACACACGGGAAAAGTCAACAATACTTTCTTTATCCACAGAAAAATAGAAGCAAACCCTTCTTTTTGTAGTCAAAGGGCTCAAGTGTAAAACAAACAGACTTGAAGGCAGTGAAATAACAAAAAAACAAACAAACTCAAAGCAATTAACAAGTAGCTGTGAAGTCGTCACAGCTACTCTCCTTCAGACTTGGTTTAACTCACACGGTTAACTATGATTTACGTTCAGAGTCCCGATATCAAAGCAAAGGGTCCTTGGAGAATCCGAAGAGTCAAGGCAAATCCACAATCACGAACAGATAATCTTCCACACTGAAAGGTCCGCACGCTGCCCATTTAACAGCAGCCCTAATTACTTGAACCACACCCAACCACAGGTGAACTCTCTTATCTCTTGTAATACCTCCGTAGCTGCTCTCTTCTATTCATGGCTCTTTGCATGCGTGGGTTATGCTTCCTCATCAGAGTCCAGCGAAGATAAGGATGATGATGAATTGCTTCCTAATGGGCTGCCTGCCATGACCCCCTCTGATGGTCCCATTTCACAGTCACTCCCTGCTTCCCACGATACTTAGCTGCCCGAAGCAGTCGGCAGTAAAACAGGCCTCTGACACTGGGAGGTTTCACCCACATCCACCCCCACAGTCCTTGGAGCAGGAGCTGGGCCAGAGCCAACCACAACAGTCTCCAGTTTTGTTCTCCTTCCCCTCTCCACTACCTCCTACTCTATTTCTCCTTTCCCCATAGCTGTCTTCTGTTGCATTCTTCTTTGCTGTTTCTTCTGGATGCAGTAAGGAAATAGTGGTGTCTGTACTTTTGTGTGCAAGAAAGATTTGTGTGTAAAAGGGAATGATTGTTGCATACGGATTAGGGATCAATTATTTTAATGATTTTAATGATTCATTCAGTGATTATCTGCCATCAAGTCAGTATGAGGATATATTTATTTGTTTGTTTGTTTGTTTGTTTGTTTGTTTGATTTGTATGCCGCCCCTCTCCAGAGACTCGGGGCGGCTAACAGCGACAATAAAACAGTGTACAATAGTAATTTGGTATTGATGATTAAAAATCAATTAATATAAAAACCAAACATACATACATACATATGCTGGTGATATACAATATTTTACTTGACTATTTTTTGATTAATGGAGAATTTTATTCGTAATGCTGATTGACATTTGAATATTATATTTTAAGGGCATGATATTTAATTTAATCATACAATGTTTGATATTTTTGGTTTGTTGAAAAAATCCTAAAATGATGCAACTGTAACATGAAAAAATACAACATAACAAATAAGCAATGATACAAGTTATGTAATGTAATTGTTTGAAGATAAGCAAATTTGGATTTTCTTTTTAAAGGGTATGTATTCAAAATAAGGGTTAGGAAATATGAATGAAATAAGTAGAAGTACCTTGTCTTACGAACCCCTCATCATACGAACTTTTCGAGATATGAACCCAGGGTTGGGATTTTTTTTGCCTCTTCTTACACACTTTTTTCGCCTTACGAACCCGCTGCCGCCGCTAGGATGCCCCACCGTTGAAAGCAGAGCGCTTGTTTTTGCGATCCTGGGATTCCCCTGAGGCTCCCCTCCATGGGAATTCCCACCTCCTGACTTCCACGTTTTTGTGATGCTGTAGAGAAATCCCAGGAGGGGAATCCCAGGATCGCAAAAACGGGTGCTCCACTGGCAACGGAAATCCGGAGGTGGGGTTTCCCAGGGAGGGAGGCCTCAGCGAAATCGCACCATCGCAAAAACACAGAAGTCCGGAGGTGGGGTTTCGAGCTATTCGTGCTATTGCTGTCACTAGTGAGAGCTGTGGATGGGTGCCACAGAGCATGTAGTGGCAAAGGACAAGTGCCAGGAAGCACCAATCAATCCGATGGCTGTGTAAAGACTAACACGTTAATTTAAAATGTATGGATGCTTAGTAACTGCTCCGCAATTTTAAGTTTGTCAGATAACTGAATCACTCAGAGATTACTGGGTTTTTAGGAATTTTAGATGAGGCAAATGAAGCCTTTTTCTTTTACTCTGAGAATTTGGAATTTCAGTTTTTTTCTTTTCCTTTTTTGCTGTCACATGAAGGAACAACAAGAACATGTTTGTCCACATATAAATCAAGGTTAGCATTATATTCTTTGCAGATGCAGCTCAATCTGCTCTACAGAGGTGAGTTTAAGCACTTTCGGGGGGAAATGTGAGCTTGAAAATGTATCCTGTTTTTCTAACCGTTACCAGGTTTATTTGACTTGGCCTGTGCCCAACTGTGCTGAAGGATGTCCGGGTTCATGGATTAAAGATGGTTATTGTGATAAAGCCTGTAACAACTCTGCTTGTGACTGGGATGGAGGCGATTGTATTGGTAAGGAATACTCTACTCCACTCTACTCCACTACTCTACTCTCCTGTACTCTACTCTACTCTACTCTATTCCAGGAGGAAAGTGTTTTTAATAGGAAAGTGAACACAAGAACAAGGGGACACAATCTGAAGTTAGTTGGGGGAAAGATCAAAAGCAACATGAGAAAATATTATTTTACTGAAAGAGTAGTAGATCCTCGGAACAAACTTCCAGCAGACGTGGTAGATAAATCCACAGTAACTGAATTTAAAACATGCCTGGGATAAACATATATATCCATCCTAAGATAAAATACAGGAAATTGTATAAGGGCAGACTAGATGGACCATGAGGTCTTTTTCTGCCGTCAGACTTCTATGTTTCTATTCTAACGGTTTGAGCGATCTGATCCGAACCGGGAGGAACCCATCGCTGATGGCATGTTTATTATTATTTATTATTTAATAGGTTTGTATGCCGCCCCTCTCCGTAGACTCGTTTATGTCTACATTTATGTTTTAGGAAGCCACAGATGCACATTCATCAGACTGTCTTGAGCCGTTCAACGGACTGGTTACAATGACAGGACATTTTAGTCCAACGTTCAGTGGTAAACATGACCATGCAACTGCATCAGGACAGGAAACAAATCATTTCCCCTGCAGCCATGCTTTACTGATACACAAGTATTTCTACAGAGAAAATAAGAGACCTGAGTGTGCAGTGTTGATTTTATTACAAGCACCGAGCATTTGCTACTCATTGGTTTTAACTTCCCCATTTGGATGGAAATGGTTGTGCTCATTTGATAAGCAGGCGAGACGAAACCTAAAATCTCTCATTACAGTCCTCGACTTACAACGACAACAACAACAACAACAATAATAATAATAATAAATTTATTAGATTTGGATGCCGGCCCTCTCCGAAGACTCAGGGCGGCTCACAACAATAATAAAAACAATATTATAGTAGAACAAATCTAATATTAAAAAACATATAAAACCCTATCATTATTTTAAAAACCAAACAACACATTCATACCAAACATACAACAAAGTATAAAAGAGCCTGGGGGAAAGGTGTCTCAACTCCCCCATGCTTGGCGGTATAAGTGAGTCTTGAGTAGTTTACGAAAGACAGGGAGGGTGGGGGCAATTCTAATCTCCGGGGGGAGTTGATTCCAAAGGGCCAGGGCTGCCACAGAGAAGGCTCTTCCCCTGGGGCCCGCCAAACGACATTGTTTAGTCAACTGGACCCGGAGAAGGCCAACTCTGTGGGACCTTATCGGTCGCTGGGATTTGGAGTGTTGTGGAAACGTGGGCGAATCTTGGAAGCCCCACGATGGCTCTCGCGGCTGTGTTCTGCACGATCTGAAGTTTCCGAACACTTTTCAAAGGTAGCCCCATGTAGAGAGCATTACAGTAATCGAACCTCGAGGTGATGAGGGCATGAGTGACTGTGAGCAATGATTCCCTGTCCAAATAGGGCCACAACTGGTGCACCAGACGAACCTGGGCAATGGTTCTTTTAGTGACCATTTGCCATTACAATGGTACTGAAAAAAAGTGACTTGTGTCCATTTTTCACACTTACGACCGTTGCAGCCTCCCTGTGGTCATGTGGTCAGAATTCAGACCCTTGACAATTAATTTATATTTATGACGGTTGCAGTATCCCAGAGTCATGCGGTCCCCTTCTACGACTTCCTGACAAGCAAAGTCAATGGGGAAGCCAGATTCACTTAGCAACCGTGTTATTGACTTAACATCGGCAATTGTCCCAGCGATCGGTTAAATCCCACAGAGTCAGCCTTCTCCAGATCCCGTCAACTAGACAATGTCATCTGGCGGGACATTATTATTATTATTATTATTATTATTATTATTTATTAGATTTGTATGCCGCCCCTCTCCGAGGATTCAGAGTGGCTCACAACAAGAGAAAACAGTACAAATCCAATATTTTTTTTAAAAAACTGTTTAAAACCCTTAACATAAAAACAATTATATAAATAATATATATAAACATCAATATAAATTTTATAATAAATAAATAAAAATAAATGAATTAAGGGCTACCTGTAAAACATTTTACTTTTAAATATATAAAAGCACTTCGTAATTTAAGAATTAAGCTACAGTCATCCCTTTTATTTATTTAATTGGATTTATATGTTGCCCCTCTCCGAGGGCTTGGCAGCTTACAACATATAAAAGACTATGCAACATCATAATCCAATTAATTTAAAATAGTTAATCTAAAACCACCATAGTATTAAAATCAGCCATTGCCATTCACACAACAAAGTTACACTACATTTGTTTGGCCAGGGGGCTAGGGTCTAATGGCTTCAACCCTGGCGGCATAAATTAGTCTTGAGACTCTTGCAGAAGGTGAGGAGGGTGGGGGCCCCCCACAGAGAAGGCTCTTCCTCTAGGCCCTGCCAAGCGACATTGTCTAGTTCAGTGTTTCCCAACCTTTTTGGAGCCGCGGCACATTTGTCATATTTTCAAAATCCTGGGGAACATGGAGGGGGGGGGCGCTAAAAAAAGTTTGGACAAAAAAAATATCTCTTCCTCCCTTTCGCTCTATTTCTCTCTCCCTCCCTCTTTCTCTCTCTTCCTTCCTTTCTCTCTCCATCCCTCTTTCTTTCTCTCTTCCTTCCTTCCTCTCTTTCTGTCTCCTCCTTCCTCTCTCATCTCTCTTTCCTTCCTCTCCCTCCCTTTCTCTCTTTCCTTTCTCTCCCTTTCTGTCTATCCTTTCTATCTCTCACCCCTTCTCCCTCTTTCATTCCCTTTCTCTCCCTCCCTTTCTCTCTCATTCCTTTATCTCTCTCTTTCCTTCCTATCTCTTTCTTTTTCTCCCTCCTTCATATCTTCTTTCTCTCCCCCCTTCCTCCCTCTTTCCTTTCTCCCCCTCCCTTTCTCTTCCTTTTTCTCTATCCTTTCTACTTCTTACTCTTTCTTTCTCTCCCTCCTTCATTCAATTTTCTCTCCCTCCCTTTCTCTCTCTTTCCTTTCTTTCCCTCCCTTTCTCTTCCTTTTTCTCTATCCTTTCTACTTCTTACTCTTTCTTTCTCTCCCTCCTTCATTCAATTTTCTCTCCCTCCCTTTCTCTCTCTTTCCTTTCTCTCCCTCCCTTGTTCTCCCCTGGGGCTGCCTGTGCCTGCCCTGCACCACACAACACAGACGGACAGCCCCCGGTCGTTGGTTCGTCACCCCCCACCCCCCCACGGAGGGAGATCAGGCTGGCGAGGGCGGTAGATCTGCGTCACCAGCCAATGGAGGGAGATCGGGCTGGCGGGGGCGGCGAATCCACCTCCCCAGCCGCGCGGAGGGAAATCCGGCAGGCGGGCGGGTGGCCGCGGCTCCCTGCGCGCCCCTGGAAAAGCCTACAGGGAATGGTGCCCGGGGCCGCTGCAGCCGCCCCCCCGCCCCCCGCCATCTCCCCGCGACTGCCTGCGCCGCTGCAGCGCTCCCACCGCCAGTGCCCTCCCGCCGGGCCCCAAAGGACACTTGCCGCCGCCGACACGGCCAGGTGTGCCGACGACGACAGGGAAACTGCAGCTGGACGGGGCGCTGCCGTGCCGGTGCCTCCGACCTCCCGGTTCCTGCTCGATGCCGCGGTTTCTGGCGCTCTCCTGCTGGGCCCCAAAGAAGGAAGGCGGGAAAAAGGTGCGAAGAATGAAGCTCTCCTTCTTCCTGCCTTCCTTCTTTGGGGCCCAGCAGGAGAGCGCCAGAAACTGCGGCATCGGGCAGGAGCCGCGGCACACCTGGCGGTGGCCGCGGCACACCGGTTGGGAAACGCTGGTCTAGTTGACTAACCTTTTCTCTTTTACTTAAGATTTTCCACCCTGGCAATATGTAGCACTGCCATTTTTGTTTTCCTCGTTTAGGTAACAGTGCGGGTAGCCGTTACGGTGCTGGTGTTGGAGCTGTTGGCGGTGTAGGAAATGTCCCATCCTGGCAGTTTGGTGCAGGGATAAATGGAGTTTCTTATTGCAACCAAGGCTGTGCGAATTCATGGCTGGCTGACAAATTCTGTGATCAGGCATGCAACGTTCCCTCTTGCGGATTTGATGCCGGTGACTGTGGGCAAGGTAAGTCAATACATATTTAGTAACAAGGCCTTGTGTGCGAAGGACGTTAGCACCGGAAATCAAATGCTTTTTGGTTTGGACACTTTTTGGTTTGGGGACATTTTATTATTTTTTACGCTGTTTTTACCCTTTTTTTCTCCTTATTAAGATATATAGAGGTGGAGTAAAATAGGCCTTTACTAATAGATAGCATAATAGGATAAGCAAATTGAATGGTTAAATAGGAGCCTAACCTTTCTGTCTTTTAATTGGATGACTTCAACTCCCAGAATTCTCCAGCCAGCAAACTCTGCAAAACCTAGGGCTTGGAAAACATTCTTCAAAGAGAGTAACAATGAAGAGCTTGCAAGCCAGTAAGAGCTGGGAACATTGTTAGCGCCTGGTTAGAGCTGGAAAGAAACTTATTTGGAGCAAGTTAGAGCAATGAAAAAAAAACCTGCAAAGACTTAGGGCTTGGAAAACATTCTTCTAAGAGAGTAACAATGAAGAGCTTGCAAGCCAGTAAGAGCTGGGAACATTGTTAGCGCCTGGTTAGAGCTGGAAAGAAACTTATTTGGAGCAAGTTAGAGCAATGAAAAAAAAACCTGCAAAGACTTAGGGCTTGGAAAACATTCTTCTAAGAGAGTAACAATGAAGAGCTTGCAAGCCAGTAAGAGCTGGGAACATTGTTAGCGCCTGGTTAGAGCTGGAAAGAAACTTATTTGGAGCAAGTTAGAGCAATGAAAAAAAACCCTGCAAAGACTTAGAGCTTGGAAAACATTCTTTGCAGAGAGTAACAATAAAAGAGCCTGCAAGATAAGAGCTAGGAAGATCGTTAGCAGCTAGTTAGGGCTGGGGAAAAATAAGCTATATTCAGAGTATAAGACACACCCAAATTATCAGCCTCTTTTAGGGAGGAAAAAGTTGCGTCTTATACTCCTAAAAATACAGTATGTAAATAACACTACTCTCTTCTTCCAGATCACCTTGGTGAGCTGTACAAAGTGACTCTTCAAAAGAATCAGACTCATTATATCATCCCGAAAGGTGAATGTCTACCTTATTTCAGCTTTGCTGAAATAGCCAAGAAAGGGCTGGAAGGCGCTTATAGTGACAACCCAATCATACGCCATGCTTCTATTGCTAACAAATGGAAGACAATCCACCTGCTAATGCACAGTGGAATGAATGCGACTGTGATTCATTTTAATCTTACATTTCAAAGTAAAGATGAGGAAGAATTCAAGATGCAAATAACCTTAGAAGTGGATACTAGGGAGGAATCCAAGTCGAATACAACTGCCACTCAGCAGCCTGCGGGAGATTTGAAAGCTACAACTTCAGAGCCAGAAGCGGAAATGATATTTGAGAATATTCCTGAAGAAAGACGTTTCCCAAGAGTTAAAAAACGTCTCAACGATACGTCCAATAATTTAGATGAAGAGATGGTAATTCAGGCAGTTAATATGTCTGCTCTCCCTGAAGATGTAAAGATAGCTCTGCAGAATTTGGAATTGCAGCTGATAGTTGGCGATATCACTCAGAAAGGTTATAATCTATCCAAGGCTGCTCTCTTTAGATCACTCCAATTGATGCCTTCAGAAACAAAGTCGGTGCTAAATGATCTTGAGGAATCAAGGACAGGGGACAAAGGGCTGAAAATGGTTGGGAAGGCCATGCTTTCGCAGAGACGTTTCCAAAATGGCGATGAAGGCAAAATACCAGGATTTGCACCAACAAGTAGCATTTTGGTGGAAATGAGGGTAACCAACAATTTAAACAACCGCTCTACAGTAAAACCGAAACCTACATCTGTTGTTAGGAATGTGGATAAAAAGCACAGGTCCCAGGATAAAGCCTTGAATATCCTTCTGCAGACAGAAATCCAGGAAAGGATAATTGAACAAAAGAAGAAAGAAATAGATGTAAATCCGCCATTTTCTGAGGAAGATATCGTAGAAGGTCCGAGAAGAAAATTACAGTATTACACTGGGAATTATCAAGGATTTTTGCCATGGGAAAAACATAAGTATTTCCAAGATCTTCTTGATGTGAGTATCCAAAGGACTGAAATATTTTAGCAATTTTTTATTAAGTCAACTGGAACATTAGCCAAAATGTGAATTTAAAGAATTCTGTTTTAGGCAAGACAGTTAAAAGGTTCATAAAGTGATCAAAAGAAAGACACATGTGAATTGGTTGCTGTACAAAAGTCAGTCTTAAATGGAAAGTTGGGACATACTGAAGAGACTCAAATTTAGTCCTGTTAGGTCTTGAGTTGAGCCCATCTCCTCCACTGGTGCGCCTGCCTTCCCTCCCCTGGTTCTTGGAAGAGCCGCTTGCTGTGCCGCTTGATGCCTGAGAGAAGCACCGGGTGGCTGTTTTGAATGGGGCAGGAGCAGTTTCTGCAGTGGGAGGGATCCAGTCTGAGGCTCTTAGGTTGGGGCGTCTCCCTGGGAATCGCTGCCTGGTCCAGCCTGGGTGTTTGGAAAAACAGGACAGTGCAGAAAGGTCAAAGGGAGAGAAGGAGGAGGGGCCTTACCAGCAGATAAGAACTGCAAGGCTCTGCTGTACTTCTTTTGGGTAAGCCATCCCTGTGTAGCTCTCAGGTCCCCATGCACCCACCAGCGCACGCCCTTTGACCAAGTGCAGTGGGCACAAACATGTTTCCCTCCACTGCTATTGGCCTTACGTTTGCGGGCAGCCATGGTTAGCTTTACATGTCCCACGGGCTGATAGGTAAGGCTGAGTGTGCTTAGTACTCTCCCCCGGGACCTCTGGGACCGCCTTCTGCCGCACGAATCCCAGCAGCCAATCAGGTCCCACAGACTTGGCCATCTCCGGGTCCCGTCGACTAAACAATGTCGTCTGGCGGGACCCAGGCGAAGGGCCTTCCCTGTGGCGACCACGGCCCTCTGGAACCAACTCCCCCCGGAGATTCGAATTGCCCCTACTCTTCCCGCCTTCCGCAAGATGTTGAAGACCTATCTATGTCGCCAGGCATGGGGGGAATAATTATCTCTTCCCCCCACTACCATCTTTTTTCCTGACTGTAATACATGAGAATGGTATGATTGTGCAGTAATGATTGTTTTGAATATTTATGGGCTTTAAATTTAGTTTTTAATTTATATTGGATTTGTACTCTGTATATTGTTTTGTTGTTGTTGTGAGCTGCCCCGAGTCTCCGGACAGGGGCGGCATATAAATCTAATAAATATATAAATATATAATATATATATCTTCACCCAGACTCCTCAGCACAGCTGCTGGGGTGGCCAAGGACCATATGGCTGCACCGCCAATATTGCCCCCACCCACCTGCTGGCCCATGCCCTTCAGCCTTACCTTTGCGGTGAACAGACCTTTGCGGGCTAGAAGATAGGGACAACAGCTGGGAGGTGTGAGGCTCGGGCGGGATTGAATTCCACTGCGCGGGCTAGATACATTGCCTCGGCAGGCCGTATCCGCCCATGGGCTGTAGTTTGAGGATCCCTGCTCTAAATTAAGCAATTAATTTAAAAACCAATTATAATGCAGTGATGGCGAACATTTTTTCCCCTCGGGTGCCGAAAGAACATGCACGCACACTACCGCACATGCGCAAGTGCCCACACCCATAATTCAATGCTTGGGTAGGGCAAAAACAGTTTTCCCCACCCCTGGAGACCCTCTGGAGGCCGGAAATGGCCTGTTTCCCAACTTCTGGGGGGCCTAGTAGGCCGGTGTTTCACCCACCCCAGGCTCCAAAGGCTTCCCTGGAGCCGGGGAGGATAAAACGCCCTCCCCCACCCCCCTGGAGGCTCTCTGGAAGCCAAAAATGTCCTCCCAGAGCATCTGTGTGAGCTAAAAATCAGCTGGCCAGCACACACATGGCACGTTGGAGCTGAACTAGGGCAACGGCTCGCGTGCCAGTAGATATGTCTCCGCGTGCCACCTGTGCACCCGTGCCTTAGGTTCGCCATCACTGTTATAAACAAAGATGGGTTAAGAAAGTAATTTAGGCTCTTGGATTAAGTAAAAAAAAAATATTCAAGCTGAATAGATTTTTTTGGTTATGTGAGCATGATCTGTGCCCTTGTTTTTTAGGAAGAAGAATCATTAAAGAAGGAGCTGGCCTATTTTATAGAAAGTAAACTTGTTGGAAGGCAGCTAAAAGATACATTTGCTGATTCCCTCAGATATGTAAATAAGCTTCTAAATGGAAAATTTGGATTCACCTCTCGGAAAGTCCCTGCTCATATGCCCCATATGATTGATCGAAAAGTCATGCAGGAACTACATGATCTGTAAGTCCAATGGGGAAGGGTGCCTCCTTAAGAATTCTGTTTATTTATTTAAATATTTTTCTCTGGCTTTTCTACTTGAAACCCTCTATGACTAAATAATCATAGCTCTTGGTTGCTTGAAATATTATAAAAGCTCATTGTAATATACACACTTAGCATGGTTTGTGCTCAGTTATCTTCAGAGTCTTAAAATGATGTAGGGCTGTCGTTGTTTTTCTAAGCTGTTCCAGGCAAATATCTTTGAATATTCAGTGATTGGAGAGTATGACTGCTGTCAATATACTCGACTCCCCTGCCTCTGAAGCCATGGATTGGATGACAATGTGAAAGGCAACTTTTGCATATACAGTGGTACCTCTACTTATGAACTTAATTCGTTCCATGACCAGGTTCTTAAGTAGAAATGTTTGTAAGAAGAAGCAATTTTTCCCATAGGAATCAATGTAAAAGCAAATAATGCGTGAGATTGGGGAAACCACAGGGAGGGTGGATACCCTGTTTCCTCCCAGGAGATTCCTAGAGAGGCCCCAAAGAGGCTTCTTCCCGCCTTTTCCGGCCCTGTTTCCTCCCAGGAGATTCCTAGAGAGGCTCCACAGAGGCTTCTTCCTGTCTTTTCCGGACCTGTTTCCTCCCAGGAGATTCCTAGAGAGGCCCCACAGAGGCTTCATCCTGCCTTTTCCGGCCCTGTTTCCTCCTAGGAGATTCCTAGAGAGGCTCCACAGAGGCTTCTTCCTGTCTTTTCCGGACCTGTTTCCTCCCAGGAGATTCCTAGAGAGGCCCCACAGAGGCTTCTTCCTGCCTTTTCCGGCCCTGTTTCCTCCTAGGAGATTCCTAGAGAGGCCCCACAAAGGATTCTCCCCGGCCCTGTTTCCTCCCAGGAGATTCCTAGAAAGGCCCCATGGAGGCTTCTCCCTGCCTTTTCCGGTTAGAGTTTCGGAGGCTCTGGTTTGTAAGTGGAAAATGGTTCTTGAGAAGAAGCAAAAAAAATCTTGAACACCCGGTTCTTATCTAGAAAAGTTCGTAAGTAGAGGTGTTCTTAGATAGAAGTACCACTGTATAAATGCACTGGAATAGGGCTTCTTGTTGGGAGTAGGATAGGAAAAGGTCTGATTTTTGTAGGACCTGAGTTGCACAGATGTCATGACACATGCTTAGGATTGACATTGCAGAAGAATGACTTATAACAAATCTTAACAAATGTCTGTCATGTCTGAACAATTTTAATTTTTGCAGGACAATATGCTGACTTTGTAAATCACTTAGAAAAAGTTGTAAAACACTACAAAGCGGTATAGAAGTCTGAAGTGCTTTTGCTACTAGAAATAGTTATTCAAACTGCAAATGTGAGTGATTAATTTCTTTTTTTCTGGACAGTTTTCCTGAAGAATTTGACAAGACTTCCTTTCATAAAGTACGCCATTCTGAAGATATGCAGTTTGCCTTTTCATATTTCTATTATCTCATGAGTGCAGTTCAGCAACTCAATATTTCCCAGGTTTTTGATGAAATTGATACAGATCACTCTGGAATCTTATCTGACCGGGAAATTCGTACATTGGCCACAAGAATTCATGAACTCCCTCTAAGTTTGCAGGTAATTAAAAAACAACAAGCATCTTCTTCCATATAATTACAGAAAGTAGGGTTTAGATTCAGCTTTACGAACATGCAATTTAATTGGCCAAAGTAGTTTTCTGAGTGGGCTTCATACATAAGAGCCAGGGTGGCACAGCAGGTAGAGTGCTGTACTGTAGGCCACTGAAGCTGACTGTAGGTCTGTAGGTCAGCGATTCAAATCTCATCACCGGCTCACGGTTGACTCAGCCTTCCATCCTTCCGAGGTGGATGTGGGCCTTCTCCGGGTCCCGTCAACAAAACAATGTCGCTTGGCAGGGCCCAGGGGAAAAGCCTTCTCTGTGGCGGCCCCAACACTCTGGAATCAACTCCCCCCAGAGATTAGAATTGCCCCCACTCTCCTTGCCTTTCGTAAGCTCCTTAAAACCCACCTCTGTCGTCAGGCATGGGGGAATTGAGACATTCCTACCCCCTAGGCCTTTATAATTTATGCATGGTATGTTTGTTTGTATGGATGTTTAGTTTTATAATAAGGGTTTTTTAGTTGTTTTTAGTATTGGATTTACATGATGTTTTTTATTACTGTTGTTAGCCGCCCCGAGTCTACGGAGAGGGGCGGCATACAAATCCAACAAAGAAAGAAAGAGAGAGAGGGAGGGAGGAAAGAAAGAAAGAAAGAAAGAAAGAAAGAAAGAAAGAAAGACCCGGATTGTGGACGCAATAGGCTAGCTCGGTTAAAAAGTGCTATTGCTAACATGTTGTAAGCCACCCTGGGTCTAAGGAGAAGGGCGGCATAAAAATTGAATAAATACAATAAATACATTTCTAAAATATTTCACAGAAAGTCACTGAATCTTGCTCAATGAGTGAAATGAAAAGGTATCTTCCTAAAGGATTGTGCCAATTATATTTTTAAACATATGACAAATGATACAACTATATTCATTTAAAATATCGCCTCTACCATATGTGTCAGCACAGTAACCTCTCCCAGGCTTGTATTTTCTGTAAAAACATAAAAAGTGTTTTTTCTACTTCTAATGAACCACAGCTTGCATCATCTGAACAAGATAAGCAGTGGTTGATATTAATTGTGGAAAGTTTTAAGCGAGCTACATTCAAACCGTGGTTAAGAAAACAATTCCACTTTGCAGCTGGGATGTAAAAGTCGCTATAGAAATTAATGTTGACCTAGGACTCGGAATCCCTAGATTTAGAATCTCATTCAATCATGGAACTTATTTCATAAATGTTGGGGGAATCTTATTGTAAACTGTTTCACAGAGTTGTTGAGTACGGGAGTGTATAAGGTTAAAAGATAAATAGTGCTAATTTGAAGCAAATAGAGTTTTCATAAACAAAATAAAATTCTGTGACATGAACTGAGGAGAAGACAGTTGCCAACTGATACATAGGTTCCTATGATATTTCTAAAGTGACTTTTGGTAGCTATTTAAAATGAAGTACAGTAGTCCCTCACCTATCGCTGGTGTAATGTTCCAGACCTGGCCGCGATAGGTGAAATCCGCGATGGGGAATTTATCGACTGATAGTACTTATTTAAGTATTTATATTGTAATTGTTTGGTAAGTTTTCATTGTTTTAAGTGTTTATAAACCCTTCCCACACAGTATTTATTTTAGATACAGTATTTAAATACAGTATTTACAATTTTAGATTTTATTTTTTTTAAAAAACCCTGCCGATCGAGTTCGGCAGGCTGTTTAAATCTGCCGATCGACTTCCTCAGAAACCCTTGATGAAGTGAAGCCACAGTAGGTGAAGCGCGGTATAGCAAGGGACTACTGTATCCTATTTTGAATCTTAATTCTCAGAGAGTTTGGAATATATTTTGAATATACCATTTCAGATTGTTGAATGTTGTTCCATATACCAAAATTCCTTTTTTATAGAAACAGGAAGAAAGACTATTGCCTATCCTTTTCTTGATTATCCAATCTTACAAAAAAATATTATTGAATTTTGGGGGAGTGACTTATTTGCATCTCAAGCAGAAACTGTGTACAGGTTGGGCAGCTTTCACCACGATGCTAAAACAGATTAATATGCTGAGAGAATCACATTTATATTTATTATATTTTTAAGACTGTGAAGATTGCAGTAGGAAAAATGCATAAACCCTTTCCCTTTTTATCTCTGTCTTACTAGGATTTAACAGGACTGGAGCAAATGTTAATAAATTGTTCTAAATCCCTTCCATTAAATATAACTCGAATTAACATCATACCACCAACTCAAGAAGCATACTACGATCCCAATCTGGTAAGCAACTGCTATAATGTGAGTTCGTTCTGACTTTAATTTGTACAGGCAGTCATATCAGACAAAATTAATTTGCAACAAATATATAATTTGTGGTAGATAACATTGTTAAATTAACATACTTAAATATCTTCTATTCAATAAACTGTTAGATGCCATAGTGAAAAATGCATGTTTAAAGATGCTTCATTTCATTGATAAGAAACAATCTCCATTTTATATGTCAACAGAATGAACATATCCATATTTTTCTGTTTATTCATTCATTGATAAATAGAGTGCTTCCTCTCACCAGAACTACTTCTGAAAATCTTGTTAGGGAAAGAAAAAATAGCAATAATAGTATGAAACAACTGCAATTCATGAATTCAAATTTTCTACAACTATATTAAATTAGATTTTGGAAATTAACAATAATATTTTTAATTCATCACAAAACTAACATTTTCCATTGCCTGGAATTGAACTGTATAACAACTGTGATGTTGATCAGTAATCATCCACTGATGATGTTACCTAGTTAGGTAATGAAATTTCTACAGGCAAACAACTAAGCTCAGATAACACTAAGAACTCCTCAATTCAATCCTAAACTGCATATATTTGATTTGAACTGTATAGTTTTTTTCTGCTGACCCTAAATGCCATGATTCTGTTCAAATACTTTATAAATAATAAGGAAACAAATTCTTACTCCAAGGGATAATAATCCAAAATTTGACAATAAATAAAAAAATGGAAATAGGAAAATATTGAACGTGAAATTGTGTACAAAGTCTTTGGCAGAATGAGATACAGTGGAACCCCGACATAAGAGCTGCTCTACTTAAGAGCAACTCGAGATAAGAGCTGGGAGGGGAGAGATATTTTTGTTCTACTTACAAGCCCAAATTCGAGATACAAGCGCCAAGGAGCTGTCTCCTGAAGCCAAACGCTAACTTCCGCGTTCGGCTTCAGGAGACAGCTGCGAAGCGGCGCGCGTGTTTTAAAAGGTTGCAGCCGGCCTGGGGGGCTCGGGGGGGTGCTTGCAGCTTTCTTTCTTGCTCTTTTTCTTTCTCTCTTTTACCTTCCCTTCCTCTATTTCTTCTTTTCTTTCTCCTTCCCACCTTCTTCCCTCCCTCCCTCCCTTCACTCATTCCTCTCTTACTCTCCCCTTTCATAAGTTTCCTTGCTTCCTTCCTCTGTTCCTGTCCCTTCCCTCTTTCCTTCCTTCCTTCCCACCCTCCGTCCATTCATTCACCCATTCCTCTCTTGATCGCTTAAAGCCGGTCCCTGGTGCAAAAAGGGTTGGGGACCTCTGTCCTACAGGATTGGGTGGCAGAGAAGTTGAACATATGTAAATTTAAAAGTTTAAGAAAGTTTACAAGTTAAGTGAAAGAAACTTCATTATTCATTTATATGTACATGTACATTTCTTCATTAAAAACATGTCTTTCTGCATAATTTAGACTAACTTTGTGAGTTTTTTGAGGGCTGGAACCAATTAAAATTATTTACATTAATTCCTATGGGGAAAAGTCGTTCTAGATAAGAGCTGCTCGACTTAAGAGCCCAGGTCCGGAACGAATTAAACTCGTATCTCGAGGTACCACTGTATAAGACATTTTACATGCTTTACATCTTACAATGTACAAAAAGCTCAGTTCTATAATATTTTCATGGTCCCCTTTGGGTACTTAAGAACATTCATGATTTCTATTAAGCTGCAATTTTCATCTTTAAAGAAAAACGTGCTTGAAATGTACTATACTATACTTTTATATACCACTATACATGTCAGGTACAAACAACCGAGTCCATGTGTGAAGATTCAAAATTACTGATTTATTGCCCAAGCTTTTGCACAAGAATCTTCTTAGATTAAAATGTTCCACTTGGATAAAATTGGACAAGGGTCAACAGTAAGGGAGAAATTGGATTTAATCCTCTTGTGACCACATAGAAATTCTAAACTGTTGCCCCACTTGACTCCTCCCCTTGACCTGACAGCCTCTCTCTTACAATAGTATATACTACTGATGCTATAGATCAGTGGTTCTCAACCTTTCTAAGGCCGCGACACCTTAATACAGTTCCTCATGCTGTGGTGACCCCCAACCATAAGTCTAGCGCCAATTCTCCCAACAGAGCTTTGAGCTGATTGGCAGGAAGGTCAGAGAGATGCACCCACTGTAAATGCCTGATTGGTCGGATTGTAAAAATATGTTCCAAGATGCCAGAATAGAAGCTTTAGTTCCTAATACCAGAGAAATTTGTCTTTTCCCAGGGTCTCAGGCGACCCCTGTGAAATGGTCATTCGACCCCCAAAGGGGTCCCGACCCCCAGGTTGAGAACCACTGCTGTAGAATCTTCACATTTTTATTTGAATTGTTTCAGTTGGGTTTCTGTGTATAAGATGTAAGTCTGGGGGTTTTTTATTTTAAAAAAATCACTTTAGAATGGATGTGTTTTTAGAATTATTTATAGTTTTGCCAGCAAATGTTATTTAACTGGAATTAGGAATCCCTGCTCAGATCTTGGTGTATTTTCTGATTCTCAAAGATTGACAAGCATTTTTCTTCCCTGCTGGAGAATACATTGCGTACTGTAACACACACACACACACACACACACACACACACACACATATATATGTATATATATATATATATGTATATATGAAATATGGAAATGAGGGCAATTATTTTTAAAATTACCTTATTTTGTATAATATTAGAATTATGTCTTGACATTTGCTGAATAAATGCTATAAATTCTAGTTCTTTGTGGAAATAAAAAAATATCAGCAACCTTTTCTAACTGAAAATAAAAATATAGAGGTAATGATCCATATTTTTTCATAATTTCTTTTTTTCCAGCCTCCAGTGACTAAAGGTCTGCTAATGAACTGTAAACTAGTGACTGATAGAATTCGCAAAGCATATAAGGACAAAAACAAATATAGGTATTGATGTGTTATTTTACTTAAACTGCCACAATGATAATAAATAACTAAAGAACCATCTATGAACTGTGTTTGTTTTGAAAAACTCAGATTTAAAGCCACCTTGTAACAAAGCATGACATCATAGAAGTGAAAATAATTTATTTTTTTTTAAAAGGATTTGAATATATACGATGCTAGGTCTGTCTTTAATATGCAACATTGTATTTTCATAAGAGGACTATAAACCCTCAATGGCACCTAGTGTAGTGATATCAGAGGTGGGTTGCTTCTGGTTCAGCCTGGTTCAACAAACCAGTAGTGGCAGTGGTGGGAGGCTCCACCCACCAACTCAGGGCATTTCCGTGCAGGTGCAGAAACAAACCGGTAGTGACAGTATTTGCAACCCACTACTGTGTGATACGTAGAATGATTAGCCTTAATTATGCCATATGCCCATAATAATTAAACTCTAATCAATAATTTTCTACTGTAGGTCTCTTCATTATAAGTTATTCAATAATAGCGATAGATGCAAAATTTAACTAGCAGGGGTGCCATCAAGGGTTGAAGCCTTGCATTTTTAAAAATGTGTATCCCATATAAAAACTTCAGATCGTGCAGAATGCAGCTGCGGGAGCAATCATGGGCTTCCCAAGGTATGCCCATGTTACACCAACACTCCGCAGTCTGCATTGGTTGCCGATCAATTTCCAGTCACAATTCAAAGTGTTGGTTATGACCTATAAAGCCCTTCATGGCATCGAACCAGAATATCTCCTGGACCGCCTTCTGCCGCACAAATCCCAGCGACCGGTTAGGTCCCACAGAGTTGGCCTTCTCCGGGTCCCGTCGACTAAGCAATGTCGTTTGATGGGACCCAGGAGAAGAGCCTTCTCTGTGGCGGCCCCGACCCTCTGGAACCAGCTCCCCACAGATATCAGAGTTGCCCCCACCCTCCTTGCCTTTTGCAAGCTCCTTAAAACCTAAACTCATCAGACATGGGGGAATTGAAATTTCCCTTCCCCCTAGGTTTATAGAATTTATACATGGTATGCTTGTATGTATGAGTGGTTCTTTAAATTGGGGTTTTTTAGATTGTTTTTTAATATTAGATTTGTTTACATTGTCTTTTTATATTGTTGTTAGCCGCCCCGAGTCTTCGGAAGAGGGGCGGCATACAAATGTAATAAATACAAATACAAAAAGGGTAACACTTTGATTGTGTGGTCACAGATGCCAATTTGACTTTTTTTGATAATGGAGATGCTACATCCTGGTTTTATTATTTGCAAACTAGAAGAAGGAAATTAGGTTGGGAATGGTTGAATTAATAAATAATAAATAAATAATAAATGTAAAAGGACCAGAACTCTGATTTTAAAACCTCTCCATGTAGTAATTATCCTGGACAGGGTGAGGAAAAGCTAGCAAAAGAAAGATCAAGTTCAAAAATGGGCAGGATCCTTTGGACCCTTTTCCCACAGAAAAGGAAACACTGGGAGCCCCAAAACCCTTTTGACATCCTAAAATGAAGATAACACTGCATATATCATTTTTTATCTTTATGCTCTATATTAAAAAACTATAGTGTGCTGCATATATGAAAGCAGTGACCTGCTACATAGAAAACACATTTTTATTTCTGTATGCAACAAAAAACATTCTGAACTCCAGAAAAAAAATGGGTTGAAATGCTCAATAAATCACATGCCGGCGAGTGTCGCACATTGGTGATTCTGATGCATATTTTAAGTGACAGGGGAGCCACAGCAGAGGGATGAAAGAGCCACATATGACTCTGGAACTGCAGTTGCAGACTCTTGCCCTAACTCATCCTGATAGGAGAGGCAATTGGGCAGTGGCTCAGATTCTCCTAATTCTTCCATTGTAAGACCTCTTGAACAGAGATAAGCATACGTAGCTCACCCTGCCTGTCTTTCCCATTTTTCAACACACACATACACACAAATACAACATGAGAGTTCAGAAATGCAGATGCAAGCACAATACATTCCTTTGTCACACAGAAGGAAATACAGATGCCTTTTCTCATCTCAAGCGGCACACCAGGTCATTATGAAGAAAGCAGATCTCCATGTCTCTATCTCTGCATTATATGAATTTATTTTATTTATTTATTTATTCAATTTATTTATTCAATTTTTATGCCGCCCTTCTCCTTAGACTCAGGGCGGCTTACAACATGCTAGCAATAGCACTTTTTAACAGAGCCAGGATATTGCCCCCATAATCTGGGTCCTCATTTTACCCACCTTGGAAGGATGGAAGGCTGAGTCAACCATGAGATTTGAACCCCTGACCTACAGATCTTCAGTCAGCTTCAGTGGCCTGAAGTACAGCACTCTACCTGCTGCGCCACCCTGGCTCTTTAGAGTTAACCTTTAGAGTTTTAAGTAATTTCTAACGGATATATGGGAAAGAATGGAAGAAAATAGAATTTTTCACATTTGGAGGTATTTACTAAAATATCACAGACTGACTAAGGATGAATCAGACAGTTCTGGATCAAATAAAAGCTGGCTACTTCCTTGAAATAATCAGCAAGTTGAATGAGGGATGCAAGTGGATGAAATTTTGACACAATTGAGGGAGGTGAAAGGGTAGAAACAGAAAATAGAGCAGATGAAAGAAGTATGACTATAATAGTGCTGAAAGAGCTATTAGTTATTCCTGGAGACGGGGTAAGATTGCAAGCATTTCTCCATAGAATTTGACTGTATGGAGTCAAATCCATGACTCTATAGGGCCATGAATTTGACTCCAACTCAGTTGTTCTTGACTTGAACTATGAAGAAAAGGATAATGCCTTTCCTTTAATTTCCTAGTTCATATTATTTTGCTAATGCTTACGTTTTTTTATATATATCATCAAGGTTTGAAATCATGGGAGAAGAAGAAGTAGCATTCAAAATGATCCGTACTAATGTTTCTCATGTAGTTGGACAGCTTGATGACATACGGAAAAATCCCAGGTCTGCATTTCTAATCAATTTTTAATCTCTTATTTTTTAATCTCTTAGAAGAAATACTTTGAATAGGCTTTTGATTGTTGATGGTTTAACTTATAATTTCATGCTTATTTTAGATTATACTGAAATTTTAGTGATTTTCAATTATTCTCATTTAATGACCATTTAAGCATCTTTTAATAAACACAATTATAATGATCAAAACTATTAATATCCCAGTTGCCTTTGATTTGTTTAATTTCTAAATTGAGATTGTTCCAGAGCTTAAATAGGAATCTTATTGCATTATCTGTCACTTTTAAGGTTTGAATAAGTTTATGAGAGAGCAGGAAGGCATCTACAGAGATTTTCACATATAACACTGTATTCATATAATACTACCCTGTTTTCCCTCAAATAAGACATCCCCTGATAATAAGCCCAATCGGGCTTTTGAGTGCATGGCAACAAGGCCAAGGGCTTATTTTCAAAAAATGTAAGACAGGGTCTTATTTTTGGGGAAACAAGTTGCAAAGAATGTACAGTTGTGTTAAGTATGTCAGCTGTGGCCATTCTTGAATGCCTCCGATCTTCAAGAATTATCTATGCCTTTGTTGTATCATGTCTTATAATGCACTCTGTTGCATTCTCCTTGAAGGGAGGCCAAAGATTTCAGTTGATAGAAAACATAGTTGTTGGATTGTTAATAGTGCCTCATACTGTGAGTATATGAAAGGTCAGCATAAATTGCCAATTATTTCCTGATTTCAGAAGATAGTAGATGTAAACCTTAAAATTTTGAGCAGCAATGAGCTTGGTTATCTGAGTCTTTGGGTATCTCATTATAGGCTCTTTTTTGTGTTAAAGATCTGCAAAACAGGCAATTTTGAGTGACACTCAATCCAGGCTGTCCAAAATCACTGCCAGACTAGGAATAACAGCATTCTGGAACTAAGCAGGACTTTCACTCCCTTGATTAATTTTGAATGTTTTAAAATTGCTAATGGATTTATAGTTCTCATCTTTCAATATGGTTTAATTTTACTTTTCTCTGTGAATCGTTATACATCATTTCTATCACATTACTAATAATGACAAAAACTGATTAAAACCATTTTCTTATATTAGGAAAACAAATACTGCTAGTTCTCTGTAAAATACATACTATGTACAAAAAGAAGATAAATCTTTTAGTAATGTAAAGGAAAGGTAGTACAAAGAGACTTAAATATCTGTGTAAGTACAGATGGTTAGTGTTCTATGTAGTGGATCTTCTCAACCATTTTATATTAGCTTGAAATGTAAGATCATCTCATTGCTTTTAACTGAAATAGGAGAATGTATCAATTGAGATTAATAGCTAATTAAAAAGCAAAGTTGATTTTTGCACCAATAAATTTTTTTATGATGTGTTTTTTTTTTGCAGAAAATTTGTTTGTCTTAATGACAACATTGATCACAATCATAAGGATGCCCAGACTGTAAAGGCTGTTCTTAGGGATTTTTATGAATCCATGTTTCCTATTCCATCCCAATTTGAACTGCCAAGAGAATATCGAAACCGGTTTCTTCATACGCAGGAGCTTCAGGAATGGTGAGTCCTTCAGCACCCTTGATATGCAAGTATTATTATTTTTTTATTACCACTGAAGCTGACTGTAGATCTGTGGGTCAGTGGGTCAGATCTCATCATCGGCTCAAGGTTGACTCAGCCTTCCATCCTTCCGAGGTGGGTAAAATGAGGACCCGGATTGTGGGGGCGATATGCTGGCTCTGTTAAAAAGTGCTATTGCTAACATGTTGTAAGCCGCCCTGAATCTAAGGAGAAGGGCGACATAAAAATCCAACCAATAGATAGATAGATAGATAGATAGATAGATAGATAGATAGATAGATAGATAGATAGATAGATAGATAGATAAAGTCGCATGACACTAGAGACCAGTCCCAACACATATAACAATCCAAAAAATAAAATAAAATAACTCCCCCCCCCAAATTCCCCACCCTGAACCACCTAAACGTCAACAAAACACACCAAGTAATACTGTCCAACAGCTCACTGACCATTGTTACGACATTCTTTAAGCAAGTCTCTGCAATCATTAAGTGAATCACACGGTCATTAAACAAACCAAGAAGTCATTAATTTAACAATTTCTGCTTGAAAAGGACAAAAAAGTTGCAAATTGTGATCATGTAATGCAATCATGTAAATGCAATCATGTATGTGGATATGGGAGTGGTGGTGGTATAACTTTTTTTAGTCTAAGATAACTTCAAAATAATTAATCAATTGGTCATTAAGCGAGGACTACCTGTAGTGCACAAATCTAAAATTAAGGATGGGGGAATCCTCTCCTTCCACTTCTCAGAGTGTTGGCTTCTTATTTTTAGTTCTTAAAAAAGGCTTCCCCAAAGCTTGTTGAAAGCATCCTTTTGTATAGAGCAGTGATGGAGAACCTTTCTTTCCTTGGGTGCTGAAAGTGTGGGTGCATTCATGAGTGCCCACCCCCATAATTCAATGTCTGGGCAGGGTGAAAATAGCTCCCCTCCCCCGAGGCCCTCTGGAGGCTGGAAATGGCCTGTTTCCCAACTTCTGGTGGGCCCAGTGGACTGGTGTTTTGCCCTCCCCATACCAGGGGTTGGTAAAAATGTCTTCCCCGATCCTCTGGAGGCTCTCTGGAAGCCAAAAATGCCCTCCCAGAGTCTCTGTGTGAGCCAAAAATCAGCTGGCTGGCACACACATGCACATTGGAGCTGAGCTAGGGCAACGGCTTGTATACCAGCAGATATGGCTCTGCGTGCCAACTGTGGCACCCGTGCCATAGGTTTGCCATCGCTGGTATAGGGAGTAATCTTTTGGTTACATAAATTTTCACTGGTATGTTGGATTTAATCATTCATTTTTTTAAAAAAAATCTTACTTGTTTTTATCATATTTACTTAGGAGAGCCTACAGAGATAAGCTGAAATTCTGGACACATTGTGTATTGGTCACATTGATTGTGTTCACAGTGACCTCATTTTTTGCTGAGCAGGTAAATCTACCCACATTGAATTCTTCCTGGGAGACCAATCACTGCATAGCAGAAGTTCAAATATGGGGAAATAAAATAATATCCTAAGGTCAAAAATCTTTACCTTGTTGTACCAGCCACCAGTTGTGTGGTTTCTACAGTATCAAACAGTTACGGAAATGAATCCATCAAAAGTAATAGAAGATGTAAGGGGATACAATGGGTGTGGAGATGAGAAAAAATGTCCCTAAAATGACCTCTTCACTTTTTATTTTATGGAATACAGTACTGTGTTCAGTTCTGGAGACCTCACCTACACAAAGATATTGACAAAATTGAACGGGTCCAAAGACGGGCTACAAGAATGGTGGAAGGTCTTAAGCATAAAACATATCAGGAAAGACTTAATGACCTCAATTTGTATAGTCTGGAGGACAGAAGGAAAAGGGGGGACATGATTGAAACATTTAAATACGTTAAAGGGTTAAATAAGGTTCAGGAGGGAAGTGTTTTTAATAGGAAAGTGAACACAAGAATAAGGGGACACAATCTGAAGTTAGTTGGGGGAAAGATCAAAAGCAACATGAGAAAATATTATTGCACTGAAAGAGTAGTAGATCCTTGGAACAAACTTCCAGCAGACGTGGTTGGTAAATCCATAGTAACTGAATTTAAACATGCCTGGGATAAACATATATCCATTGTAAGATAAAATACAGGAAATAATATAAGGGCAGACTAGATGGACCATGAGGTCTTTTTCTGCCGTCAGTCTTCTATGTTTCTATGTTTCTATTTTTTTTGCTTCTATGAAAAGCATTGATGTTGCAGTCATGAGAACAAAGGTTCTTAGTTTCAAGTTTTTAGGATGGGCATTCTTTACAACTGCACATTTGAATTTATTAGGTGTTGCTTATACATGTTTTATGAACACGTTTATAGATATCTGACTCAAGGGCTGGAGCCCAAAATTGATATGTATATTCATCCTCAATAATACCAATAGCCTATTCGGGAAGAAAGACTGAGTAGATTGTTTTTCCCCAGAAAAAAAATCATGGTTAGAATTGTTATAACGATTTGATGGAATGTGTCACTTTCTAGATTAATGGGGAACCATGTATATAACAGTTTCAAAGGCATTTTATACAGGGTTCCATGGTTTTCCTCAAAGGGAAATTATGCTATAAAGTTGTTATTATGCTATAAAGTCTGCCACACTTTCTAGAGGAAAATAGTCTTGCCTCTGAAATGCAGATGTTGGAAATGCAGGGTTTTGGTAGAAGTTTCCAGGGTATAGAACAGGGCTATCAAACTGGGTTTCATTGAGGGCTGCATTGGGGTTGTGTTTGACTTTGGGGCGCTGGGGTGGGTGTGGCCAGGCTGGGAATGGCCAGCGCAACATCACTCGTCTTGGGGGCACCTATGCTCTGCCAGCGAAGTAATCTGCCAGCAAAGGTGGGATCCCGAGCTCCGTTTTTGCCTGTGACAGCCTCCTCCAACCTTCTCCCGGTGAAAACAGAGCTTGGGAGCGCCCCCCCCCCCCCCCGCCAGCAGCCCTTGCAAGCTCCATTTTTGCTGGCAGAGGCACCGCGGGCCTGTCCTTCACCGTTTCCAGGGCAGCCCCGCAGACCAGATCTAAGCACCCCACGGGTCAGATCTGGCCCCCGGGCCTTGAGTTTGACACCCTTGCTATAGAATATAGTGACATGATCATGTGTATCAATGTTTTAAAAAAATAACTTGTTTTTTTATTTTACAGCTAATAGCTCTTAAACGAAAATTTTTTCCAAGGAGGAGGATTCAGAAAGAAGTTTGTTATGAACGAATGAAAGTGTAAAAAGAATGCTTATTTATAAATCAGACTACCTCAACATGTGATAAGCGTGTAAAGTCTTTAGTTCTTTCTGGAGAAGTGGCCCCTTCCCTTATTGTTGTGTTTCTATGTGTGATCCATGCTACTGAATTTACGAGAAAGGGAAAATATGTTTGTGAGGCAGGAAGCATCGCATTTCCAGATTTCAAATGTTTGTGACTCACAAGTGATCTTCTGAATGCTTTATCCTTTTCATAAAAAGGGTTACTGAAAAACAGCTGCATTTATTGCAGCATCCGTTGCCAATGAAATATAATATTGGGAAGTTGTGTTTCTATTAGATGTGTTCTAAGCTTCTGTTGGAAGGTCTTAACGAACTATTAACCACTTGATTACTCCTTTACTTTGTTTATTTTGCTCTCTGAATCAGAAAATATACAAATTATGGGCACTAATTCTGCATCCCATTAATCAAAGGATGGGAAGTAGACATCAAAATCATTATCACAAGTATGCCATGATATTCTTTGCTGCAGCCAATTAGATCAATAGGAGTATTTATATTACTAATTTGAAGATCCTTATCTGTAGATTATTCAACAAGAGAAGGAAGAATGTGATATGAAGCCCAAAATAGGATCAGTTTCCAGATGCCTTTATGAATATGCGAGTAATCTTTAAATTGACAGAGTTCCCTGGCAGCATTGGGCCACAACTGGAATCCTTATCAGGGTTAGAGTCCTATTGTTCATCTGTGGGAACCACTGTGAATCTTGCACTTGTAACACAAAGGGGCAAAAATGCTACTTTAGCTTCCCTACTTCCAATTTACACATCACCTACTTATTGTATTTATATATAATGGGTTCAACTATAGACTATTTTCTCAAAGATTAAGAATGTCAGTTTTGTTGCTATATTTTCTGCAATTAGGTACAAAAAAAATTGGTACACAAATACTGTTCAAATCTGTTGCCAGTGTAATGCCTTTGTTGATCATAATGTAAATTGCTGCTCAATCAAATTTTTAGTCACATTAATAACTGAATGCCGAATTAACACTTAACGGTTACAATCTAGTAAAGAGGTTTAGATGTAACTATTATTTATGCAACCATGTATATTTTAGCAGTAAAAATGGGTGGCTACATTTTGTCATACATTGTATTGCTTTGTAAATGTATTAGCACGATATCGACTTAATTTCTCATATCATGTTTTTAGAAAACTGAGATTTCTTCTGTAATCTGCTTTATCTGTAATTTTCCAAAATCAGGAGGAACAAAAAAGGGTAATTTAAAAAATATATTTTGAATGGATAGTCCTCAGTCATGAATAACTTTACTAGAGTTTAAATTGCATCAGTCATTT
This sequence comes from Erythrolamprus reginae, assembly GCF_031021105.1. Classification (NCBI taxonomy): domain Eukaryota; kingdom Metazoa; phylum Chordata; class Lepidosauria; order Squamata; family Dipsadidae; genus Erythrolamprus; species Erythrolamprus reginae. Next base: position 75,426,650 of record NC_091955.1, read on the forward strand.
AATAATGAAGATAAAAGCTTTTCATTGTATATATGTTGTAAAATATATTTTCTTTTAATAGTGTCAGTGATTTAAAATGTTTTCTGGAGGATGTGTCGATGAATGATCAGAGATTTAATTTTCTGAATACTGTTAAGTATTTCCAAATAAAAAGGAACTTTTTCAATTATCTAGAAAGATACATGATTAATCAGTTTCTGTAAAGTAACTTCTTTTTAACTTAAAAAAAACCATTTTATACCACAACCTTAAAAAATTGAATAAAGGGCTGAAGAGATTGTTACAATGCAAAGAGTGGCGGAGAGATAAGAAGTTTGTTTGTAACTGATATAAAGAATGGTAGAAGTCACTTCTGTAACTATGGGGCTTTCCCCCCTTTAACTGTAATCTATGCTGCACTTTTTCTTTTACCCTTTTCTTCTTTCTTTTCTTTATATGTCTTTTAGCTATGTAAAAACTTTAAATAAAAATGAACAATAAAAAGCATTATTGTACTTGGTTATTTCAGTTATTAAATGATGAAGACTAACATTTGGAAATGAGAAAACTGACCTGTTTGATCAGGAAAAAACAATAAGTACTTTTTTTAAAAACACGAAACTTTCTGTAAACTTTTTCCTGAAAGAAGAAAAAAGTGAATGATTTATGGAGTTAATGCTCGAAAAAGATAAGTTATAAGGATTTCTTTCTACATCTTTGCAGTGTTTTCCAAATTTGGTAACAAAGTATGACTGCTGCCATTTATTTTGAGTCCAAGTTGAAATCAGAACTGCGCAAGGAATACAATTGTCATAGATGCCCAGTTCTACTGGAAAAGTAAAGTTCATTATGTGGTGTTGTTAGTCGCAAAGTCATGTCCAATCCATGGTGACCCCATGAACAACGTTCCTTCAGACCTTCCAGTTCTCCACTATCCTCTGGAGCCCATTTAAGCCAATGCTGACTTCTTTAATGATTCTATCTAGCAACCCCATTCTCTGTTGTCCCCTTCAATCTTTCCCAGCATTAGCCTCTTCTCCAGTAAGTCCACTGGAGTCCAAAGTTCACTGTGTACCTGGAACCAAAGTGAATGTATAATAGATTTGTGTTACAGCTGCTGGCTACATTTTTTAAAGATTAAGATTACTTTCAAGGGAAAATGCAAACAAGCACTATTGAGGGCCATAAAAAATGAACAAAAATGCAGCCATGGAAAATGCATTTTAACAATATTCATTTCACCAATAAGAATATATACTTGTTTTGCTTTTTTTGGTATGCTTTTAAGCTGTGAATCGGGCAATTGGAATAGCCACCCAGCACCTTGCTACCATGTGTATGCTCTAGGTTTGACTGGGACCACCTTTTGACTTTCAGTACAAAATGACAATCTTAGGGCTATCAAATCTGAATGAAAACATCGACAAATAGTAGATGACACCCCCAATTCTGGTAGTCTTATGATTTCCCATCAAACTCCAGTAAAGTTAGAGTTACCTATTGTGTGTATATATGCACACATTCATTCATCAGCTGAACGACTGGGCAGCTTAAAATTCTATAGCTGTACTTCTGTACAGTAAGGAAATAGGAAAACTAAATGGTCTCTGCTTGCTTTCTATTAATAAAATTTTTGCAGTGGTAAAACTGTTCTTATCTCTTTTGCCTTATTTTCTCTTTAAATTAAGCCATCGTTTCTCAGGTTGCTGAGCTGTTTCCAATCTTCACAGTTTGGCTTCAAGTGCCTTCACCCAAACATTGATGCTGGATGACTATCTAAAAATGGGAAGGCATGCAGGGAAAAGTATTAAGCAGACGGGGAGGAGATGAGAGGGAGGTAGGAGAGATGAGAGAAAGATGAGAGGGAGGGAGGGAAGGAAGGAGGGAGATGAGAGGAAGGGAGAGGGGGAGAGATGGGAGCATTGACTGGCTACCAAAAATTTTACTACCACACTGGACCTAACTTATGCAGGATGCCCTGCATTTTCTTTCAACATCTTTCACTGCAAATTGGATGCTCTGGGGTAAAGGTCCATTTTTACTATCCCACTGTATTCCCACCCCCGGTTCGGGCAGTAGCCCACCCCTGGTTGAGAGGGAGGGAGAGAACGAAGGAGGGGGAAAGAAAGATGGGAGAGAGATGAGGGAGGGAGAGGGAGAGTGAAATTTCCACTGCGGAGTGGAATTTTAAGGCTTCGTGAACTAGATCAGGTGTTTAGATGAATAGCATCCAGGTTAGGTTTAAATAACGCCAAGCAGACATGCAGTAGGTTGAAAAAGTTGTACAGTATTTGGGTTGTGCCTGTTTTGTATAGTAATGTGTTTCTACAGATCTCTCCCTCTCTCTCTCTATCTCGCAACCTTGTGTTATTCATTTTTATTGATATATAATATAAATATGATCCCTATCTCAGGGGATGTCCTTTCTCCCCAATTCTCAATGGTGGCGAAGAAAGAAAGCACCGAAACCCCCCCAACTTCGTTAGTGACTAACTATCCGCGGCCTGGAACGCTCCCTCGCGAGTCACGTGGGCTTTCCTCGCCGCCCTCTCTGACGCAAGCACAGACGGACCCTTTGAAGAAAGGGCGGGAAAGGTGCAAGGAGAGCAGAGCCTGGTGCGGGCGGCGTCTTTTTCTTCTCAGCGTGGCTCTTTCCACTTTTCGGGGACGAGAACGAAGGACCGGGGCGGGACTCGGGAGGGATAATCCAGGCGTGGGGCATGTGTGTGAGCGGCCGGTGGCTGCTGTTGGCCTGGTATGCGGACGGGAGGGGGATGAGCTCGGGCAGAAAGTGGGGCCGCCAGTTCGGCTCTGAGGTGATTTTGGCGGGAAACAAGAGACTGGCTGCTTTGAAGTGGGAGCAGAGGGCGCGTTTTGCGCGGTCCTTTTTTCCTCTCAAAGGGGCACATCTACAGGGGAGAGATTATTTCAGGAAGAGCGAAGTAAAAGACAGGCCGATTAAGGAAATAGGATGCTCAGGAAAGGCTTACATCGCATTTATTAAACCTCTTCCAGATTTTTATTTATAATGTAGACTTTAAGTGTGCCTTGCATGCTCCAATCCAAACTTATTAACGTTAACGTAACTCATAGGCCAGCAAGGTACAGTATAGAGAATTTTACAGTCTTAATACAAATAAAATCCTAACCTACAGCCTTGACACTTAAAAAAACCCCAAAACACTACGGTCTCTCTTATTTTTCAGTCAGTGTTTCACTATTGTTACAGTACACCCAAGTTGGCAACAACCAGTCCCAGAGTAATAAAGAAAATGTAGAACTATAATCTTGGCAATACCGTGTGTCCTTCAACTGCTACTTTAGCTTAAAAGCATAAAGGAAAATTTCTGGTGATAGCTTTTTAAAATCTTTTTAAAGACTTCTCTTTTCTAACATATTGGACTTTCCAGTTGCAGTATTTAAATATTGAAACATGAGGGTATTGAGAGCTGCAACTGATTCACAAAGAACTTTAATGAGCCAACAGTTTAAATTTGATACAGGAACAAAATCTATAAAGCTGGAATAATAATAAAATTGTACTTGTTAATTTGTTTTGCAGTTTAATTAAAATAAATTAAGTTGTTAATTTATGAGGTTGGTTTATTCAATTAAACTTGCATGATGAAATAGAGTTGTTTTATATATAATGGCTGAGTTTTAAAAAATAGTATTTTTTTCATAACCTCACTAATGTCTAAGAAATTCTGTACTTAAGGGACATAGCAGTGAATGCCAATTAGGGTAGCTTTACAGAAAGATGCCAGATACAACTGAGATTTAACTAAACAAATGTGACATTTGAAAGTTGATGTGCATTTATGTAAATTTTACAGCATTTAGAAAATCATGGCACCACCAGGAAGAAAATCCACAGGAAAAACAACCAAACAAGCACAGGAAAGTGCAGCTGTACATATCTATAAATTTGAAGATGACCTAAAAAAACAACTGAGTGGTTCTGATGATGATATTAGAGAAGGTGCAGTAGTCAGCTTAATCATTAAAAAATCCACTATTATGAGTACACCAAGTATCAATTGTTTAGAAACTCAATTATCTGTCATGTGAAATTTATCTACAGACAGGTTTTGAGAGGTGGAAAGTAGACTCAACAAAGTAAACAATTGTCAACAATCATCTTGTTGTGAACCAAAACAACTGGATAGACATTTATTTTTTAAAAAATATTGTATTCATATTGTGCTCATGGGAGTGGAAATAGCAGAATTCTGTTATATTTTTAGTGATTTAGAGGCATTTGAACTGTGTTCTGAAGAGCTCTGAAGTGTGTGTCATAGTTTGTTGCACTAAAAACAACAATAAAAATCAAGGCAATTTAAACAAAATTCTACTCCCTAAAACTTACTTTATACCAAAACTTTTGGACACAGTCTTTACAACCTGACATGCTTTGTAATTTATTTCAGTTAAGATTTTTGCATAATTTTTATCATGAGTATGTCACTGCAGTATAGTGCTGGGAAAAAAATAGTTGATTCTCCAAAAAACCCCATGTTTTAAAAATTAACTAGAATTTAAGTAACATTTTTATATTTAATGAAACAATTTTGTGTGTTGACCCTAAAGTCTTTGTATGATTTAGTAGTATAACTTTTTTGTACAATCTTTAAATGCAGTCTTCAGAATAATTAATAAAATATTACAGGAAATAATTCTGGGATTTGGGAGATCTGGTATTAGGCTAAATATTGCAGATATCAATGGAACAATACAATTATTGTTCACTCCCCTCTATTTTCTTCTGAAATACAACTTATTTCATTATTTTACTTTTTTATTGGTTGTCTACAGAAAAATGTACTCAGAAGATAAGGAAAGCTATCTGAGTGACTGGACCAGTCACACACACACACACAGTCCAATTTACATCAGGGTTACTGTGGGAAAAATAGGAGGAACAAGTATTTATTGTGTCATCTTGCATTATTTACAAAAATAATACAGATGAGATATAAATAATAACACAATAATTTAATATATCAGGCTGAGCATAGAACTATACAGATTTAATGTTTAAATTTGAGTATCAAAAACATGATTGTATTAGTATAATTACCATGTCACAGCTTCATTGGCCTCATGCTTTTAAGTGGGCATTACAAGATACACTCAGTGTTTGAAGAGGTTTGAACAGCTTGAAGAATACTAAGGACTGATCTGTTTTCTTTCATCTTTTCCTGGTGATTCAGTTAATTAAATTTATTTTTTGCTTTTCTGTAAAGATGAAGTTCCAGTGATTGATAAACATGGGAAGAAAAGACCAGCCACTCCTCATGCAGGAGTTGAGGATGTTGGGTAAATTGCTCTCTTACTTGCAAGCTGTTATATTAAATATAATTATACAGTATATGAGCTGCATATGTATAAATCTTTTCACAAATTTGGTGACAATGTAAAGTAATTTTCTCTTTATAACAACTCGGAGACAATGTTGCATAGAAAGATTGTCAGTGTCAAATGGCATTGCAAAAAAAATGTCTATTGCATGTTTATATAGATTTTTATTTTACATAGAAACAATTAAGAATTTGTTAAATTACTGGATTGGATTAAAAAAAATACCAATGTAAGAAAATTCAAGCATTCATACCCAAGAATTGAATTGTAATTGACTTATAACCATCACATAGAGCAGAATTTATAAATGTAATAAATGCTAATAGAATAGTACACCATATTTGAGATGCAAAACGGGATGCACATTAGATAACAAAAATACAGAAGACACCTACTGTTTGCAACAAACAAATTTTCCTGAATTTTTCAGACCAGATATGCTGAGCTCCATATTAGTTCTGGTATATGAGAGATTTTAACAATATATACCTAAGTTACAAACAGTGCTTGGTTAACAACCACGTATTCATTGACCATTTGAAGTTACAATGATGCTGGACAAGTTGTGATTATGACTGACTCAAAGTTCCAGACATTCTAGTACCTGTGCAGTCACATAATCACAATTTGGGTGCTTGACAACTAGCTTGCACTTATAATGTTTCCATGCTTTGGCAGTTATGAGATTGCAATTTATGATCCTCACTTCACACAAAGAAAATCAGGAAGTGAACAAGGAAAATCACAAGTAGTTCAGATAAATCTCACATGCCGTTCCCCCACCCCTCCTGGACCCTTGCTGCACTTAACACTGTCTTCTTGGCCACTAGCATATTTATTTATTTATTCGATTTTTATGCCGCCCTTCTCCTTAGACTCAGGGCAGCTTACAACATGTTAGCAATAGCACTTTTTAACAGAGCCAGCCTATTGCCCCCACAATCCGGCTCCTCATTTTACCCATCTCGGAAGGATGGAAGGCTGAGTCAACCTTGAGCCGGTGATGAGATTTGAACCGCTCACCTGCAGATCTACAGTCAGCTTCAGTGGCTTACAGTACAGCACTCTACCTGCTGCGCCACCCCGGCTCCATCCTTCCCCACCTGGCAGTAGTCACTTATCTATCTCCCAACCTCCTTGCAAGCTACCAAGACTTGCAATTTTCTACCAGCTTCTCCACTGACATTGGTTGTTGGAACCCAGCAGGAAATTGCAAGGAAGTTCTTGCTTAACCATCCATGATCCTTGCCTAACAAGGCCAATGAGAATAGTGGCAATTGTCTTTTCTAAGCAGTCATGTGACATCATGATTTACGATTGTATCACTTGACAATGGAAATTCCAGACCCAATTGCCTTTGTAACACAAGAACTGCATGTATAGCTTAATTTAAAATATTAAAATAGCTCTTTAATACAGATATATTGTAATTGAAAAACACAATTATTTTCACAGTAAAAATAGGTATTAAATCTAACTGAATTAAGTGTGAGTTGCTTCTAAGAAAGAAATTGTAGATTTGAAAATTGAAATCCAAATTTCATTTGATAAAGATCTATTTGGGGGGTTTTTTGTATAGTAAAGTAAATGAACTAATACAAAATTTGATTGTTTTTTAATCTCCCACAATTACTTTTATGAAAAGCAAAATAAAGATTAGCATACTAGCAATAGCTATAAATAAAATGCCATTGTTGAATATCCTACCTTTGATCCTATAATCTCATCCAGTTCAGACAAAGTGGCTGCAATAAAATACACACATACTAAATACAGGCCACATACCATGTTTCCCCCAAAATAAGACCCTGTCATATTATTTTGAGCCCTGAAAAAAGTGCATGTCCTTATTGCCATTCACTCAAAAGCCCAATGGGCTTATCAGGAGATGCCTTATTTTGGGGGAAACAGGGTACTTAATGATTTGACTATTATAATAATAATATAAAGGCTTGGTTCAGAATTAGCTGAATGTTCATTGAACTGAGGAATTTAGTAACCATAATTTAAAGATAATGCTGTTATTTATTTCTTCACAGCTACCGCCTTCAGTAATTTCATTTAATAATATCTATATTTTTCTATGTTATTTTTAATATTGATAGGTGTCATTCACAGTATTGATTTTGCCAACATGTTTTAGTGTCATATTTTATATATTTAATATATTGGTGTATATTAACTGTAATTGTCATGCTATATTAAATAAATATTTTGTTGCTACAGAACAATATGAAAAATATAAATCTATTTTCTTATAATGTACATTATAAATTGATCTATTTTATAGGGGAGAAGTGCAGAATATGCTGGAACGATTTGGAGGTATGTTTTTGAAAATACTCTTATATCTATTACAGTATTATACATGCATGAAGGTGGTGAATATAAATGTCACAGGATGAAATTGCATTATAGTATCTGGGTCAGTCACTGGGACCAGACCCAGATAGGACCAGGCAACAAATACTAAAACTATATGTACTTGAAATTTTGACCATGACTCTTACCAGTGGATGGGAAAAAATCCAAAGATGAAGGAGTTAATGTATAATACAAAACCAGGAAACCAAAAATATTTTGAAGAATGTAGAACAGAGTTACTACAGGGTGCATTCCAAAAGTATTGCAATTTTGGTTAAAAAAAGTAATTTATTGAACAGATTTGTACAAACACTTTAAATTCTTCAAAGTACTACTGTCCTTGGGCCTCTACGCCTTTTTTCCAGTGACTCTGCCATGACCGGTACGCGACCTGGAAGGCATCTTCGGGACCTCTCACAAGGTCTTTGTCATGGCTGATTAGATCTCTTCTATGGACGAAAAACAGGTTCCTTTCAGGGCTAGGAACAAGAAGAGGTCTGCTGGGCCGATGTCACGACTATGGGGTGGGGGTGGGGTGGGGCAGTGTTGGCACCTGGTGTTAGGCCAGGAACTCGTAGCGCGTTGTGGCCAGGCGTGTTTTTTGTACATAGAAGAGATCCAATCAGCCGTGATGAAGACCTTGTGAGAGGTCTCCGAAAACGCCTTCCAGGGCGCGTACCGGTCATGGCAGAGTTACTGGAAAAAAGGTGTAGAGGCCCAAGGACAGTACTTTGAAGAATTTTAAGTTTTTGTGCAAATCTGTTCAATAAATTACTTTTTTTTTTAAAAAATTGCATTAATTTTGGAAAGCACCCTGTAGTAACTCTGTTCTACATTCTTCAAAATATTTTTGGTTTCCTGGTTTTGTAATTTCTCCAGTAAGTGTGGAGGGATAAGTAACAATAATATAAACTGGGTAAATCAGTTCATAAGATTCTTTAGCATATATTAATATTTGAAGTGCAACATCAGTAGTAAGTAAAAATAATTACTATATTCAAAGTTGTCAGCTAACATTGAATTAATATATCAATATTCAGTCTAAAGTCTATGTTTTGTTTTTATTTCTCTGCACCTATTAGTATGATGGTCTGCAGCAAAGTAGCAAAATGTTGATCTTCATGTGCATCATGTTCTTCCCCAAAATAAATTGTTTCTTGTTATATGTAGTTTATTATAGAATTTACTCACTAATCATTTAAACTTTACTTAATTAGTTGCAGTGTTAATAAAAGCACATATGGTAAACAGTGTGGTTCCAGTTTGGTTTTCATTTCAACAGTGAAATGGCTGTACTGAAAAAAGTTTCACCCAAATATAAAGTGGTACTGTAACAAAATCTTAATTTACTGCTTTTTCTGTTGATCATTGTACATTAGTACACATTCTGTCTACAGTACAGTTTGGTATTGTTGTAGAATTTATCTATTTGATAATGTTAATGACTTAGTATTTATCAGTATACTGGCTTGTTGAAAATACCACAGTTAGGTGTACAATATTCAAAATTAGTCTGAAAAGTTGCTATAGTAATGTTTGGATTTATTACAAAGTGTTAAACCTTCTTGATAAAAATAACAATTATCTTACTGTAGCGGACATTAACAAAGCTCTTCTGGCTAAAAGAAAAAGATTAGAAATGTATACAAAGGCTTCCCTTAAAACAAGCAACCAGAAAATAGAATTCGTTTGGAAAACACAACAGGAACAAAGGTAAGTTAGTTCAAGAGCAATATATATTTCACAGGAAAATAATTACTTAATTCTTTACAGCTAGTCCTTGACTTATGACTGTAATTGAGCTTGCAATTTTGGTCATAAGTCAATGCCATTATAAAGCCAGTCACCATGTGACTTGATCTCATTTTACAAACTTGTTTGCAACAGTCATTAAGTGAGCACATTGTAAAGCAAAACCCTATGATCATTAAGTGAAGATAGTTTTTAAGCGAACTAATTGTTTGCTATGGGCTAGCTTTTGCCAGTAAAGGCCAGTTTCGTGCAAAAACATAAATTGACTGCAGGATCCTGCAAACCCCATAAATGCAGTTCCCAAGTGCTAGAAATATGGTCACATGACCACTACTTGTAAATTATGATTGAATCTGGATTGCGTTAACACAGGAATTTAAAAATAAGCATTAAAAAAACCCGCCTCTACTTATGAACTTAATTTGTTCCGCGACCAGGTACTTAAGTAGAAAAGTTCGTAAGAAGAAGCCATTTTTCCTATTGGAATCTATATAAAAGCAAATAATGTGTACGATTGGAGAAACCACAGGGAGGGTGGAGACCCTGTTTCCTCCCAGGAGATTCCTAGAGAGGCCCCATGAAGGCTTCTCCCCAACTGTTCCAGCCCTGTTTCCTCCCAGGAGATTCCTAGAGAGGCCCCACAGAGGCTTCTCCCTGGCTTTTCCGGCCCTGTTTCCTCCCAGGAGATTCCTAGAGAGGCCCCAAGGAGGCTTCTCCCTGCCTCTTCCGGTTACAGTTTTGGAGGCTCGGGTTTGTAAGTGGAAAATGGTTCTTGAGAAGAGGCAAAAAAACCTTGAACACCCAGTTCTTACCTAGAAAAGTTCGTAAGTAGAGGCATTCTTAGGTAGAGGTACCACTGTATTTTAAAATGCCACAATATTGATATTTGAAGCATTAAAGTCTGCAATGTTCCAGGAGTCCCCTCAGGTATGTCAATTTAGTCTGTTAAAACGACAATTTCATATTCCTGTGGATTTATTTTACAAGATATTACATATTGCACTCTTTGTAATGATAAATATACTGTATATTGCAGGCAAAAGGTTAACCATGAGTACTCTCAGCAGTTCCTGCACGTATTTCAACAATGGGATGCTGATATACAGAAAGCAGAGGAACAGGAAGAAAAGCTAGTGGTTTGTTTTCTTCTAATATATTAGCCAGATTGCTATACCATGCTGACTTCTCCTTTTTCCTCCTGTGATACAAGTATCCCACAACTTACAAGCATTTGTTTAAGTGACTATTCAAAGTTACAACTGCACTGAAAGTGACTTACCACCAGTCCTCACTTATAACCATCACAGCCTCCCCATGGTCATGTGATTTTTAAAAAACCCTATTCATTTAATGACTGATTCGCTTAACTGCAGTGATTCAGTTAACTCTGACACAAAATTAGTGTAACTCACTTAACCACCACCTTACTGCAGTGGAACTACTGGTCCTTATTATGATCGTAAGTTAAAGATGGCTTGTATAGGAGAAATTATTTAATTTAATTTAATTAATTGAGTTTATATGCCGCCCACTCCGAGGACTCAGGGCAGCTTACAGCAATGATTATAAAACAATATAAGCAGATTAAAACCTGTCATAATAATAAAAAATGATTCATAATAAATAGTTAAAAACATTTCATAATAATAAAAACTGTACAGTTTAATCACTGCATTCATACACCATACATCCCAATCAATTCATGTCTCGGCTGGATAAAGAATTGACTTTTATCATGGTTACCAGGCCTGCTGGCAAAGCCAGATTTTCAAGGCTTTTCAGAAACCCAGTATGATGGGGGCAATGCAGACCTCAGAGGGTAGTTGGTTCCAAAGAGCCGGGGCCGCCACAGAGAAAGCCCTCCCCTGTGGGGCCGCCAACCGGCATTGTTAATCGACAGGACCCGGAGAAGGCCAACCCTGTGGGCTCTAATTAGTAGCAGGGAGGTGTACAGCAGGCGACAGTCCTGTAAATAGTCTGGTTCTAACTATGTAGGGCTTTATAGGTAATAATCAACACCTTGCATTGTGACCGGAGACCAATCAGAAGCCAATGCAGCACACGGAGTGTTGCTGTGTTCTGGACTAACTGAAGTCTTGAACACTTTTCAAGGGTAGCATTGCAATAATCAAGATGATTATTATCTAGTTATTGAATTATCATTATCAATTATCATTCAATAACCAAAAATGAAATATTCAGTGATTTAGAATTGCGTGTACTGTATTACTAACTGAAAAAAATTATTTCTTCAGAGTTTAGGATTCAAGTAAAATTAGCAAAGTCAAGCACTTTATAAGGTTTGCTTAACCATGAAAAATAATTGAGATTTAGATTTTTTAGGTAGGTCAGATATGTAATTTTCTTTTCTGCCACAACTAAGTCTCAAATTAACTGTCCAAATTGTTTTGTAAGTGATCACTTTCCCCAAATAAACTTGAAAATTGAAGGTTAAAGTTGAATTTAGGTTTACACACACAGTTTTTAAACTTAAAATATGCACCATCCTACATGGAGTAAGTCTATTCCTGATGTCTTTTGTTAACAAAGAAAATGTCTATAACTGAATTATATCAACTTATTAACCATTATACTTTCTCCCCTTCAGAATGTATTTCGACAACAACAGAAAGCTTTCCAGCAAGCAAGAATAGTTCAAAGTCAAAGGCTGAAAACAATTAAGCAGTTGTATGAGCAGTTTATAAAGGTCATTTTAAAATCAAATTGTAATTTTGGACATAGTTTTATCAAGTTCATATTTGTGTAGTTTTCAATTAAAATTTCATAATGGTGCTCACGGTATATATGATGTGCGTATTACTTGCAATAATATGGTTAAAGACACAGCAAGACATTTATGCTTTAAAATGAAAGTCATCTCTACTACTAGATATTAACTATTTAGATTTGTTACCACTTTCTTTAACCAAATTTCTACTAATTTTTGTTCCATCATATAATTTTGCGATCAGTCTAACACTGCAAGTACAAGTACTTATTGTACAAGTATAAGTACTGTGTTGATAACATTCCATTTTCATTCCTGACAAATTTCTTATATAATATGTATTATCTCATCAACTATATTCCACTTTCACACTTTCTTCATACATTACATAAATGTTGCATTTAGTGATTTTTCTTTCTAGCTAGCTTGCTAAGGTGTTTAACGTGTTCCGTATTTCCAAGATTATGCTTCTCAAAATACTAAGCATTCCGAGGGTTTAGTGACTTTACTCTATATATATACTTTACAAATGCAAGAGATTTCTTGATGTGAATTATTATCTGGTTGTCATGAAAGTGAATTCTAATTTTAGAGTATGGAAGACATGGAAAAGACTCATGAAAGTCTTTTAGCAGGGGCACAAAGTGAACTTCGCAAAGAAATGTCCATGTGGCAAAAGAAAATCATGATGGACACGGTAAGTATTAATACTGATTTATGAAAATTTCAGCAACTTAAATAGAAAAAATAAACAATATTTATAATTCACCAGCTAAGAGAACTGTGATACAAAATGTTGCATTTGATCAATATATTTTTCTTTCTTTCTCATAACAGCAACAGCAAGAGATGGCAACTGTTCGCAAATCTCTTCAGTCCATGTTATACTGATGATTCAATGGAGAAACAACTTGTACCTAAATAATACGATACAATTATACACATTAGCCATTGTGAGGAGAAAAGAGACTGTTTCACATTCCATGTTAAATATTACATGTGTCTTGAATATTCCATTGTTACAAGAGAAATCAACAAGTAATAAAAACAATTACTGTTTTTTTTCTTCATTTTTCACAGTATGATTCTTTTATCTTAACATACATGTTTCCTTCATTTTCAAATTACAAATGTAAATTCCTGGGTTATGATAGTGTTTGTAAACTTAAAAATACCTATACTGTAGACTTATCCCTAGTTAGGCACAGTGGTTACAAAAGTCCATTAACTCAATTGGAAATTCAAGTCAAAATGAAAAAGTCCTAAATGCTTGGAGGGGGGGGGGCATTATACACATTAAAAGTAAAGTGCTTTAACATAAGAATTGAACAATATTGTTTACAAATTCTTTACTATCATATAGTAAAATGTTACAATGTATGTGTTTCAGATTTAGTACTGTAATAATTTAAAGGTATGAATATGTGGTATAATGTTCTATTTGAAAGAAATGTCATGGGCTAATAAATTGATACATTAAGCTTGTAATTAAATTAAAAACTGTTAAAGCATCAATGGAGTGATACCGAATATAGAATAAGAAAGCATTAAATGCCAACTGAAATATTTCTTATCATCAGTTGAAATACCAAAAGATTGATTCAATGAGGTTTCAAATCAAAATTTGAAAAGGTAATTTACACATAGTTCTAAAAACATTTAAACATTACCGATGCAGTATTTACATAGTTATGGAATAATTAAAGCAATTTAGAATTGTGTTTGAGTTTTACATCTGATTTTTTAAAAATCAAGTATATTTCTTCCATTTTTCACCAAAATTTGCTTGAAATATTTGATTATATTTAAATATCAAAGTTTGGCACTTACTAATTATATTGATGCCATTAAGTTATGATTTTCTATATAGAATTCACTATGGTTGCATAATGGCAATTTTTCAACTGAATCTGCAAATGTAATTTTTACATAAATACCTTATGAGGCCTTTTTATTTATACCTCATTTAAAACTTAAGGTAATAGATTATTCTTATAATTCTTTTGGGTTTTCTAATTTCTTGAGAGATGTTATAATTAATGATGCAGATTGGATTTTTTTTACTTAATATATAAGCAGTGGCCACTTGGGACTGATTCCCTTATGAAAGTGTACAATAGAAATGAGAATATGTGTGTGTTTGTGTAAAATAGTGTCAAAACTAAGATGAAACATATTTTTGAAATCAAGCATAATGCCTATTAAATGTGTTCAGACATGGCTTCTACATCATTACATTTGCTTTCCATAACCAGATATTTTATGCTCAAAAATGGAATGGCTTCACACTTTAAAAAATATTGATTTCATTCCATCTTATATTTAAGACTCTGTTGCAATTCTTACTCTTCTCATACCATTCCCAAATTTTCTTTTTTATAAACCGCTATCTGAGAAGTTGCAATTTGCAAATAGCAAAATAGGGCATCCAATCCTGTATTTTCATCCGATGAAAAGCAAATACAGGTAATCCTTGGGTTATGACCATTCATTCAGCAACGATTCAAAGTTGCAGTGTCATTGAAAAAATGGTACTTAAGATGGTTCCTTATACGTCTATCCATTGCAGCATCTCTGATCACACGATCATTATTTTTTATGTTCCCTGCTAGCTGCCCACATGTAAGTCAATTGGGAAACTGGTCAAAAATTTCAGCCAATGAAATTTAGCAATGCCAGCTGGAACAGTGACAATCTGTGTTTTATGACTGTATTGTTTAAGGATGGGAATTCAGGTCCCAATTGCCATTGTAATCTGAGCACTACAGGAGAAATGTTTAAATCTTTCTGTCTACCACAAACTTTAACTGGAAGTCAAAACTGCAAACTATTATACAGCCAGAAAAGAATACCATATCCTTTAATCACTAATTTCTTTAATTACATTTATTAAATTTTTAGCAAATTTTAGCAAAGCTCAGGACTTTACAGAATGTTGAATGAATTATTATGCTGTTTTTGTAGTATACACTAATGGCAAATTTACTCTCCTAAAAATTCAAATTCATTCATTGAGTAGTCAGCGCTAGGGATTATCTATATTATGGTTATCTACATTATCTACATTACATTATGATTGAAAGTGTATACAAAGTATTTACACAGAGATTTTTAACAGGGGTTTCTTAACAAAAGCTTCCATAATTCTGATCAAAATAACTATATGTCTTAGTTTAATTTGCAATTTTATGAATTCCTTCATATATTTGGTTTTCTTAAAAACCTTCAGGTTTATATTTCTTTAAATACAATATTTTCTATAATTCAAGATTTTTCCCTACTTCTCTTCACATTTAATTATAAATCACTCATTATGATTCTGAACCTGTTCAAGAGCTTGAGGAGGTGAGAGCTTGAAGACTTGTATGTGAAGGTGAGCAGCAATCTGTATGCATATTCCAGTAAAGTATCTCAGCAAATCAAACAACGAGATGAACTAGAGATGAAGGGGAAAGCTTACAAGTTAATATTACAGCAGCTATTGCATACAACAGAATTCTTCCTTTTATCCTCCTACTATTAGGTATATTAGATAATTTAAACTATAAAGCCAACTGAAAAAAAGTTGCTAATCAAGTGAGAATTGCAGTATTTTTAATATTTTACTGTGTTGTACAATTATAGAAAATATGTTTTTCTCCAGAACTTTAATTTTCTCTCCTTTACATCCCCCAGGAAGAGAGAATTCTAATTGTGCATCCAGTAAATTACAGAGGAATGAATGAAACAGAAAGGCAATGGTTAACTCCCCTTCTGAGTTGGTATTGAATTAGTAAATGCAAATATAATGGTACATTTCACTCTTATAAAACCTATACATTTGGAAAAGATGCATTTCATGAATGGAAACATTAATCCACACTGATAGTTAACAGCAAATCCTAAATCATGTGATGCAAGTCTTTTTTCTCTCTTCAGTTACATTCTACCTTTTCCCTTACTTTTTCCCCCATAAAAGAGTCTGGAAAACTGAGTTTAATTAAGGGTATTCCCAGAGAAGACAAGAAAGCCTGCTAGAACCTCTCGGCTGCAATAAACAACAAGCTCTAAAGTTAAGCAGGTTCAAGCTGGATTTAGATGGGAGACAAAGGAAATGTGGTCTATGGCTGAAAAGCATATTGATCAGTATAAATGTAAAACGGTAATACAGATTATATGAAAAAAGATATGAGACGAGCCTGTCTTTATCCTCATTGAGAAATTAGGGGAAATAATTCATTTTTATAAGTTTTTTCATATCTAATGGTATGATGGAATTTCTGCAAACATTTCCTCAAATAATAGCCGAATATTTTTTTATGTTCAAAAAGTTAAGAGACTAGTGTCTGATACAGACACCCCCCCCCCCCCAAAAAAAAAAAAAAGTATTCAAGGAAAACAACTTTTTGGTCAAATTAACTTAGCTTCCTTTTCAATGTATCTTTGCTGGAGCCAGATTTCTCCTCAGATAGAAATCCCATTCCCAATGAGTTATAGAAATGACTTTATAGAAAGAAGATTTCACTTTATTATTTTGTCCTTGCAATAGTTGAGGTCTGCTTAAAAGGGATTAGTTGTATTTCAATAAGGCTGATATGTAGGCCAGCTTTTCAGGGGAGCAATTGGAAAGGATGCGTGTTAATTGTATTTAACCTATCTCCTAGTATTTCCTACATGTTTGGATAATTATGCTTCATTGCATAGAGTTTCTAGGAATATAGTAAAGGTATTGGATTTCTTATGTCAGTGATCCCACACAATCAACATCTATTATTCATCCTTTCATGACTATGCTGATAACTCACAATCACTTTTATTATTAATGTGATTCTTTTAGTTTATGTCTTTTGGTGTCTTTTTAAAAGACATTTGAAGATATTTTAATTTTATAAAATGTATAAAATTTTATATAACATATAAATTTATTTATTTATTTATTAGATTTGTATGCTGCCTCTCTCCGTAGACTCGGGGCAGCTCACAACAACAACAAAACAATATATAACAAATTTAATAATTTAAAATCACTAAAAAAAAACCTTATTAAAAAGAAAACAGAATTCTTATAATGTATAAAATTAAATATAATCGATTCAGCGTGATCCAATAACCTTAGTTCTTCTTCAGGATCTCATTTTGTCTAAAACTATATTACTTTGGATAAACCTTAACATAGTTTGGACAGATAAGGGATGATAACTTATTTTCTTTATAAGACTATATACTTTGAGAAGGCTATTTTAAGACAAAGAATTCACGTTTTCAAGGTAGATCGATTCTAAATTTTCTTTTCCTCTATTGCCTCTGGAAGAATCACTATCCATTATTTGAGGATCACAACCATCTTTGCCTTTTCCTCATCAAGATGCCTTGTTACAAATAAAGCATATTGATCTTTTTTGTTAAGAAAATTTCTAAACTTTACGAAATCGTTTCATCTCCAATTACATTGGTCTCTTTCCGTTTTTAAAATACATGTTTCAATTCTTGATTTATAAATTAGACAATCCACTCAAAATTCAAATTATAATCATTACGTGTAATCTTATACATAACAATACAATACATTTACTTACCAGTGCTATCCATAAAACAATATATTCATCAATAAAACAACTGAAGTACTGGTTTAGAAATAAGAGGCCTGGCCCAATGAATGCTGTGTCTTGAAGTAAGATCTCACTTTTTGTCATGTGTGCTACCTATAAACAGAAATTAGATTATCTACTAAATGAAAACTTTTTAGATCCTATTTAACATTTTGCAATATACTATGAACTCTTATGGGAGACATTAGAATGCTATAAAATCAAAAACTATTCAAATTGATCTAAAATGTACACTCAGTAAGAATTGTAAGAATTCACTTCTTAATAAAAACTGCAAAAAATATTAAACAGATTTTGTCTGCTGATACTGGTACACATAATCACAGATATAGACTTTAATAAGCTTGATGTAGACTAGGAATTGTAATATACAATATATATTCCATGTTTATTAAAACTGGATTTACATGAAGTAAATACAGCCCAGTGGACTTTCTGGTAAATATGGCCTTAATTAAATCTGAAACTATATTGTTTTCCAGGTACTGTATTTGCTTTGGCAAAAACAATACCATGAAACCATTGTCTTGTTTGTCTTAATAAAACATAATTTGTAGTAAGTGTCCACTTTTTAAATTGAATCTATATATGATCATCATATTCTAGATATCTAAATAGTTTTTAAAAAACATGTTCAGTTTGCCCACATTAGCTCCAATCCTAACCATAGTAATTTGGAAATAAACTGAACTGAACTCAAAGGACTTGTTTTCTTGATGAATATGCATCAAACTACAGTATTAGTTTGACAATTTCATTAATATCACATTATCCTTGATTTGTAGCATTATTTAATATGTTAAAATATTCAGCATACATCAGATAAACATTTTATATGTATAACAAATATCAAGAATGTTTTACCACCAATTTTTGTGTAATTTTTGCACACACAAATCCAAAAGTTAAGGCATACAGACAAGGATGATTTTCAAACAGTTGACTTGGGGATTTTTTGTAGATCACTATCGCCAATGTAATAATTAGACCAATATGGAGGCTTGGAGATAAAACACTTGTTCCCTGAAATACATAAAGATATATAATAAATTCAATAAATTCACTCTCTATGTATGTGTGTGTGTGCGCGCGTGTGTTTCTATATACTATATGCTATATATAATATATATATATGTATAGTAAGGCATGTTCTGTTACTTCTCTCTATAGCTCAAATAATAATAGTAAACACAATTAAATGTTAAAATGTAACCGATAAATTACAACATAAATATCAAAAATATATTAGACCTAAGAAACTAGAAAATGATATGATCTACTAAATTTGAATCAAATCTATTTTTACAAAAAAAAAGTGCATGTAAGAAGAAACATGGAAGAAATCTGCCCTATTCTACGATTTAGACCTTTAAATACTAAGTCAGAATTTTGAGTGCCTATGTAGATTCTGAGCCATCCAGGTCATGGTTGTCCCAAAGTTGCTGTTTCAAGAGGCAACTGAACTTTCTGGTTTTTCTTTGAAGACATTTTGCTTCCCAGTCAAGATGCGAAACATCTTAAAAAAACCCCCAGAAAGTCCAGAAAGTCCTCTTGAAAAAGCACCTTTGGGACAGAATTTTGAATTACCCAGAATTTAACAATATCTTGAAACTGGAAGATGAAAATTGGGCAAATAGCTTTTTTCACCATTTGAAGTTTCCAAATGGTTTTAGAACCAGCTGGGGAATCTCCCAGAACAATTTAACTCTTAAGAAATGTTGGGGGCAAGTTTGTGATGGCAATTGGTACCAAAATTTCCGCCACCAAGCAATATATTCCTAAATCAAAGTATCGTGACTGCATCCTGTTTGCCATCATAACCCAGAGATTCTGCAAGTCCCTAAGAGAATACCTCAAATGACCAAGTCTTAGGCAAGCAACCTGTTGAGAAATGCAGGTGGTGGATGAGTGCTACCGATGGACACATATCAATGGAATCAAAGGCCGACAGAGGCTGCGGACAGGTGCTTCTGAATACAGTCTGTCTAGTGGAGGATGCAGGCAAGAATGTGGGTTAGTGGCCATAGGTAGGTGTTATGGATCATGGCCAGGTTTTGGAGGGCTGCTACACAGAATATACAGGCCCATTCATTATCTATAGTGCCAATACATATCAGTGAGAAAAATAAGCGGAAGTGACTTACAGGTGCAACTTGCAACCTTCTGCTAGTTTCCCCATTGATTTGCTTGTGGGAAGCTGGCAGGAAAGACTGCAAATGTGGCTGGTTGTAATTATGTAATCGTGAGTCAGCTAACAAAGCACTCAAATTATAATCACATGACTGGGAACAGCATGACAATCAAAACTCTTGAGGATGGATGTAGATCCTCCTTGTTCATTGCCACTATCACTTTGAGCAATTTCTGAAGAAGTGGTTTCAGAAAGTTTAACTTTGTCAGCAAGAGTAAAAGCTAGGGTGTCCCAATAGTTGATTAAAATCGTTAAAGAGGATTTTGGCTTTTGCATCAGTTAGAAGTAGAAAAAGGAGTATCAAATTGTTTGGTAAGTTGCTTGATTGGCTCTGTTTTAAGAACTCTTAGCAAGAGTGAGCAAAAATTCCACAGATACTTAAGAATTAAACAAATAATCTGATCTAGAAACTGCATAGCTGCTGTATTATCTCCTTTCCACTTCCTTGTAATATGAAGCTATAGAGCAATTCAAGCTATACCATAATTTTACTAGTACATTTCACAGTGAATATTGGATTTTAGGCTTTTTAAAACTAAATACACATAATAGCACTCAAAAACTATTTGCATTAGCATTAACATTAATTAAAATTTGCATTAACCCAACAATTAACATCTTACAAATACTTACTGCTATTGTAGAGCCATTCTTCCCCACTCCTCCTCCAAGGATTACTCGGAAATAATAATAACTTGAAAGTAGTGCCACAACAAAGCCAGCAATAGGTAATGACTTCAACTGTAGTTCGAGCAGAGGGATCTTGTAAAGAAAATGATCATTTAAAAGGTTTAAAACTTTCCATAACTATTGAAACATAGCAATTTATCTGAACTATCCATTTTCCTTTGCTTATAAGCAAATGCCACTCACATCCAGAAATTCTGTTATCGATCCCAGATTATGATTGAAGGATGGGACACACAGAAACTATTCTTTCAACTCTCTTACAATTATATATGACACAGAATTTGGAATTAAGAAAAAGAACATTCTTAAGCAACGTGAACGGATTGTATAGCTTAGCAGAGAGATAGTCTTTGCTTAACAAGAGTAATTGAGAGCAGCAACTCTGTTGCTAATGGAGGCATGCATAAAGGGCAATATTATACGACTGTTCCAACTTACAATGACAATTTAAATAGTTTCCAGTTGCTGTTGTTGAGCAAATCCCTTGCAGTCATTACGACACAATATCACGTAATCCTCTTTTGCAACTTCCTGCCTTTTTCTCCCTTGACTCTGCTTGTCAGAAGCTGGCACTGAAGGTTAAAAATGATGACCACATAACCCTGGGATGCTTCCAACAATTGCGCCTGAATTGCAGTTGTGATTACAGGGGTGCTGTGATGGTTGCAACTACAAGGACTGCTCTTAAGTCTCCTTGTTCAGTGGAATTGTAAGGTCATTGTAAGTTTGAATGGTTGTTGAATGTGAACTCTCTATGTACTATACTACATTTTCAGAAAATGAATAGTTCCTCCAGGTTCAATTATCTATACAGAGGTAAACACCTCAGGAAAGGTTAGGTCCCACAGAGTTGGCCTTCTCCGGGTCCCGTCGACTAAACAATGTCGTCTGGCGGGACCCAGGGGAAGAGCCTTCTCTGTGGGGGCCCCGACCCTCTGGAACCAGCTCCCCCCTGAGATTAGGATTGCCCCCACCCTCCCTGCCTTTCGTAAACTCCTTAAGACCCACCTTTGCCGTCAGGCATGGGGGAACTAAAACACCTCCCCCTTGCCCATGTTGTTTTGTTGATTGATTGACTGTGTGCCTGTTTTTTATATATACTGTTTTTTATGAGATTATTAATTTAAATTGGAACTGGATGGGTGGGCATTGGATTTGGTATTGTGTACTGTACTGTTTTTTATTATTGTTGTGAGCCGCCCCGAGTTTGCGGAGAGGGGCGGCATATAAATCCAATAAACCTAAACCTAAACCTAAATAGCACCTGTCCATTTTGCTTAGATCAGATGATACTATCCATATACTACAGCTAATACAACTTAGCATAAATATTTACCTTTCTTATTCAGCTGTAGTTTGAAGGAAATTTCCAAGAAGCAGCACAAGGTTAAAAAGAAAAGCAAAATAAATGAATCCTGTAACCAAGTTGGTTACATTTCAGAACACAAAGTTGCCTACATTGCTACTTCCGAGATTACTGTATTTTAAATATTCCAATAAAAATAACTTGTGCCATGAAGATAATTTTAAATTGAGTAGTTTGGCTGTCTACTGTAGCTTCAGGGAGTAAAAAAATATTTCCGAAAGGAAAACTTGAAACTGAATTTGTTTCATGGAGGTATTCAATAATTCAAGCATGCCAGAATATTAAATCAGTTTCAAGAATAAAGCCAGTCAAAGTGATTCTTACAAATTGTTTAAATGTTTATAAATGTAAAATATTGAAAGTATATACTATAACAATACAAATACGTGTGCAGTAGTTTCATTATTGCCTTACAATGCAGTTAATATTTTTTACTCAATGTGCTGGATTTCTAAATGGCTGAAAAGTCCAGGCAAGCTAAGATATCACTATTTTAAAAAATCAGATTTACCAAACCTGAGAAAATTGTATCTAGAGGATGTAATTCTCAAAATTTTCAAGAAGTCATCCTAGCTGATGTCTCCTTTGAATAGTAGTTCTCATTACTTTTCTGTAATTGCAACCCTACCATATTGGCAAAATAGTCCAGATTTGAAAGCAGCAGGAGTATAATTTACCTTGAATTTTAAAGAAAATACTGTAAAAGGGAAATACATCTTGTTGATTTATAGCAATAAATTCAGTATACCTTTGAATGCTACATGAATGTTGAGTAACGTTCAGCTGGCAACATGTACTTAATAATGAACACAGAACTGGAAGTATTATGTAACGTCATATGTTTAAATAATTGCAGTGATTTAATACAAACTTTAATTATAGCATATGGAGTCTTTTTCCTTTATGTAGTTTTAAACTCATGCACTGGAAAGCGCATTACAAGTGCAGAAGTTACAATATACTACATGGGAAAAGGCATGTTACAATAAACATATAAAAGTACCCTATTTTAAAAAGGGAGGGGGGGAAATCAATGTTCAACAAAATGCAAAGAATTAGAAAGGATCAATATCAATATGTTTCAGAAATCTGTAGGCATATTGACTTACCTTTGTGTCCCATATTCTTGTTCCACCAAATGAGGTTAACAATAATATCAACATTATAGCTATTTCAGATTCAGTCACATCAATTCTAGAACAAAAAAAGGGGGGGGGGAGAAATTGAATCATGTATTGCTTTCATGAATGGAAAAAACATTTACCAAAAATCAATCCAACATTTTTCTAAAATAAATAAATAATGAAAGTAGCTTAATAATTTAATGTATTTCTCATAATTATATTTTACTAATTCAATGTATGAACTGGCAGAAATAATAGCTGGAATATAAATAAAGCATCACTATCTCTTCCTACCCAAAGTAAGATGAAAATTTATCTATTCTAAAAGTAATGGAAACTCATCTATGCTCTAGAGCAGTGTTTCCCAACCTTGGCAACTTGAAGATATCTGAACTTCAACTCCCAGAACTCCCCAGCCAGCATTCACTGGCTGGGGAATTCTGGGAGTTGAAGTCCAAATATCTTCAAGTTGCCAAGGTTGGGAAACACTGCTCTAGATAATACTTGATGCCTGAGCAGTTGAGAATGGTATTTGCACTATATCCCGTTAAAGGGATCCTATAATGTATCAAAACAAAGATACTTAGCATACTAGATTTAAAACCAGCAACTGAAGAAGGAAGCTGAAGAAGAAATGGAATTAGATTAGAATTACTTTTCCTTTTAAATCATCAACTTGCTGCCATATTAAAAACTACTTTTGAAAGTCCTCTGCCTTTCAGAACTGTTTACTGTGCAGCATGAAGACAGAGCTTTATTAAAGAAAATCAAGTTAAACTCCCTTAATTTAAAAGCAGCTGTTTGGAATAAAATTGACAGTTATAAATCAAACTTGGATTATAATCAATTGAAATTTTGAATTGGGATCATAAACAAAAACATAACAGATCCAAAACTGGATGTAACACCCACTTCATTTATACAGGGTGGTCATTTATACAAGGGTTGCCCAGAAAGCAATGCACCATTTTTTTTTCTCAACCTACAGTAGTGGTACGAATGCAAAACTTTAGATATGCATTATTTGAATTGTCTGGAGTGTGTGTGTAAATTTTGCATTTCTTCAGACAGCGTAGCTGCAGCCGTGTTTCAAAATGGCATCTGTAAGTGATGTGCATTACAAGCAGCGTATTGTCATTTAATTTTCCACTGCGAAGAAAAAAACTGTTGGGAACATTCACAAACATTTGTGTACAGTTTATGGAGAATCTGCAGTCGACAGAACTACGGGTAGTCATGGAAGACATTTTGAGGATGACGAAGAGATGATTTGCACCATGCAGAAATGGCTTCGTGACCAGAACGAGGAGTGATACCAACAGGGCATACACGCCCTTGTGTCTTGCTGGAGGAAGGCCATAGAATGGGACAGAGATTACGTGGAAAAATAGGGAGTGCAGAAGAAACATCGTTCTTTCTTGTGTGTAAGTTTCATTGCATTCATTAAATAATAGTTGAAGGAAACAAATGTGGTACATTACTTTCTGGGCGACCCTCATACATCAAAGGAGAACCGATAAAGCACCAATTTACTTAGGCTCAATATGTGTGCTAAGGGTAATATAAAAGTAATTGAATGCCTTATCCTGCACTATAAAGCAACATCTGTGTTTTGCTTTGTTTCTAATGCTGAGAGTAAATCCAACTAATCCTGATGCATTCTACAAATTGTGATTAAAAATCATTAACGTGGTATATCTGAGCCAAGCTTCACATCTACCTACTTGCCTGCTGCTAACCAAATACAAATTGCTGGATACTAGTAAGCCTATTTTCTCTTTTCATGGTCCTCTATCTAAACTGGGATTAAATCCAAACCAGCCAGTCCCTTCAAATGACAATACCTTCCGACAGAGGACTGTTCTCTTGATAACCATTTAAAAAAAAATAGCAATGGCACTTAGATTTATATACTGCTCAAAAAAATAAAGGAAACACTCGGACAACGCATCCTAGATCTGAATGAACGAAATATTCTCATTGAATACTGTGTTCTGTACAAAGCTGAATGTGCATAACAGCATGTGAAATTGAGTGTCAGTGTTGCTTCCTAAGTGGACAGTTTGATTTCATAGAAGTTTGATTTACTTAGAGTTATATTGTGTTATTTAAGTATTCTATTTATTTTTTTTAGCAGTGTATATTGCTCAACAGTGCTTTACAGCACTCTGAATGGTTTACAATGTCAGCATACTGCCCCTAACAATCTGGTTCCTCACTACAAAAGGATGGAAAGCCAAGTCAACCTTGAGTTTTTTCAGGTTTGAACTCCAGGCTGCAGGCAGAGTTAGCCTGCAATACTGTATTCTAACAGTTGTGCCATCTGGGCTCTTTTCATCCCCTTTTGGTTCCAATCTTGGTAGCTGAAAGCAACAGCAGATGTTTAAGGTTTCTGCCTCATCTTTATTATCTCATGACCTTTCCTGCGAAAGTTTTTGATCCTTCCCACTTAATCTTCATAACTTTCAAACTATACTGCTCCAAAAGATAAAGGAAACGCTTAAAAAACACAATATAACTCCAAGTAAATCCAACCTCTGTGAAATCAAACTGTCCACTTGGGAAGCAACACAGATGGACAATCAATTTCACATGCTGTTCTGCACATTCAACTTTGTACAGAACAAAGTATTCAATGAGAATATTTCACTCATTCATATCTAGGATGTGTTCTTTGAGTGTTCCCTTTATTTTTTTGATCAGTGTACCTTGTGAACAATAGCGGGTTGCACCCGGTACGAGTGGGATCGGCGATCCGTTAGGGCAGGGGTCCTCAAACTTGGCAACTTTAAGACTTGTGGACTTCAACTCCCAGAATTCTCCAGCCAGCACAGCTTGCTGGGAGTTGAAGTCCACAAGTTTTAAAGTTGCCAAGTTTGAGGACCCCTGCATTAGGGGAAAATGAAGATGTGCATGCATCTCCATGCTCCCGACTCATGCATGCATGAGATTTAGCTTTTGTGCATGAGATTTAGCTTTTGTGCATGAGATTTAGCTTTTGTGCATGAGATTTAGCTTTCGTGCATCTGCCAGAAGTGAAATCTCACGTGAGGATGCTCTCGCGCATGAGGTTTCACGGTTTCACCCATTTTCAGTGGTTTTTTGCTTTTGTGCATGAACGGAAGCAAAAATATCAGCAAAAATCACCAAAACCTCACTTGTGCATGCATCCTCACATGAGATTTGGTTTATAGCGCATGCACAGAAGCCAAATCTTGCACCTATGCACCCACGCACCCATGCCGGTTGCCGGGAGCATTCTGGTAGCGCTGGCGAAGAGGAATCCCCGCCTGTTTGTGAAGTATTATCATCTTATTTCATGTACTATTAACTCAGCATGAAATTCACAAATAACATTTTTCCTAGGGAGGGGAAAAAAGCAACAAGTGGTGTCCCAATTGAGGGTGACAGCAATTCTAAAGACAAGTTGCAAATTCAATTATCCAGGCATCCACTTACTTGCCAAATCGGAGTATGCCCGAGACATAGGTTTGCCAGTGAGCACAGTAAAACAGGAATAGCCCAGTGAAAGAACAGAAAAAGAGCCAGTCTGGATTTGTTCCCAAACGAATTGCAATACAGGCTGCCACGCCAACGAATACTGAAAAGGCCAATTAAGTTAGGTTATATCTCATAGCTGTTTTTGGTAAAATATATAAATTAAGACTTTGGCTAAAGCTAGTACTTAACTTTTCACTGATAAGTAAAATGGAAGCTATGCTAAGTAGGGGAGGAAAACCCTGTATTAGCAAGTACAGTGATGGCAAACGCTGTTTTCCTAGGGTGCCAAAAGAGTGTGGGCAGGCGCTATCGCCCACACCCATAATTCAATGCCTGGGGAGGACGAAAACAGCTTCTCTCAGTTCCCCCCGGAGGCTTTCTGGAGGCCAGAAATGGCCTGTTTCCCAACTTCTGGTGTGCCCAGTTTTGCCCTCCCCAGGTTCCAAAGGCTTTCCTGAAGCCGGAGGAGGGTAAAAATGCCCTCCCCAACCCCCGGAGGCTCTCTGGAAGCCAAAAATGCCCTCCCAAAGCCTCTGTGTGAACCAAAAATAAGCTGGCCGGTACACACATGCACATTGGAGCTGAGCTAGAGTAACAGTTCATGTGTGAGTAGATATGGCTCCGTGCGCCATCTGTGGCACCCTTGCCATAGGTTCGCCATCACTGAACTAGTAGATTCTACCCATCTCAGAAACCTCATTTGTTTTCTTACCCCTATTAAAAGACACCACGAGTAGAAAGAAGGTAACAGGAAAAAGAATAAATAGAAAGAGAGGATGTAGGAACAAAAACACAGGGACAAGGACCACAAGAAAACTAAAAACTGTATACAGTATAAGTAATGAAAGGGAGCAGGAAATTAAGATGCTTTCAATAAATATAAATGGACTAAACTCACTTGTGGGGAAAAAACCAAACTTTCACAACACTACAAAGACTGAATATGAAACATAAGATCCATTAGAAACAGAGCATAAATTAATACAAAAAATGGAGGAATTTGGTAAAATATCAAGTTTCAAAATTAGTAAAACAAAGATAATAACCTTTTTTTAAAACCAAAAAAAGAACTGGAAAGAATAATGGGTATTTAGATAACAACAAAGGTTAAATACTTGGGAATTTGGCAAACCAGAAAATAGCTCACATAGCAAGTGTAAACTCAAAAACAACTAGAATGGAAGAATAACAAGAATCCCGCCTCCCCTCAGGACCCATGACAGCCCTCTGGAGTTGCTACTAGATGTTGGGAAAAGACACAATTTAAAGCAGTGGTTCTCAACCTGGGGGTCGAGACCCCTTTGGGGGTTGAATGGGCATTTCACAGGGGTCACCTAAGACCATGGGAAAAGACAAATTCCCCATGGTGTTATTCTATTCTGGCGCCTTGGAACATATTTTTATAATCCGACCAATCAGCTTAAATCTCTGTTGGGAGAATTGGTGCTAGACTTATGGTTGGGGGTCACCACAACATGAAGAACTGTATTAAGGGATCACGGCATTAGAAAGATTGAGAACCATTGATTTAAAGAATTGCAGAAAGGTATTACATGCCGCCCCCCCCCACACCAAATCACTTTTCCCTTCATCCTGCAAGCAATTTGCAGTTCTAGTGTTAAGGTGGCTTCATTTACACCAGACGTTTTGTAGAATGAACTTGAGAATGGGGTGCATTGAAATTCCCTAGAAAGGCCTGGATTGAATTCACAGAGAGAAGCAATCCTATATTTTGATTAGAAATGGGGATTGTCTACAGGGGTTAGACTAAAAGACCTCCTTCCAACTCTTATCGTTCCACAATGCAAGATTAAACTAATGAAAATGTTACCTGTGGAAATAGAATCACAGCCATGGTCAAACAATTCTCCCAAAGGAGAACTACTATTTGTTCTTCTGGCTTGCTTCCCATCGATCGCATCCAGAGACTGATAAATAAAGAGTCCTAATGCACAAAAGAGGAACACCCAAGGAGGAGCCTGAAACAAATACACAGAAACAATCAAGGATAATATATATTTTATTTATTTATATAAATAAATTAAAAAGTGCTAAAAAGGATAACAGGACAGAAGGACAGGGATGGTAGACACAATAGTGCGCTTATGCACGCCCCTTACAGACCTCTTAGAAAAGGGGAGAGGTCAACAGTAGATCATTTATTTGTAGCTCAGAGTTGAAATGAAGGGGTCCTTGATACTCTTGGACTTTTCTTGTTTTCTTGCAGATATTTCATTGTCCTAACTAGGTAACATTATCATTATACATCATTATAACATCATTATAAACAAATAATTCCCCCAACACTGTCAGACTTTTTACTAAATCTGCACTTCCATTTCTACTAATTTTTTCTCCTCATTCCTATCATCCTTTTCCTCCCACTTATGACTGTAACTTGTTGCTTGTATCCTAAGATTTTTATTAACATTGATTGTTTCTTCATTGCTTATTTGACCCCTATGACAATCATTAAGTGTTGTACCACATGATTCTTGACAAATGTATCTTTTTCTTTTATGTACGCTGAGAGCATCTGCACCAAGACAAATTCCTTATGCGTCCCATCACACTTGGCCAATAAAGAATTCTATTCTATTCTATTCTATTTGTGCTAGCACATGTAGTCCTCAACTTACAACCACAGCTCTACTGTGGTTGATTAATTGATTGATTGATGGATTTGGATTTGGATCCCGCCCTTCTCCGAGGACTCGGGACGGCTTACAACATGTAAAAGCAATACAATTCTAAAATCAAATAATAACTAAAAGCAACCAGCCTAAAACCCCAATTTAATTTAAAAACAATCATTCTAGTCTGCCAACATACTTTCCATTCAACATACATTCATCCATAGGCAGGGGCTAATGATTAGTGTCCCCAGACCTGTCGGCAAGTGCGTCTCCAAATTTTTACAGAAGGTGAGGAGAGTGGGGGCAGTGCGAATCTCTGGGGGGAGCTGATTCCAGAGGGCCGGGGCCCCCATAGAGAAGGCTCTTCCCCTTGGCCCCCCACCAACTAGCATTGTCTAGTGGATGGGACCTGGAGAAGGCCGACTCTTTGGGACCTGACCGGTTGCTGGGGTTCATGTGGCAGAAGGTGGTCCCATAAGTAGCCTGGTCCAATGCCATGTAAGGCTTTATAGGTCATAACCAGGGGTGGGCTGCTGCCCAGACGGGGGGGACACAGTGGGATAGCGAAAATGAAGCTCCACCCCAGAGCACCCAATTTGCACTGAAAGATGTTGAAAGAAAATGCAGGGTGTCCTGCATAAGCCACACCCACAGTGTGGTAGTAAAAATTTTAGTAGCCCTTCACTGGTCATAACCAACATTTTGAATTATGTCCGAAAACCAATTGGCAGCCAATGCAGCCTGCAGAGTGTCGGAAAAACATGGGCATTCCTGAGAAGGCCCATGACCACTCGCGCAGCTGCATTATGCATGATCTGTAGTTTCTGAACACTCTTCAAAGGTAGCTCCATGTTGAGAGCCTTGCAGTAGTTGAATCTCAAGGTGATAAGGGCATGAGCGGCCATGAGTAGTGACTCCCTATCCAGATAAGGCCACAACTGGTGCACCAGGTGAACCTGGGCAAACGCCCCTCTCACCACAGCTGAAAGATGGGAATCTAATGTCAGCTATGGATCAAGAAGGATGCCCAAGTTGCGAACCCTCTGTGAGGGGGTCAGAAGTCCCCCCCCAGAGTAATGGATGGACAGATGGAATTGACAAAATTGACAAAATTGAACGGTCCAAAGACGGGCTACAAGAATGGTGGAAGGTCTTAAGCATAAAACGTATCAGGAAAGACTTAATGAACTCAATCTGTATAGTCTGGAGGACAGAAGGGAAAGGGGGGACATGACTGAAACATTTAAATATGTTAAAGGGTTAAATAAGGTTCAGGAGGGAAGTGTTTTTAATAGGAAAGTGAACACAAGAACAAGGGGACACAATCTGAAGTTAGTTGGGGGGGGGAATCAAAAGCAACATGAGAAAATATTATTTTACTGAAAGAGTAGCAGATCCTTGGAACAAACTTCCAGTAGACGTGGTTGGTAAATCCACAGTAACTGAATTTAAACATGCCTGGGATAAACATATATCCATCCTAAGATAAAATACAGGAAATAGTATAAGGGCAGACTAGATGGACCATGAGGTCTTTTTCTGCCGTCAGTCTTCTATGTTTCTATCAAGAGTCACTTGGTTGAGATGGGCAGCTATGGAAATTGAACACATAAAAAAATATATCAACCTCAGCCAAGAGTCCTTCATTCTGCAGCAGATTCAGGCGATAATAATAATCTGCACCATAAACTACGAGATCTAGTCAACCTTGGAAAAAACCGTTCAGGGTCAGACTTAATTAGTCCTTAGATACAGATTATCAGAAACTCCCAGAAGCAAGAAAACTAGCTCGGGAACTTTAAAAAGGAAGGGGAAGCTACAGCAACCAATAATCACTTCCTTACTGTTGTTGAGAAGTTAAGATATCTACGCAGCCATCAGCAGTGAAACTCCACAAAAAGGAAACTGTATCTTTATGGGTCTCATGCAAATACAAACCTTGTTTTGTACGAGAATAAAATTTCTCTTTCTGAGAGGCAAATGTCTAAAATCAGCCCTTTCCTAGCTTCTACTCAAACAGCCTGGGGCGGTTAAATTATCATCTTGATTCGGCCATGAATGATTGAGAGCATGTATGGTTTTTTTTTAAAAAGGGTTATGAATGTATTTTTATATTGCCTTTTAACTGTTGTTATTATTGTAAGTCGTATTTTTACATTGTCCTTTAAATATTGTTATTATTGTAAGGTGCCCAGAGTCCCATTGGAGTTGGGTGGCATATAAATTTTACAAATAAATTTTAAAAAGCTCAAAACCTTGTGCATACTGTGACTTTGCTCAAAGATCACCAGTCCAAAGTGCCAATCCTAAACGCCTTAGCACAGGAAAGGCATGTTGTAAGTCTAACAAATAAATACACTCACACACACACACACACACACACACACAGAGTTGGTGAGCTGCTTAAATTTCTTTTTTTGTGGGTAAAAATTGTTTATTTTTCTCCACTTATAGACAATATAGTATCATATATCTTCAATCTTCAATACAATACAAAGAATTTAAATTTACTTTTGATATTTATCATCCAACAATGCTGCCCCCTTTACTTTTATCACCTGAAAAACTTCAATATAAACTTTTTTTAATATCCTTATTAAACTTACAGTGCTATTTGCTATTACATCTCGTCTATTTGCTTTCACTCATCTATGAAATTTTATTTTTTCCGCTCTGGGTATGTTTTTCCTATAAATGAGGTTGAATATGTATAATTTTAGAAGAGCTGTGCATGTGTGTGTGTGTATATACACATACAGTTTATATAGTAGATAATGTATATTTTTGTGTGCCTGTGTGTAATATGTATGTACACACATGGCATATATACATAGAATTAAAGAGTATATTTTGGATGATCAATCAGAGCAAATAGATAGAGAAACTGTATCTCTTTGAGGTGAAGAGGCCAAGCATCCTAACCCTAACCCTTGATATGACCAACTTTAAGCCTGTCACATGACCTTTAAGCCACACCATCATATGGCCGGCAAGCCACGCCCACAAAACAAGTCACGCCCACAGTGTGGTAGTAAAAAAAATTGTAGCCCTTCACTGACTGAACCCTGGAATATTTGAAATACGGGGCAGCCCAGGCTTTCCCCTCGCCTGGTAACCCTAATGTGACCCTCTGCCACACTAGGGGTAGGCAAAGTTGGCTCTTCTATGACCTGTGGACTTCAACTCCCAGAATTCTTG
Organism: Erythrolamprus reginae; assembly: GCF_031021105.1. Classification (NCBI taxonomy): domain Eukaryota; kingdom Metazoa; phylum Chordata; class Lepidosauria; order Squamata; family Dipsadidae; genus Erythrolamprus; species Erythrolamprus reginae. Next base: position 75,459,128 of record NC_091955.1, read on the forward strand.
AGTTAGCATGATTGGCTGAGGAATTCTGGGAGTTGGAGTCCACAAGTCACAGAAGGGCCAACTTTGCCTACCCGTGCGCCCACACCAACAACTTCCCAAACGGGACAGGGCAGAGGAAGCGCGAATCCCGAGGGGCGACGGCGCAGGCGCGGACGACCCTACCTCCTCGGTGGCGCTGGGGCAGTAGTACATGAGGATGAGCGAAGGGACGACGGTGAAGCCCAGGCCGGTGAGCGTGATGGCGTTGGGGGCCACCCAGAGCGGCGTCCGTTCCACCAGCCAAGCCCAGAAAAGCTGCAACGGTGGCTCCAGCAGCGAGCGCCCCGACGCGCTGTAGGTGTGCTGCTCCAGCCGTTTCAGCTGCGCTCCGCTTAGCGGCTCCAGGAGCGCCATGGCGCCTTCTTCCCGCTTGACCCGGGCTCGCCTCCCGACGAGCCAGCGATCGCGCGGCCGCGACGGGAGGAGCCGAGGGCGGGGAAGCCCGCTGGCCTGGCTGGAGGCGGGCAGGAAGGGGCAGGCTGGGAACCGCGGCCGCTCCGTCTCCGGGGGCGGTTCGGGGTGGGGGGGAACCTCCTCGGCTCCGCAGGCCCCCCCTCCTATAAAATGCAGAGTTTAAAAGGCTAATTTAGAGTAAATACAGCTTTGTTGTGGAAAATATATAGTGGAATGTTATCTTTATATAGTAATGCTTGATAAATTTGCCTAGTAGTTATTCAAATAAAGTAGGTATATAGATATACAGTAGATGGTTCAATGCTATGCATATGGCTTTTTCCTATACTGAGAAACACTCTAGATATACTTGTGTGCGTGTACTTTTATATCTATATTTCCACTTTTCATTTGCATTAAAATATTTTAATTTAGTTTAACCTGTTTTTTGTTTTAGTCTTAGATTAGTGACACAATTAGATTGGCTCCTTCATATCTATATGTATAGGTAGGTAGGTAGGTAGGTAGGTAGGTAGGTAGATAGATGGAGATGGATGATAGATAGATAGATAGATAGATAGATAGATAGACAGATAAACAGATAGATAGACATAGATAAATATGGATGATAGATAGACAGACAGAGATAGAGATGGATGATAGATAGATAGATAGATAGATAGATAGATAGATAGATAGATAGAGAGAGAGAGAGAGAGAGAGAGATAGATAGATAGATAGATGCATACACAGATACATAGATAGATAGACAGATGTAGATGTAGAAAATTGCAGAAGAGTGACAAAGATGAATAGGGGACTGGAGGCTAAAACATTTATTTTATTGTATTTGTTTTGCCAAGTACGTATTGGAAGTATGTAAAGATATAATAATGTTCATATACATGATGCTAGTAAAAAAATAAAAGAATAAACATTAGGACGGGACGGAAGGCACTATGGTGCACTTATGCACGCTCCTTACTGACCTGTTAGGAATCAGCAGAGGTCAACAATGGATAGTTTAAGGGTAAAGTTTTTGGGGTTAGGTGATGATACTGCAGAGTCTGGTAGTGAGTTCCATGCATCAACTACTTGGTTACTAAAGTTTCCTGCAGTCGAGTTTAGAGCGGTTTACTTTAAGTTCTGTGCTCGTGTGTTGTGGTTGAAGCTGAAGTCGTTGACAGGAAGGACATTGTAGCAGATGATTTTTATGAGCTTTGCTTAGGTTGTGTTTAAGGCAGTGTAGTTCTAAGGTTTCTAAACCTAGGATTGTAAGTCTAGTTGTGTAGGGTTTTCTATTGTGAGTGGAAAACCATTGAAGGAACTGGGCATAGCTAGTTTAATGAAAAAAGGACCAGGGGAGACATGATAGTAGTGTTCCAATATCTCAGGGGTTGCCACAAAGAAGAAGGAGCTTCTCCAAAGCTCCTGAGCATAGAACAAGAAGCAATGGGTGGAAACTAAACAAGGAGAGAAGTAACTTAGAACTAAGGACAAATTTCCTGACAGAACAATTAAGCAGTGGAACAGCATGCCTCCAGAACTTGTGAATATTCCAACACTGGAAGTTTTAAAGAAGATGGTTTACATCTCTCTCTCGCCCCTCTTCTGGTCTGGAGAAGGTGGGGTGATTTCGGTCATCTTCAGACATCCGGAGGGCGACAGACCCAGTTGCATTGATTCTGTTTTGACCCCTGTAATGACAATCATTAAGTGTTGTACCTCATGTTTCTTGAGAAATGTATCTTGTCCTTTATGTACAGTGAGAGCATATGCACCAATGACAAATTCCTTGTGGTGTCCAAGGAATTTGGCCAAGAAAGAATTATATTCTGAGGTGATCCAGAAGGCTGTGGGTGCATTGCACTGCACCTCAACATTGTGTTTATTTACCTGTGTTGTGTGGATTAGCACAGCAGGAAAATTCAGGTGGTTAGTTTGAACAAACCAAAGGTTAAGTAAACCAGGGCAAAGCAGGTCTTGCCAATTAGGTGATCGCCATGTAGGAATATTTCTATGCACATGTACAGAAAAAAGCTATACAATTTATGCATGGTATGTTTGTGTGTATGTTTAGTTTTAAATAAGGTTTTTTAAAATTATTTTAAACATTAGATTTGTTATATACTGTTTATTTTATTTTATTTTATTTTAGTGATTTCTGACAGTCTCAAAATGGGTGAGCAGTGCGGTCGGGCGGTAGGAAAAGCAAGTAGGATGCTTGGCTGCATAGCTAGAGGCATAACAAGCAGGAAGAGGGAGATTGTGATCCCCTTATATAGAGCGCTGGTGAGACCACATTTGGAGTACTGTGTTCAGTTCTGGAGACCTCACCTACAAAAAGATATTGACAAAATTGAACGGGTCCAAAGATGGGCTACAAGAATGGTGGAAGGTCTTAAGTATAAAACATATCAGGAAAGACTTAATGAACTCAATCTGTATAGTCTGGAGGACAGAAGGAAAAGGGGGGACATGATCGAAACATTTAAATATGTTAAAGGGTTAAATAAGGTTCAGGAGGGAAGTGTTTTTAATAGGAAAGTGAACACAAGAACAAGGGGACACAATCTGAAGTTAGTTGGGGGAAAGATCAAAGGCAACATGAGAAAATATTATTTTACTGAAAGAGTAGTAGATCCTTGGAACAAACTTCCAGCAGATGTGGTTGGTAAATGCACAGTAACTGAATTTAAACATGCCTGGGATAAACATATATTCATTGTAAGATAAAATACAGGAAATAGTATAAGGGCAGACTAGATGGACCATGAGGTCTTTTTCTGCCGTCAGTCTTCTATGTTTCTATGTTTCTACTGTTGTTAGCCGCCCCGAGTCTACGGAGAGGGGCGGCATACAAATTAAATAAATAAGTAAGTAAGTACATACATACATACATACATACATACATACATACTGTACTGGGAGATGAAGCACAGACAAATACTGCACGGTTTAATTTGGGTTGCAGTCACATAATATGTTGTTAATCATATTATTTTTAACCTTTGGAACCCAATTGCTTGGATATGAACTACACTGAACTACACCCCATATTTTCACATAGAAGGGTGTGCATGGTAGTAAACTATGCTCATGTTTGTTAGAGTCGCCTACTCTTGCCCCCATCTTGAGTCACTGCCCTTATAGATTAGCAGTGGCAGGAGTTGATACCTAGATATCACAAGGAGGAAAGACAGCTGATATCAGCATGTTTGCCTTACCTATAATTATCCAACTGAAATGCTTTTCCAGATCCTGTCATTATAAGCCTTGCATTAGATTACAGTTGCCCCAGGCACATTAGGAAGCAGTTGTTCTATTTAATCCTTTTGTTGCAGCTAATATCACGATTATGACAGCTTGAATGTTTATTTCATACATAATATGATTTGTATTCATATATTTTAATGTACAGAGTTACTGCACCAGTATATAAATGGTAGAAAAAAGTATCCACTTCAGAAACATGTCACATGGAAAAGAAAGTATAGAATAAATGCTGAAGATATTTATTCATCTGTACTGTTGCTTTTTTTTTTAGAATAGAATTTTTTATTGGCCATACAAGGAATTTGTCTTTGGTGCATATGCTCGGAGTGTACATAAAACAAAAGATACATTTGTCAAGAATCGTGAGTTACAACACTTAATGATTGTCATAGTGGTGAAATAAGCAATCAGGAAACAATCAATATTAATAAAAATCTTAAGGATACAAGCAACAATGGGGCTACCTTTGAAAAGGTCTACATGGGGCTACCTTTGAAAACTGTTCGGAAACTTCAGATTGTGCAGAATGCAGCTGCGAGAGCAATCATGGGCTTTCCCAAATATGCCCATGTTACACCAACACTCTGCAGTCTGCATTGGTTGCCGATCAATTTCTGGTCACAATTCAAAGTGTTGGTTATGACCTATAAAGCCCTTGATGGCATCGGACCAGAATATCTCCGGGACCGCCTTCTGCCGCACGAATCCCAGCGACCGGTTAGGTCCCACAGAGTTGGCCTTCTCCGGGTCCCATTGACTAAACAATGTCGTTTGGCAGGACCCAGGAAAAGAGCCTTCTCTGTGGCTGTCCTGACCCTCTGGAACCAGCTCCCCCCGGAGATCAGAACTGCCCTCACCCTCCTTGCCTTTCGTAAAGTTCTTAAGACCCATCTCTGCTGTCAGGCATGGGGGAACTGAGACATCTCCCCCAGGCCTATACAGTTTATACATGGTATGTTTGTGTGTATGCTTGCTTTTAATAATGGAGGTTTTAGTGTTTTTTAAATTATTAGATTTGTTCTTACATTGCTTTGTTATTGTTGTGAGCCGCCCCGAGTCTATGGAGAGGGGCGGCATACAAATCTAATTAATAATAATAATAGTAATAACAAGTTACAGTCATACAGTCATAAGTGGGAGGAGATGAGTGATAGGAATGATGAGAAAAAAATAGTAGTAATAGTAGTGCATACTTAGTAAATAGTTTGTTGAGGGAATTATTTGTTTAGCAGAGTGATGGTATTTGGGAAAATGACAGTTTTTAATAGGTAAGGGTGTTAAGGCAGCAGGTCCCAACCTTTTGGGCACCATGGACCAGTTCTGTGGAGTGAGGTTTTTCCATGAACTGGAGGGGGCTATTAGGGGTTAATCACTCATCTCTACTTCTTAATTATCATGATTCTGATGGTTACTCTTGTGACAATACCCAAAACACCAGCTCCAATCCATCTTTAAGCTTTTTTCCCTTCCCAAAAATCTTCAGTTTAGTTTCCTTTGCTTGTTTTTATGTCTGATTTTTAAATATTTTACAGAACATAGAAGCTACCCGTGAAATGCTACTGTACTGGGAGATGGTACACAGCATCACTGATGCTTATGGCACTAAAATCCAAGATGGCGCCAGGAGAAGGCTGCCTTGGTGAAACGCTCTGAAATGTTTTCCTTGAGAGCACAGGTACCAATGACAAATTCCTTGTGAGTCCAATCACACTTGGCGAATAAAGAATTCTATTCTATTCTATTCTATGCCAAATTTCTTGTGTGTCCAATCACACTTGGCCAATAAAGAATTCTATTATATTCCATTCTATGCCAAATTTCTTGTGTGTCCAGTCACACTTGGCCAAGAAAGAATTCTATTCTATTCTATTCTATGCCAAATTTCTTGTGTGTCCAGTCACACTTGGCCAATAAAGAATTCTATTCTATTCTATTCTATGCTAAATTTCTTGTGAGTCCAATCACACTTGGCCAATAAAGAATTCTATTCTATGCCAAATTTCATGTGTGTCCAGTCACACTTGGCCAAGAAAGAATTCTATTCTATTCTATGCCAAATTCCTTGTGAGTCCAATCACACTTGGCCAATAAAGAATTCTATTCTATTCTATTCTAGGCCAAATTCCTTGTGAGTCCAATCACACTTGGCCAATAAAGAATTATATTCTATTCTATTCTAGGCCAAATTTCTTGTGTGTCCAGTCACACTTGGCCAACAAAGAATTCTATTCTATACTATTCTATTCGATTCAATTCTATGCCAAATTCCTTGTGTGTCCAGTCACATTTGGCCAAGAAAGAATTCTATTCTGAGGTGATCCGGAAGGCTGTGGGTGCGTTACGTTGCGCCTCAACATTGTGTTTATTTACCTGTGTTGTGTGGATTAGCCCAGCGGGCAAATTCAGGAGGCTAGTTTGAGCAAACCAAAGGTTAAGTAAACCAGGGCTCAGCAGGTCTTGCCAATTAGGTGATCACCATGTAGGGGCATTTCTACATACATGTACAAAAAAAAAGTTGTATCTATTGTACTGGGAGATGAAGAGACAAAAATTGCATGGTTTACTTTTGGTTGCAGCCACATAATATATTGTTGATCATATTATTATTATTTTTAACCTTTGGAACCCGATTGCTTGGATATGAACAGCACACTGAACTACACCCCATATTTTCACATAGAAGGGTGTGCATGGTACTAAACTATGGTCATGTTTGCTATAGTCGCCTCCTCTTGCCCCCATCTTGAGTCACTGCCCTTACAAATTAGCAATGACAAGAGTTGATATCTAGATAGCACAAGATGAAAGAAGGTACCTATAATTATCAAACTGAAATGCTTTTCCAGAACCTGTCATCATAAGTCTCATGTTCCAGGCACATTAGGAAGCAGTTGTTCTATTTAATCCTTTTGTTGCATCTAATACCATGATTATGACACCTTGAATTATTATGTACAGGTTTCCCTGAGTACATATGTACCAATGACAAATTCCTTGTGTGTCCAATCACACTTGGCCAATAAAGAATTCTATTCTATTCTTCTCCTCTCCTCAACTCAACTCAACACAACTCAACTCAGCTAGTGAGATGTAACCAATGAATTATCTGTCCAGACAGAAAAATACATAAACATCTAACACATGTCTACGACTGAAAGTTTTGGTGGGAGGGGAGAGGGACCACAAGTCCATTGATTCAAAGACCCCTAGAATTTAAACTCTGGAACATACATATTAGGAAACTTGATTTCTGTGTTCTATGAAGCGCAGAATGTTTTTGCACAAATGGCCTTTTTCTTATATGCAATAAAGCCACTTTTCAGCTGTATCATGTTTATGTCTATGAAACTCCTGCTGTAAGCAAGTCATTGAAGAAAGAGTTGGGTGTCTTGTATTGCATTGCAGTCCTCATACGAAGAATAACATTCTAGTGTAGGGGTAGGCAAAGTTGGCTCTTCTATGATATGTAGACTTCAACTCCCAGAATTCCTGAGCTAGCATGATTGACTCAGGAATTCTGGGAATTGAAGTCCACAAGTCATAGAAGAGCCAGCTTTGCGTACCTTTGTTCTAGTGTGTTTGTGGTCTTTGGATGTATTTTTGCAGAAAGGGGCCTCCAAATACGTATCAAGTTTTCCTGAAGAAGAGAGACTTTTATTACTTTAAACAGTGCATATAGATTGTGGACCATCTGAGATGCAGAACATATTTCAGAGAATACTTGGAAAGCATTCTCTGAAGTCTAAATCAATTATACAAACTAAGGTTATCAGATCTGGGCAGCAAACCATTACATAGTAGCCATAATACAAAGAACCCAAAATACATTTTGTTCTGCTTAGGTCTAGTAGCCTTGCATGTCCCCATTGCCTCGGCCTGTTTCACAGAAATAAGGAAGTTGATCAGCATAATTTCCTTCAAAATGCTTCATTTGAGTTTGGGAAGTATTGCAGTAATTGTTCATAAAGTAAATAATTAAAATTGGTTTTGTATCTATTGACCTAAAGGATTGCAATGGATCTTTCAGGCACTCCTATATTATTTTGAATTTCAGATGTACTGTATTTTTCAGAGTATAAGACACCCTTTAGTTTGGGGGGAGAAAAACAAGGAAAAAAGGCCTCTGCCTCCCAGCAATTTGCCAAATAGCAAAAAAAAGCAAACAGCACAGATGATATACACTGTTTGCTGTGTATTTCTGTGAATGTATGCCTGAACCATAGAAATAGCAAAGAATTGGAGAAATGTACGTACATTATGGCAGTACAGTGGTACCTCTACTTACAAACTTAATTCGTTCCGTGACCAGGTTCTTAAGCAGAAAAATTTGTAAATAGAAGCAATTTTTCCCATAGGAATCAATGTAAAAGCAAATAATGCATGCAAACCCATTAGGAAGGAAATAAAAGTTTGGAATTTGGGTGGGAGGAGGAGGAAGGAGAACAGGAGGAGGACAGTCGCTGCCCAGAGTGAAGGGAGCGTTTCTTTTCTCTTTGCGCTGGCAGAGGTTTATTCCCTCTCCAAGCGCCAAGAGAAAGGAAAATGCTTCGTTCATTCTGGACTGCCAAAGCCTCCTTAAGCGCCACCGAAAGGCTCCTTTGGCAGCCCAGAAAAGCCCGAGAGAGCCGGGATTAAGGGGGAAATGGCAGGAAACTGGCCGGGCTTTCGTGCTGCTGTCAAATTTCCTGGCTTGGGTTCTTAAGAAGAAAATGGTTCTTAAGAAGAGGCAAAAAAATCATGAACACCCAGAAAAGTTCTTAAGTAGAGGCATTCTTAAGTAGATGTACCACCGTATGTTAATCCCAGAAAGTTTTCTTAAATGTAATCACACTAACTCCTCCCAATTATTTAATTACTCCAAACATGACTGAGTCAGGGCTTAACTCAGCTGTCTTATCTTAATACCAATATTTAATACTAATACAGTGGTCCCTCGACTTGCGCGTTCTCGATTAGCGCGAAACGCTGCAACGCGGTTTTTCAAAAAATATTATTTAAAAAATAAAATATTAAAATATTATTTAAAAAAAAAAATTTTTTTTTTTAAATTTTTTTTTTATTCTGTTCCCTGAATGGAGACCGCCGGCCGCTCAATCGGGCCGGCAGGGAACAGAATGGAGCCTTCCGCGGCGGGGCTGGTAAGGGGGGGAGCCGAGGGGGGAGCCGAGCCCAGCCCCGTGGCATTCGCTTTCCTCCCGCCGGCAGCCGACTGATCGTGGGCTCCTTCGCAACCTCGGAGAGCTTCCTGGTTTTCGTGAGCTTTCATGCCCCGGAAGCTCTCCGAGGTTGCAAAGGAGCCCACAATCAGTCTCGGCTGCGGGTGGGAGGAAGGCGAATCCCCCGTGGGCTCCGTTACATTTTCCGCTGCCAGCCAGGCCATGCTGGCGGCAGCGGAACAATCGCTGGGTGGAAGGCGTGCTCGGCTCTGCCGCTCCAGCCGCTTTCGGCCGAGCCTCCCCGGCCAAGCAGCCAGGGAAGTCGAGCCAGGCGTGGCGGCGGCAGCGCTGCTTCTCCGGTCGCCCGGTCCTCTCCTGCCTCCTGCGCCGATGTTCCCCGCTGCGACGGAAGGCAGTCGCTTGGCTAGGGAGGCTCGGCCGAAAGCGGCTGGAGCGGCAGAGCCGAGCACGCCTTCCACCCAGGGAGTCCTGCCCTTTCATCCCCGCCGACCACAGGGGCGAGGGGTGGGGATGAAGGGGCAGGACTTCCCGGGCGGAAGGCGTGCTCGGCTCTGCCGCTCCAGCCGCTTTCGGCCGAGCCTCCCTAGCCAAGCGACTGCCTTCCGTCGCAGCGGGGAACATCGGCGCAGGAGGCAGGAGAGGACCGGGCGACCGGAGAAGCAGCGCTGCCGCCGCCACGCCTGGCTCGACTTCCCTGGCTGCTCGGCCGAAAGGGGCTGGAGCGGCAGAGCCGAGCATGCCTTCCGCCCGGGAAGTCCTGCCCCTTCATCCCCACCCCTCGCCCCTGTGGCCGGCTCATCCAGGGGGGCGTGTGTGGACTGGCAAGCGGCAAGCGGGAAGACCAAGGGAAGGTTCCTTCAGCCGCCCAACACCTGATCCGCTCCGCAGCGCGGCAGCAGCGAGGAGCCGAAGATGGGGTTTCCCCTTTGCCTTTACCCCATCTTCGGCTCCTCGCTGCTTCCGCGCTGCGGAGCAGATCAGCTGTTGGGCGGCTGAAGGAATCTTCCCTTGGTCTTCCCCACCGCCCACACGCAAACTCCACCATCTGCGCATGTGCGGCCATGAAAAAAATGGCGCACATGCGCAGATGGTGGTTTTACTTCCGCATCCAATATAACGCGGAAATCGGTTAGCGCGGGAGGTCTTGGAACGTAACCCCCGCGCTAACCGAGAGATCACTGTACTTAATACTAAAACGGGACATTTCAGATTATATTTTTACAGATATTTAAAATTGATGTGGTGTTCTGGAAGATAGAATAGCACTCTTCAGATCAAGCATTTATTTAAAAAAACCTTCATTTTGTCAAGATGTCTAGAACAATAATAAAGCAGTTTTAAAAAAAATAAGTCTAATAATTTGAACATTCTATAGGCCACTTTCAGTCCCCTTGGGTGCTGAAAGTGTGTGTACCTATTGCACTTTTGTGAGTGCCCACAGCCATAATTCAATGCCTGGGGAAGACGAAAATTGCGTCCCCTGTCGTCCCCCCTAGAGGCTCTCTAGAGGTCAGAAACAACCTGTTTCCCAACTTCTGGTGTGCCCAGTAGGCCCATTTTTTCACCCTCCCCAAGCTCCAGAGGCTTCCCTGGAACCTGGGGAGGGCAAAAATGCCCTCCCTCATCCCCCCCCCAGAGGCCCTCTGCAAGCAAAAAATGCCCTCCCAGAGCCTCTGTGCAAGCGAAAAGCAGCTGGCTGGTGCATACGTATGCTAGAGCTGAGCTAGGGCAATGGCTCACATGCCGGCAGATATGGCACCCTAGTTTTTTCTCATCATTCCTATCACCCATTTCCTCCCACTTACGACTGTATGACTGTAACTAGTTGCTTGTATCCTAAGATTTTTATTAATATTGATTGTTTCTTCATTGCTTATTTGACCCTATGACAATCATTAAGTGTTGTACCACATGATTCTTGACAAATGTATCTTTTTCTTTTATGTACGCTGAGAGCATAAGTACCAAGACAAATTCCTTGTGTGTCCAATCACACTTGGCCAATAAAGAATTCTATTCTACTCTACTCTACTCTACTCTACTCTACTCTACTCTACTGTATTCTATTCTTATTTTATTCTATTCTATTCTACTCTACTCTATTCTTATTCTATTCTACTCTATTCTACCCTACTCTATTCTTATTCTATTCTATTGTCAGTTACTATTAGCAACTTTGTGTAAAGAATTGAAATTGCTCATAGTGAGCTTCGGCAAACTTTGCTATATGAAAATGAGAGTTTGCCATGATATAAAAACACAAACATTTAATGCAGCGGGTACTTAAGATGTGGGTGTAATAAGCAAGAAAAGATAGAGTCGAGAAAGAATTAAGTGCTGAATAAATGATACAAACATTTGTGACCAGGAAGATGAGGAAGTGTGTTCATAGAGAGAGTGAGAACCGACTCGCCAAATAAGTGTATGAGGAAAGACTGAATGTATTGAGAGGAGAAGACTGGGAAAGTTGTGTTTGGATAAAGTTTGCAAGATGTGTGAAGTGATAAATGGTCAGGATGAAAGCCCAGAAGATTTGCAGGTATGGAGAGGCATAATGAATGGAGTTGGTGTAATTCACTTATATGATGTTTCTTTGTGTAAAACGATGCCTTTAATTTTCCTTTCTTATGTGCTTTATACAACAGTGCTTACCCCAAATGGAATAATGGACAGGAATACAGTGGTACCTCTACTTACGAACTTAATTCGTTCCATGACCAGGTTCTTAAGTAGAAAAGTTTGTAAGAAGAAGCAATTTTTCCCATAGGAATCAATGTAAAAGCAAATAGTGTGTGCGATTGGGGAAACCACAGGGAAGGTGGAGGCCGTTTACTCCCAGGAGATTCCTAGTGAGGCCCTATGGAGGCTTCTCCCCACCTTTTCTGGTCCTGTTTCCTCCCAGGAGATTCCTAGAGAGGCCCCACAGAGGATTCTCCTCGCCTTTTCCGACCCTGCTTCCTCCCAGGAGATTCCTAGAGAGACCCCACGGAGGCTTCTCCCTGCCTTTTCCGGTTACAGTTTCGGAGGCTTGGATTTGTAAGAGGGAAATGGTTCTTGAGAAGAGGCAAAAAAATCTTGAACACCCAGTTCTTATCTAGAAAAGTTCGTAAGTAGAGGCATTTGTAGGTAGAGGTACCACTGTATATACGTGAGTGTATCTGCCTCCCAGCCCGCAATCCAGTGTTTGTGATTGCAAACAAAAAGCCAAGACAATTATGAAAACAAAATAACACAAAATAATCATAAGAATCCCAAATATGTGGCTAGGTCATAAACACTTCAGCTTTATTATACATCACCAAAAATATCCCCGGTAGTAGCGCAAAGAAATAGGTTTCACAAATGAACAACAGGAAAAACCTGTTTAATTTGAGATTCATTCAGCTCAATTAATGGTTAACTGCTGTAAATCATGTGTACACGGGACATGTCAACCTATAATTTGTTACTTGGTTATCAAAAGAGGTACTGTATGTACTGATTCCATTGTTACTGGATATGGCAGCATCTGCTTTTCCAAAAAAATTAAAATATACAAATTAGAAACTACAAATGAGCTTTCATGCGTATTTGTCTAACTCAGTGTTTCCCAACCTTGGTAGCTTGACGATATTTGGACTTCAACTCCCAGAATTCCCCAGCCAGCATTCGCTGGCTGGGGAATTCTGGGAGTTGAAGTCCAAATATCTTCAAGTTGCCAAGGTTGGGAAACATTGGTTTAGCTTGCCTTGTTTTCTGCATTAAAAAAGAAGAGGGGAAAGAGAAGGGAACAGGAATACACAGTGGTACAAAATGCAGGTAAGCGTCGGCTTATTTCATTCAACTTCCAAAAAAAAAAAAAAAAAGGCAATCCATGCGTGCATTTTTCTTTCCACCATCATCATCGGAGAGGAAGACAGAAGGTGCCATATATACGATTGAGGAGGATCGCGGGAGAAATGAGAGGCTGTAGAGTGTCTAGCAGTTTCTGGTGCAGAAGCAGAGAAGCGCTGGGGCCAGGGTTTTATTTTTTTCCATACATGCTTGCTTCCATTTCTTTCATATAGGACTGGGCGATATGCGGAGGTACCCCTTGCAGTAGTAGTCGGAAGAATGAGAGACCACCTGAGGACAAGACAATTATGAAAACAACCAAAAGGATAGCTTTGATCTTTACACCTGCACATGACTGTGCAATTACAAAAGGAGCAATGCACCATCATTTTAGCAGAGCTTCCTGTAGTGCAAATAAGTTTAGGACAGTGATGGCGAAGCTATGGCACAAATGCAGTTGCGAGAGCAATCATGGGCTTCCCTAAATATGCCCATGTCACACCAACACTCCGCAGTCTGCATTGGTTGCCGATCAGTTTCCGGTCACAATTCAAAGTGTTGGTTATGACCTATAAAGCCCTTCATGGCACCGGACCAGATTATCTCAGGGACCGCCTTCTGCTGCACGAATCCCAGCGACCAGTTAGGTCCCACAGAGTGGGTCTTCTCCGGGTCCTGTCAACTAAACAATGTCGCTTGGCGGGACCCAGGGGAAGAGCCTTCTCTGTGGCGGCCCCAGCCCTCTGGAACCCCCCCCCCCAGAGATTAGAATTGCCCCCACCCTCCTTGCCTTTCGTAAGCTACTTAAAACCCACCTCTGCCGCCAGGCATGGGGGAATTAAGATTTCTTCTCCCCTAGGCCTTTACAATTGTATGCATGGTATGTTTGTATGTATGTTTGGTTTTGTATATTAAGGGGTTTTTAATTCGCTTTTAGTATTGGATTATTATTGTATACTGTTTATGATTGCTGTTAGCCACCCCGAGTTTTCGGAGAGGGGCGGCATATAAGTCCAATAAATAAAATAAATAAGTGCCACAGGTGGTATGTGGAGCCATATCTCAGCACTGACGTGCATGTATGTGCCCGCCAGCTGATTTTTGGCTCACACATTTAACACATGGGAGGGCGTTTTTGGCTTCCAGAGAGCCTCTGTCGGGATGGGAGAGGGTATTTTTACCTTCCCCTGGTTCCAGGGAAGCCTTTGGAGCCTGGAGAGGGCAAAACACGAGCCTACTGGGCCCACCAGAAGTTGGGAAACAGATCATTTCTGGCCTCCAGAGGGCCTCCAGGGGGTGGAGGAGGCTGTTTTCGCCCTCCCCAGGCATTGAAGTATTGAACATGCGCGATAGTGTATGCACAAGCTCTTTCAACACCTGAGGAAAAAAAGATTTGCCATCACTGGTTTAGGATTTTTAGGTGGGATGGCTTTCTAATTGCTACTTTTTTTTTTTGCATGTGAATGAAATAAATTCTTCCAAGAATGATAGGTCAGGACTTCTATGTTCCATTGACCATTTTCATTGTCCATTGGATGAGGGATGTGATGGATCCAGCATGTCGTTGCTGCCAATAATGTCAACTTATTCTTGTGGCTGTAAAGTTGTCAAGTACTCATCAAAGACTCATCGTGTGAGTCTTTGTAAATTCTTCAAGCCAAGTTGCTTAGCCCTATTCTAATTATTGGAATAATGGAGTGGCAGAAGGAGAAGAAGAAAGGAGACTCAGGGGATCCGCATAGTGAAAGCCATCCAAAATAAAATAAAAATGGTTATAGCATCAAGAATATTCAAAAGGTAAATACCAAGGGCAACCCAACACCTTTCTTCTGTCAACAATAATGATATTGAACCTATATTATCAGTATCACCTTCGGGACCGCCTTCTGCCACACGAATCCCAGCGACCGGTTAGGTCCCACAGAGTTGGCTTTCTCTGGGTCCCGTTGACTAAGCAATGCCATCTGGCGGGACCAAGGGGAAGAGCCTTCTCTGTGGCGGTCCGAGCCCTCTGGAATCAACTCCCCCAGGAGACTAGAACTGCCCCCACCCTCCTTGCCTTTCGCAAGCTCCTAAAAACCCACCTATATCACCAGGCTTGGGGAAGTTGATATTCTCCTTAGCTACTATGATTTAATGTATGGTTTGCTTGGGTTGTGTGATTAAGTTTTATGATAGGGGTTTTAATCTGTTTTTTAATATTGGATTTGTACATTGTGTTAGTACAAGGTACATGGTTGTTAGGGTTTGCCATTGTAAAATACCTATTGTAGTCTCTTGTACTACCACTTTAAATATTTTGGGCTGGTTCGCCATAAGAGGGCGCCAGTACTCCTTCCCTCAATGATGCTTTAACCCTCATTCACTTTTGCTTTGCCTTGAGGGGGGAGTGTGTTTGCTTAGTGCTTATTATATTGTATGACTTAGTGCTTGTTGTGGATTGTTTCTGTTTTGTATATACGTAACATAACTAAGTCTGTCTTTTTGTTCTTTGGCTTTACCACACATCCACACTCTGTTAAAATTCTCTGCTCAGTGTATGTCAAAGGTCTCATAGCCTAGCTATACCGAGACATACCAACACTTGTGTATTGTGTTGTGAGTTGCCCGAGTCTTCGGAGTGGGGCAGCATACAAATCTAATAAATAATAATAATAATAATAATAATAATAATTATTATTATTATTATTATTATTATATTATTATTACATTTTAACCATGTGACTGTTTTTGCTTCCACATTTCTCCTTTACAATTCCTAGTAACTCTGTTACACTGAGCTATAACTAGGGGAGGGTCAGCATCCCCAAAATGGTGGGTGCAAGTGGGCAGTCCAAGCCTTAGTCCTTTTAAACATGCATCACATGCAGGGGGGATGGGATTTTGATTGCCCATCAGTGCCAACCATTTTGAAGCTGATGATCACCGTCTTAATGTATGGTATTATTGCAGTCAATGACCTCCCTATCAATACCTTCACCGCATAACACATTTGTCAGCTATTGAAACTAGCCTATCTAGGTGGGAATGGTTTATATTATAATGTTGCAGTGGGACTTTAATAAAAGCTACCAGACCAGTAATGTAAGAATATGCATAAGGTGCCAACCTAGTGAAATCTAGTAACTTCATGCTCATGTTCTTGGATTGTTTTGCAATGTTGGTATCACGAGAATTCCGTACAGGATCTAGGCCATAGTAATTGTCTAAATTCCGGGAAGAGTTACCTTAGGTTTGCTGAGCTTCAGTGAAGTAACAATAGTTAACAAACAAACAAACATTGAAATGCTTTTAAGACAGCCTTGGCTAGAGAGAGAGAAACCATGCCCTTTTAAAAAGAACTTACCTTTGAATGTTTGCACCATTAATCTCAAATGCAAGACTCTTTCAAAGCTCTATGGATTATATTGTTTACGATGTACTCTACTGTCACAGATATACATATATTGCACATTCAAGCAAATAAAAATGCAAATGACAATTTGCGCGCAACCCAGCTAAAACAAAACAACTTGATTTAACGTAGAGCAATTAAGGATGTTGTCAAAGATCTTTTTTCTTTCTTTCTTTCTTTCTTTCTTTCTTTCTTTCTTTCACATTTTTATGCTCTGACACACAAAATCTAGCATGCTTTTAAACTAGTTCTTTAAAATTGCTGCAGTGTACATTTTCAACAAAAGGAGATTAAGAATTGGGTATAATTAAGTGGTATTGCTTCCTAGCTGCTTGAACCTTGGGCAAATAACTGGCATTAGACGGTTCAAATGCTGTGATTTATGCTTATTTATGTATAGTAAGCTGTTAACCTGGTCCATGCTTTATCACTTCCTCTACAGCTTGTTAGTAGGTGTTGGTATCACAGCGGGAGTTGCTATCACAAACATTGATTCAGCATATTCAGCCGAGAGTTGTTAATTAGCACAGTACAAATAATCAGTCCATTGCTACATTGGTTTTACTACCCCATTTTCATTAAATGACATAATGAAAATTATGCCATACTTTGGTGGGTTTTGTATGACATGACAACAGAAATAAGCTTCATATGCAGAGACCATATGAAAGCTTACCTTAGATGACACTATACATTCAAAAATCCTTACTGTGTAACTACAGGAGAGAGAGAGAGAAAGAAGTTTTAAGCACTTTACTTCCTAAACACAAACGCACAGATTTTATTGAGTGAAAATATGTCCACAGGAATGAAAAGATGATGATTTAATCGCTTAGTCATGTAAAACATGAGAGAGAGAGAAAGAGAGAGAGAGAGAAAGAGGGAGAGAAAGAGAAAGAGAGAGGGAGAGAGAGAATGAAAAGACAATGGAAGTCAAAGGATGAAGGGATCTAGCACACTTTCAGCATTATCATTAATGTAGGAAGCTTAATTAATTATGCACAACACAAATGATTGGCTGCCACACTAACGTAAGAGATATAAAGGAGCCAATCCAATTGTGTCACTAATCTAAGACTAAAACAAAAATTAGGTTAAACTAAATTAAAATATTTTAATTAAAATTAAAATTGGAGATACAGATATAAAAGTACACGCACACACGCACACAAGTGTATCTAGAGTGTTTCTCAGTATAGGAAAAAGCCATATGCATAGCATTGAACCATCTATATCTATCTATTTCATTTGAATAACTACTAGGCAAATGTATCAAGCATTACCATATAAAGATAACATTCCAGTATATACTTTTGCACAACAAAGCTGTATTTACTCTAAATTAGCCTTTTAAACCATGCATTTTATAGGATAAAAATGTTTTCTTAAAAACACAGTATAGTTAGCTACTAAATCATTATATTACAGGTTATAATTCACTTTATATAATTTACTGCACATTCCTGTATTTCCTCAATAGTAAATTTCATTGTGTCTATCATAGATTATTCTCTGGACCTTCTTAATATACCATTAAATTACGGTATATGTTATCATTTCTATACTTGACAATTGAAACACTGAGGATGTGATTGCTGAGAGACTGTTTATTACTTATTCAGCTTTATTCTTCATAATTCTGTTCTTCTGAATAGAAATTATTTTAGAAATACTGTTTCAGATATGATACATTTGTCATTTAAAAAAAATCTATTTGACGTTGATTAAGAATGTATTTTTTAAAATAAAAGAACATGGAAATAAAGTTATATATTTATTAAAAAATGAAAATTTAAACTTAGTTGCTATTATCTAGACATTAGTTAGTATAGTCTTGATTAATTTGACCTTTGCCCATGCCATAGAATTATGCCATGGTGCAAAGGTAAAGAACATGTCTGAAATACACATTTATCATGCAAACATGTTTTATCTAATAGGAAATGGATAAAATGTCCAGTTGAATATGGTTTTAAATACCAGTTTCTGTTCCTTCAAGAAGATTGTTTTTTCTGGCAACATTTCTTCATAATATATCATTGCAGATTCATTGAGGAATATTTACTTTCCTTTTACATTCTATTGCACCACTGTTTAATAATATTATTTTCTTTCAGAACTACAACACCAGCTGTAATTCTTTTAAGCTTCCAACACATAGAAAGAAAATAAACATTATGTCCAATATTAAATTGCAGTGAGTGATATTAAAGCATCTACATATCTTAGGGCACCATAATCAGAGTACACAATCTAGGGTAGTTCTGTTGATGCCAGTAGCATTTATTGGAAATAATTAATTATAGCATTGGGAATGATCCAAAGTGACTTGTTCAATTGAAAATATCTGAGTCAGCCTGACTTTAATGGCAATGAGCATTATCTTTTTTTTCATCTGCCAATTCTTTGAAAATAAAATAAAATAAGTTATTTAGTCATATCATTGTTTTTTTAAAATTATAAAGAATATAATTTAATATAATATGATTATATAATGTTATACAGTGGTCCTTCGATTTTCGCGGGTTCGAACTTCGCGAAATGGCTATACCACGGTTTTTCAAAAATATTAATAAAAAAATACTTTGCGTTTTCCCCCCCTGTACCATGGTTTTTCCCACCCGATGACGTCATACGTCATCGCCAAACTTTCATCCACCTTTAATAAATATTTTTTTTAATAAACTTTAATAAATAAACATGGTGAGTAATAATCTAAATGGTTGCTAAGGGAATGAGAAGTTGCAGTTTAGGGGTTTAAAGTGTTACGGGAAGGCTTGTGATACTGTTCATAGCCAAAAATAGTGTATTTACTTCCGCATCTCTACTTCGCGGAAATTCGACTTTCACGGACGGTCTTGGAACGCATCCCCCGCGAAAATCGAGGGAACACTGTAATATAATGTTCAGAGTCTCTCTCATCATTGTTGGATGAATTCCATGGATGAATATCAGAGATATCTAGTTTCTTGTAGTTTATTCTCTTTGGCATCACAGGTGAATATTTGGGCAGGTTAGGAACAGAGAATAAACAATGGGCAAAATTTAACAGTAAAACAATATCATTTCTCCCACAACTCCAAACAGTTATTATAAGTTGGCTTTGACTTTTCCAAACTTTGCCATTCTGGAAGGTTCCCTACACATCCAGAAGGTGCCATTTTTTGTTTTTCAGCAGGAAAGGAAAAGAAATATTGACTGCTTCAGAAGCAATCTTTACCCAGGAAAAATGCAGGGGAAGGGGTTAAGCCTTTTACTGTGGTATCAAGGGCTTAGGCAAATTCAAATATCTTACACATCAGATTTCTTTGATTCCATTTACAGATGACTGTAGTAGATGCATAAGCACTTCCAACTTTCAGAGTACAAGGAATTGTGAATCAAAGTGCAAAGAGAAAAACAAAATTGGGGCCTAGTTATGATTATCACAAAACCACCATAAATGATTATTTTTCTGCATTAAAGTTCTTGTTTTTCCTTACTCTTACAGTGTTTGATATCTTCACCCAGTGATGGGCTCTACGTAGAAAAATTTTGGTCAGGTACGCAGAACTGATATAAAATAATAGATTTTTTTTCTTTTTTTCCCTTCTGGGCTCTGGGTATGTTTTTCCTATCGCAGTAAATGAGGTTGAATGTGTATAATTTTAGAAGAGCTGAGCGTGCATGTGTGTACATACACTTTTTATATTTTTGTGTGCCTGTGTGTAATACATACGTACACATATGGCATATATACATAGAGTTAAATAGTATATTTTGGATGTTCAGTAATAGTAAGGGAAATTGTATCTCTTTGAGGCGAGGAGAGGCCAAGCACCCTAACTCTAACCCATACCCTTGACGTGAATGACGTTAAGTTGGCCACCTTTAAGCCAGTCACATGACCTTTAAGCCACCCCTGGTCACATGATCGTCAAGCCACGCCCATGAATAAGCCACACCCACAGTGTGGTAGTTAAATTTTTGCAGCCCTTCACTGCTTCACCCCAAACCCCCATTAAAATAAATTAAACAAAAGAAGGTACTTAGTTTGTGTGAAACCAGGTGATTTTGAGTATCTGGAAATGTATCTTCATATCAAGGGTGGGCTACTGCCTGGATGGGGGGGAACGCAGTGGGGTAGTGAAAATGGAGCTCCACCCCAGAGCACCCAATTTGTATTGGAAGATGTTGAAAGAAAATGCAGGGCATCCTACATAAGCCACGCCCATAGTGTGGTAGTAAAAATATTGGTGGCCCTTCACTGCTTCATATGAAAGCCTTATATACATCATACGTTTACTGAAGATTGCTGAGTACAACTCCTTGCTAAGTGTATATTTGTTCAGGAGTAATTCCCACTGATAACCAATGGGGCTAACTCTGAAATCAATGAAAATTTAACTGATGACTGTTAAATTTGGAAGGCTGTTTGAGTACATGTCCAACCACTTTTAGCAGAATGAACTGCTCTAATGATTGATGATCATTCAGGCAGTGAATTAAAAGTATTGGATTTCAAATAATAAATATTAAGTGGAAAATGGAGAAAAAGAGAGAGAGCAAAACAAAAATATCCAGTGAAATATTTAGCAGACATCTCTTTATGACTGCAAAAAATTGGCAACCAAGCTTTCAGTATGGAGTGTTTTTAGTCTTTCCATCTCTAGGTAATGAAGGGAAAAATAAAGGAAGAAAATGAATGTGAAAAAGAAATTTGGTTATATTTGTCAAGGACCTATCAGCCTTCAGTAGCTTCTTTCCAAGGAAACTGGATTAACATTTGGAGCTCTAAAGTGTCTCAATGCTCAGAAATGGAGCACATAAATCATGGTTATTAGTGCCATGGACACTACCCAACTTGAATCTCCCACCGTGGCATTCTTTGCTAGATTGAAATGAAACAACTACATATAGAATTTGCAGAAAGTATAAGTGTAGATCAGTTGGGGGTTGGAACCCCTTGGAGGGTGGAATGATTGTTTCAGAGGGGTTACCTAAGACCATGGGAAAAGACAAATTTCCCATGTTCTTAGGTAACTAACTATTCTATTCTGGGGTCTTAGAACGTATTTTTACAATCCGACCAATCAGGCGTTTACAGTGGGGGTGTCCCTCCGACCTTCTTGCCAATCAGCTTAAAGCTCTGTTGGGAGAATTGGCACTAGACTTATGGTTGGGGTCACACCACAACATGAGGAACTGTATTACGGAGTCACGTCATCAGAAAGGTTGAGAACCACTGGTTTAGATGTTTATGAATGAGTTGTAGTTCTATTATCATGTGATATGGAAGAGTGAACGCCTTGAAATGACGGCATAGCTTCTGTGCAGAAAAACAGTTAATATAGGACCCGGGACAGTCAGGAAATGTAAATACTACATTGCCCCAAGATAGGTCACTTCTATCTTGCTTGAGTCATTGAGCAAGATAAAGAAAGTACACAAATTCCAAAGCAAATAAAATAATAACCTAATAATATATTAACTAAATCAGATGTGTTATATGGGCAATGAATGCCACATTGGGTTTTCAATGTGATAACAATATAATTTTGGAGCTAATTAAGATTGAGGAGTAAGTCAGAAACAAAAGCTAGACAATGCCAAAAGGCAGAAACTAATGAGTCTAGACTCTCCGTATTTTTCAAAGTATAAGATGCACTAGAATATAAGACGCACCTTAGTTTTTGGGGTGGAAAATAGGGAAAAGAATCTGCTTACCAAGTATTCATCTGGCTAGTGTCCTTAGCCAGCACATTATTTTATCCCCTTTAAAAAAAACTTTATTTGGAGAGAGTAACAATGAAAGAGCTTGCAAGCGGGTAAGAGCTAGAAACATTGTTAGCACCTGGTTAGGCTGGAAAGAAACTTATTCGGAGCAAGTTGGAGCAATGAAAAAAAAAAACCTGGAAAGTCTTAGGGCTTGGAAACATTCTTTGCAGAGAATAACAATGAAAGAGCTTGCAAGCCAGTAAGAGCTGGGAACATTGTTAGCATCTGGTTAGGGCTGGAAAGAAACTTATCCGGAGCAAGTGAGAGCAATGAAAAAACCTCTGCAAACTCTTAGGGCTTGGAAAACATTCTTCGTAGAGAGAAACAATGAAAGAGCCTGCAAGGTAAGAGCTGGGAAGATCATTAGCAGCTAGTTAGGGCTGGAAAAAAAAATCTACATTCAAAGTATAAAATACACCCAAATTATCAGCCTCTTTTAGGGAGGAAAAAGGTGCGTTTTATATTCCGAAAAATACGGTATATAGATTCTACAGACAATATGTACTACAGAGTATTTGTACAAGCTCAGTGAAAGAAGGTAACCCTCAAACTGTTCCTTAGATTGGGTCTGTTTGTAACTAGATTATTTTAAAATTAAAAATGGAACATTATAATCCAGTTGCTAATCTTCTTTATGTATTACTTTACTCTCGAAACATCCTGAAGAGGTATTTATGACGGATGTGCAGATATATTTATGATATTCAAAATGCCACGTTGCATACTCTCCATATAGCATAAATATTTGATCCAAATATTGCTATTGCTTTCCATGGAATCAATCTGTCATTTATTCTTTTCATATTCTTCTTTTAATATTTTATTGATGTTTTCCCGCAAGCAAAAGAGGCAACAATTGTCATCATGAGGAAGACAACTTCCTCCAGGCTATTTTTTGTTAATACCAAAGAAAGTTACCATCTTACCTCTGACTTCCAATTTGCATTCAACTTCAGCCTCACCAAGACTGTTGACTGCTTTGCAAGTATATGTGCCACCATCATAGGGGCTGGGTTTCCGAATCTCCAGTGTGCAAACACCCTGGTTACTAAACATTCTGTACCGTGGATCATTCACAATGATGATTTTATTTTTCATCCATGTTATCTTGGGCTACACAGAAAGAGAAGATAGGAAATTAATTAATGAATCAAATTCCTTTTTCATAGCATAATCCTAATATCTGATATGAATAAAGTGGGTGATCTCATTTCCAATCATCTAAGTGCCAGAGCCCACTGTAACAGCATTGCCAAAAAAAGCACTAAGAGTTACAAACTTAATTCTACGCAGCTTCTTCTGCAGAAACACTGATCTACTAACCAGAGCATACGAAACATTTGTCAGACCAATTCTTGAATACAGCTCAGAGCTCACTTGTATGGAACCCACACTGCATAAACAGACATTAATACAATTGAAGGAGTCCAGAAATACTTCACAAGAAGAGTCCTTCACTACTCCTCACATAACAAATTACCTTACTCCTCCAGACTTCAAATACTACATTTAGAAAATTTACAACTATGCCCCCTCTGAACTGATTTAACTGTTGATCATAAAATCATATATCATAATGTCCTCCCTGTCAGCGACTACTTCACCTTTAACAACAGCACAAGAGCACGTAATAGATACAAACTAATTGTAAATCGCTCCAAACTAGACTGCAGAAAATACGATTTCAGCAATAGGTGGTCAACGCCTGGAATTCACTACTGGATTCTGTTGTTTCTTCCCCCAATCCCAAAATCTTCAACCTTTACACTATCTACAATCAACCTCTCCCCTATTGTAAGAGATCTGTAAGGGGCGTGCATAAGTGCACCTTCGTGCCTACCGTTCCTGTCTTACTGTCTTATCCTTTTTATCTCTTACTTTATACTTATGTCATGGTAATTCATACTATAATTCTATATTTGTTCTGACAAATGAATACCGTAAATAAATTTTCTGTTTAAGGAAATCTTAAAAGAAATGATAACCTTTCTTTTGTATGCCGCCCCAAGTCTACGGAGAGGGGCAGCATACAAATCTAATAAATAAATAAACTCTCATATAGATAATTATTGACTTATGACCAGTTACTTAGTGGAGGCTGGAGAATTCTGGGAATTGAAGTCCGCACTTAAGTCACACGGATGGTTGAGAAATACTGTTGTACGTGATTTGTCCTATCCACATCTTTTTAAACCCTCTTGTGTATTTCTTGTGATTCTTAATAGAGGAGCATCTTACCTTTGGATTTCCTCGGACACTGCAGTTCAAAGTTGCATTATAACCAGATATGGCATATGTATTAACCAAAGGCTGAGTATACATTGGTGATTCAGTGAAATTGAAGTCCTCATAAACTGGATTTTTGTACACTTTACCTGCAAAAGAGAAGGGTTCAAGAATTGCGAAAAGGCAGAATTTTGTAACATGTTCCCTTCCCCAATTGCTACCTACATAAGAAGAAAGTTTAGCAGTAAATCATGGAACTGTGTACTTCAGGTCTAGCCTGTGAAAGCACTGACAGGCAAATATAGTGTGTGTTTCTTCTTCTTAAAAGCAGCAACTTTATTTCCTGGGTCATGAAGCTAACCTCTGCAGCTGACCTATAATCTTGCATAGTACATATTGTTCAACTGTCTGCAACCTACTTTATAAACTATCCACAATAAAAGATACACAATCAAAAATTCCTTCCTTCAAGAGTTCTAGAATATGAGTTCAAACTTTTTTTCATCATATTTATAGATGGCATAAATATTAAAAAATTGAACACGGACCTTTAGAAATTCTATATTTTGTGGACTCATAATTTAATTGCCTATAATTTATACAGGTTTTTTTTTTAAAAAGCAAAAATTCTTCATCTTTCTTGCCCATTGATTTTGTTGGGAGAGATTAAAAAGAAGTATGTCATCTTGAACCTCCAAGAATATAAATGAGATTAGAGGAAGGAAATGTTTTTGATTGATTTGACATTCTGATTGGCTAGTAGCTTTTTTCCATCATTGGGTTCTTCACCTGATTTATTGTAGATTATTTTTCAAGAAAAGGATGAAAATGTACTATTGCTGCCTAAAATGTGAACTAACCACATCTCTTCTCCTTCCAAGGTAGCAAAACACCATGTTTAATTTATACTGGTGTTGTGAATAGATGCTGAAAATTTATCTTGTACAGGCAGCATGAATTAAATGTCCATAAAATCCTTTATTTTAAGGAAGATTTATGGATTTTATGGACATTTAATTCATGCTGCCAATACAAGAGAAATTTTAAGGAAGATTTGAGTGTAGAACACTTAAATAGTTTTGAATAAAGTGCTGTTACTGGAAAAAATTAAGTCACTTTCCTGACCATGTTTTTCTATGCAAAAGAGGTCAGTAGTCACAAATGATTTTTGCTTGATATTGATAATTATGGTACATTCAATTCTACTAAGAACCTACAGGACAATGTTATGCAATATCCACATGGGACACCTTGCTTCCAATCAGTATTTTTGCAAATTAGATATAATGCCTACACTTTTTAGCAGATGGGATGCATGAAAAAAAAGTTAACATTTTTTTCTTCCAAATGTAGATGTGTTTGTGTTACAGGTCAAACAAGAACAGAATCTCCACTATTTTATCCTTTCCCTCCAAACTACACATTTTTTTAAAAAAAAGAATAAAATATTTCACCATTTAACTACTAACATGATTGGCTATGCTACAAAATGGTGTGGTTGCTAAAACTATGCCAGTTTAATATAATTAATAGATTAACATAAGCCTCCCATATCCTTTTTAGCTGATTTCCATTGCCATATTTGTGTTGGATAATTTCAGGAATTTGGCTAACCATCCTTAGCAATCACAGCACTTTCTGTTGTTCTTGTGGCATCCTCACTGAGGCCACACATATTTTCAGAGAAAATGCGGAAGAAATACTCGTTTCCGATGACAAGTTCAGTAATAGTAGCAGCAGTCCGGTGATAATGTTCAATGACGGTGTACCATTCCTGAAAGATAGAACACATTAACCTGAGCTTGTAATGCCATAAGAGTTATGCACACAGGGGTAGCCTGGCTGAGATATCAATTCTATCTCTCTGTATTACGCTACAGCCTGAAGAATGACTGCAATTTTATTAGCATTCCCCTCATTGAAAGACAATTGAGATATGTAATATTAAATAAAGAAGTTTATTGGTACATTAGCATTCGAACAATGTAATAGTAATATAGGGTGGCCTACTGCAGGCTAACTCTGCCCATAGTCTGGGGCTGAAGGCATAGTTCCCTCTAAACTGAGCAGTGAGCAATCGCTCAATTAAAAATCATCAACTCAGAGTTTTTCAAACCTGCCCAGACACCGAGAGGGAAAGAGTGAGAGGGAAGGAGAGAGAGAGGAAGAGAAACAGATAGAAAAAAGAGAGGAAGGAAGAGAGAAAGAAAATCAAAATCTAGTTTGAAACTAGCTCAACTATTTAAGTGGCATTTTGATATTGATAGAGTTGCCCTATTATGAGCTCACTGTTATAGACACACAGTACAGTATTTTATTTTGAAATTCTCTTAGGCAAAACAGGGTGGGGTTTTTGTTTGTTTGTTTGTTTGTTTATTTACCGTATTTATTTAATATTTCTGTGCCGCCCAGTCCCAAAGGGACTGCCGCTCAGACACTATACTTTTCTGCCCACCCCCCCAAAAAATTAGAGGGAACACTGGCTGAAGGTGGACTCAGCCTTCCATCTTTCTGAGGCTGGTAAAATGAGGACACAGATTATTGGGTGTGATTTGAAAATAAAGCTTCAATGTTATAAACCACCCAGAGAATGCTGTAAAGCTTTACGGGGTGGTATATAAGCCTAAATGCTATTGCCAAAGATATTTGTCATTTTCACACAAGGTCTTTTATAAAGATCAGTTTAAGACACATTTAAATGGCAGAAGTTCCAGTTTTCAAAAGTCATTTAGATTCACAAATGACTTATTCTGAATTTTGCCATGTTAGAAAGTCTACCTACCATACTCTTTTTGTCTGCTTTTTGAATTGTGTAACCAGTAATGTTGGCATTGCCATCATCTTTTGGTGGTGTCCATTCCAAAGCAACATTTTCTCCCCAGACATCTGCAATTTTTACTGCTATGGGTGGACCTGGACGATCTGGAACAGTAAAGAGGAAATGTTAACAGTACAGGTAAAAGACATTTTTCCAGGTTTTCTTAGTTACAGTGGTACCTCTACTTAATTCATTCTGTGACCAGGTTCTTAAGTAGAAACGTTTGTAAGAAGAAGCAATTTTTCTCATAGGAATCAATGTAAAAGCAAATAATGCGTGCAAACCCATTAGGAAAGAAATAAAAGCTCTGAATTTGGGTGGGAGGAGGAGGAGGAAGAAGAGGAGGAGAACAGTCGCTGCCCAGAGCGAAGGGAGCGGTTTTTTTCTCTGGGCGTTGGCAGAGGTTTATTCCCTCTCCAAGTGCCCAGAGAAAGGAAAATGCTCTGTTCGCTCTGGACTGCCAAAGCCTCCTCAAGCACCATCGAAAGGCTCCTCTGGCAGCCCAGAAAAGCCTGAGAGGGCCGGGATTAAAGGGGGAATGGCAGGAAACTGGCTGGGCCTTCGTGCCGCTCTCAAATTTCCTGGGAAATTTTTCCGGGCTCGGGTTCTTAAGTAGAAAATGGTTCTTAAGAAGAGGCAAAAAAATATTGAACATCCAGTTCTTATCTAGAAAAGTTCTTAAGTAGAGGCATTCTTAGGTAGAGGTACCACTGTATATGGTTATGGTGTCCTGCCTGACCAGGGGACTGGACTAGAAGACCTCCATGCATGCGCTGAAGCAAGAAAAATCACTTAAATCTCTCTCACGCATCTGTCCCCTCGCAAGATTTTGCTTCCTGCCCATGCGCAGAAGCAAAATCTTGCCAGGATCTGCGCATGCCAGAGACCTGAGGCTGCGCACGTAGCTTCTGTTTTACTGCCAGTGTGGTGTCCTCATTGGTTCTGGTAGGGACCCGGTACTGATACCAAGACATATTGATTTTAGGGATGTTTGTAATGACATATGTAAATTGCACCATTTATGTGACGCCTCTTTATGCATGCGTCAGAATTTGTCCTTCTGTGCTCCCCGAAGACATCCTCAGAAACTATATTTGTTACAGGCAAGACTATGTTTTAACTGTTCGACTGTAGGCCTTCCATATCCAGACAAAATGTAGCTTTGGTCTTAACTCTGGTTTGTAAGAGGCCAAAGTTAAGAAAGATATGGTAAAGATAGAGGTCAGTTCCTCCCAGTTCGGACTGGATCACTTGAACCAGTAGGGACCCGCTGGTGACATCACTGAACCGGATTGGTGCTGGTCCATGGGCGCCACCATCTTTTTTAGTGATTTTTAGTTTTGTTTTTTTTTACTGTTTTGAAATATGTTTCTTTTTCGCTGCTTTTAAAAGGGACCTTTTAAAAGGGACCTTTTAAAAGAGTTGGCTAAATAATGTCGTCTGGCGGCCCCCAGGGGAAGAGCCTTCTCTGTGGCGGCTCCAGCCCTCTGGAATCAACTCCCCCCAGAGATCAGAACTGCCCCCACCCTCCTTGTATTTCGCAAATTACTTAAGACCCACCTATATCGCCAGGCATGTGGGAATTGAGACATCTCCCACAGGCTTTTATAGTTTTATGTATGTTATGCGTGTGTTGCATAGTTTTTAAATGGTAGGTTTTTTAGATGCTTTTTTAATATTAGATTTGTTTACATTGTCACACTGTTTTATTATTGTTGTAAGTCGCCCTGAGTCTTTGGAGAGGGGCGGCATACGAATCTAATAAATTATTATTGCTATTTTTATTATTACCTTCCACCTGCCCCCAGGTCTATACCGACCTTTATTACTTTGCCGGAAACACAGCTGATTAGTTGCTCAGCTGTGTTTCGGGTTGATTCGAGCTACGGAGCAGGCGTGGATATAAAATTGCACAAGGGGACACGTGCACCAGAAAATGCGGAGCAGTGGCAAAGTAAGGACCATAATGTAGCTTATTACAAACTCTTAAATTATAGAAGAGGCCTGAAAGACTCCAGACTATGGACTTAATCCAGCCCTCCACAATTTCTTATCTTTTTTATCCTGCTCCCTATATAAAATAGCCTCATTTTATGTTATGTTAAGGCGAAAGTGTAGTCAAATTATAGATAACACACCATATTATACTCAGAGGGAATTTCAATACATACCAACTATTTGAATGTCTATTGTGGCTTTGTCCACGAGGTTATCTACTTTGACCTTCATGTCATATTTCCCAGAATGGCTCCTCTCTGCTTTTCGGATGAAGATGATGGAATCATTTTCACTGTTGCGTATATTAATTTGGTTCTTGTCAACATGGGTACCATTTTTCTTCCAAGATACTTTTGGTCTTGGCCTTCCCTATGGAAGAAAAAAAAAAACCGCAGACATTTATCCGTTGAGATTTATTTATTAGATTTATTTATTAGATGTTCCGTGGTTATTATTTCTTTTTTGAGATATTCCTTAAATATATTTGAATAGCAGAGAAATGCCAATTAAAACAAGTGAGCTGCTGATTGAAGCCAGTACTTCTCAATTATTTTATGTTACACCCTCCCTCCAGGAAGAAGTAAACATTTTGTGCACCCCCTAACTCTCCGATCTGGGACCCAATGGAATTTTAGTGTTAAAATTTATTATTTTATTTATCATAATCTGCAAGCAAACTATTCTGCCGCACGAATCCCAGCGACCGGTTAGGTCCCACAGAGTTGGCCTTCTCCGGGTCCCGTCATACTAAACAATGTCGTTTAGCGGGACCCAGGAGAAGAGCCTTCTCTGTGGCGGCCCCGACCCTCTGGAACCAGCTCCCCCCAGAGATTAGAACTGCCCCCACCCTCCTTGCCTTTCGTAAAGTTCTTAAGACCCATCTCTGCCATCAGGCATGGGGGAATTGACACATCTCCCCCGGGCCTATACAGTTTATACATGGAATGTTTGTGTGTGTGTTTGCTTTTAATAATGGGTTTTTAAATGTTTTTTAAATTATTAGATTTGTTTTTTACATTGTTCTTGTTATTGTTGTGAGCCGCCCCGAGTCTACGGAGAGGGGCAGCATACAAATCTAATAAATAAATAAATAAATAAATTGGCTGGGGGAGGCTGCTCTACCCTCTTACCTGGGAGTAAGTCACACTTAACTCAGTGTAACCTGTTTTTGGTTAGACAGGCATAGGCTACTGTGGTTAGGACTCTCTTTTGACTCAGGGCTAGGCCAGCTTAATCAAGCCAATGTTTTGGGGTGGCCGACTGGTCCATAAGCGCTGCCTTTGCCGGGCACTCACAGCTCTGCGAGCTGCACCGATTAAGCAATGCAGGCTGGCGCGGCCGTGGGGGAGAGCCTTCTCTGCTGCCGCCCCGTCTCTATGAAATCAACTCCCCCCCCCCGATGTCTGTACTGCTCCCACCCTACTGGCCTTCCGAAAGGCCATTAAGACCTAGCTTTGCCGGCAGGCCTGGGGGCCATGAATTAACAACTATCGTGGCCAAATTGTATGAATTTGTATGAGTTGTTTTTGTATTTTATATTGTTGTAAGCCACCCTGAGATTGGGAAGCATAGAAGTCTAATATTTATTTATTTATCCATCTATCCATCTATCCATCTATCCATCTATCCATCTATCCATCTATCCATCTATCCATCTATCCATCTATCCATCTATCCATCTATCCATCTATCCATCTATCCATCTATCCATCTATCCATCTATCCATCTATCCATCTATCCATCTATCCATCTATCTATCTATCTATCTATCTATCTATCTATCTATCTATCTATCTATCTATCTATTTATTAGATTTGTATGCCGCCCCCTCCACAGATTAAATAAATGAACAAACAAACAAATAAGTTGCACACCAGGGGTGAAATTCACTTACCTGCCCTACTGACTTGCAAATGTGCCTGCTATGCGCTTACTCACTAAATTCCCATGCACAAAACATTCTGCACATGCGCATAAGATGAAAATAGTCACAACAATGACATTCGTGTGGTGGGCGGGGCTTCACGCAGTCGTCCCTACCAGATAGTACCAGCTGAATTTTACCCATTACATACACAACACCTAGGATTAGATGTAGAACCACATACATGAAGACACACAAACACTCGTGCATTCCTTACGTGGAAAGGAATAACAAGATTCACAGCTTCTCCAACCCTTCGAATATAGGTTTGCTTTAAGTGTCTCGGCAGACGAATCTTCGGAGGTTCTTAATTTAAAGAAATAAATTTCTTTCTTAATTCATAAGATCAAAATATGGCAATTGAATGCCAGATATGGTTTTTCAGGCTCGTGCCTCGGCACGCATAATTTCCAATGAGACAAACTGAGATGGGAATTTATCGTAATATTTTTAAAAAAGGGTTTCCTCTCATTAAAAGAGAGAACCCTGATCTTTAGCTGACATCCCTTTTTATAGTTAACATAACAAAGAAATCTGAAAGAGGAAAGTTGATTGGACAGGATAATAGCCTACACGTTGTAAGGAGGAAGGCTCTTAAGAGCTCACAAAATAGATAAGCCAGACCCCAATTTGTACCATCAAACCTTTTTTTACCTGAAGCTAGTCTTCAGTTTGTTTATCACTTTAGGAATTTTAAAATAATAAACCTAAACATCATTTTTTTTAAAAAACAGGAAATAAATCAGATTAAAGTATAAATTAACTATATTGCTTAACAAATTACAAAACCGATGTCATTGGTTCCTCACTACTAGATTTCCCCCCCATTGTAAATCAAAGCAATGGGCAAAAATGACACCGCTATTAGGAAAGGAAAAATAACTTTTATCAATGCTTATATGAGTTATAAATAAACGATGAGCCTCACCTATAACTTCTTTAACTAAAATAGGTTGTGGATGCATCCTGGGCTCACTGGCGCCTGCAGCATTCACTGCTTTTACTCGGACAAAGATTTTTGACCCAGTTGGAAGATCAGGGATGGTGAATTTTGTTTTATCTGTTAGATCTGGATTGGCCACAATCCATTGTTCCGCTAAAGTTGGAATAAAAACAGAAAGACAAAGAGAAAGAAAAACATTCAGAATTACATTGAAAGACAGATGAAATATGGTTCTTTTTTTTTAAAAAAAATTGCTTTTAGAAGTATATGTCATGAAATTTTGCATTTTTGTGGTCAGGTCATTAGCTCCTATTGTGGTGCAACTGGAAGAAACGAATGTTACTAGCCTCCAAAGAAGAATCAATAGACAAGACAAACAAGCACAGACAGATAGTCGATCAAGAAATAATTATAATCCTGAAGGCCAGGCCATCAATATTATTGTACTGTCTTTTTAAGAGAAATGTTAATTTGCAAGCAACATAATTCTCAGTTAGAAAAACGCATTTCCACATAGAATCTATTCAAATTGTGGATCTTAACGATTTCCTTATTTATTTATTTTTTTAAAAGAAGAGGTTTCCATATCTATATTTTCACTCTGCATCATACGTGTTATATTCACTAAGAAAGATTTGTGATTGGTCAACAATCCCTTCCCCCTTCTGTTTGACAGCATTTTTTTTTCAAGGAAATGCCAAAGTTCCAAAATATCCTGCAAATCTTTGAGTACTCTGAGCAAGCAGAGTAATCTAATTTAATCCTAATATAAATATGTTGCGTGTTAATGTAACCCCGGGGAATTTCCAGCAAGCAAATACTCCTCAATTTTCAAATGTTAGTTTACTATTATCAGCAGGATTAAGAAGACTGCATGAAAACTGAGTTAATTTACCTGCACATTGCATAAACAGCATATTATTATGTGATGCAAACTGTGATTTTGTTATAACTTTATTAAAAATGTTAAATGAAAAATAAAAGCTAGCAGAAACTAATATTTAGAACAAAGAAAAAAAAGAAAATAAACCTAAAGAAGAAACTTACTATTTTCTTTTTAGCAAATATAAACGTAAATCTCTTATTCTATCATTACAATATGATTTTTATTTTTCTCTGTAATCATTTTTTTTACCATGGCTTTACTGACAACCAATTTTACTGACAGACAACAGAAATATAAAGGCAACATAAATCTCTTACACAGACAAAAACACTTTCGAAGGACTCAACTAGCAATGTTATTTTAAAAAGTTCTTTTGATACCAAAGATGCATTCTATGATAAAATAAAAAAGAAGTAGCACTCAATGCAGTTTAAATAATATCTTCTTGCAAAAAAGAGATTCAAGCTATAAAAGATTTTTTGTGCTTTAGTAACTGGGCCATTGGATAAGAACCTCTAAACCGGGGTTTCTCAACCTTAGCCTCTGATAACAGGTAGCCCTTCCACTTGATTAAGTATTGGAGTTGTCTCCTGTGCCACCTTGACTTGAGGATTTGCTGCACCTCATAATGAGTTTGCCCCCCTAGACCACAAGGTCTGGGGGCTCACAGGGTAGTGGCCGCAGGGCAATGAAGGGCTCCACTTATCTATTCCTACCGGGTTAGGGCGGGCGCGCACACAGAAGCAAAACAAGGCAAAAGTTGCCAAAATCTCGCCCGGGCAAGCATCTTCAAATGAGATTTCACTTTGGGCACATGGTCAAGCTGACTGAGGAGAGGGGATCCCTTGGTTATTCAGGCATTGGGATGAAGTCCTTACTGCTCACTACTTTGAACAGAGTTAGTCCCGTGCTACTTTATGCGACCTCAGCAAAAGGCAGGAAGTCCACCCAAATGGACCTCAATTTTTAAGAATGTGCCAGCCAGTTTCTGGAAAGGTTCTGTCCACATTCAATTTTTTTTTCATCCAATCTTTCTTACTTTTCATTTTCCACTTACAAAATAATAATAGCAACCTTGGGGAAGACTCAATAGGTGGATAAAAATCCCAGATCCAGTCTTTGTGTCTAACCATAATGATGATGTATCTTATAGAGATACTATAAATAAAGGCATGAGCTGAAAACCAGTTACATGTATTAAAGTATAAATTCAGCCCTTTGTTCATTTTCCAGGTTTTCCAAATTACATTGATTTTATTGGAATCTACTTCCCTATCCATCTATGTCTATTGCTCTTTCAGTAAGAAGATTTAAATATCTTGCATACTTTACCTCCCGGTTTATGGCTTCCTTTCAGAAAGTCAGCATTACATACTTCTGTTGGTAACCTTATGTGGATTCATTTTTATTGTTAATTCAAAGACATCCATTTTCGGACAAGCATAGCATAATTAGTTAGTACTCTCTGTTAGTAAGTACTGCACCTTGAAGAGGAGCTTGTGATGATCACAGAGTTGATAAGACAATAAAACCAAGTATGCGTTTATGTGGGGCACCGGCAACTCCTTTAGGATAAAACATAGTTTGTGTCTCCCCCCACCCCAGTGTTTCAGCTCCAACCACTGATTCAAAGAAAAATGGTACAATGAAAAGAGGCGAGAAAGAAGGGGAGAAAAAGCTTGATGCTGAACACTCACAAGGTTTGGGTGTCTTCTCTTCCGTCTGCCCTTGGCCCCCGGCAGTATCATCACTAATATTTTGCTCTGAACCAGATTCAGAGGGACCTAAATGATTTGGAAAGCACAGATGGGGATTTACAGTCATAGGCAAAAGTGCCATTTGGACCCCTATAGCTGAGCATCCATAGAGTCAGAAATGAAGACAGTTGAGAAATGTAGGGGCAGAAGAGGAGAGATAAGCAAAAGGCATCCATTCATAAAAAGAGATTTAAGAGGAAGAGAAAATTAAAGCATACTCCAAGATAAGCAAGAGGAAACTGAAAGAAGAAGAAGAAGAAAGATATACATGGAGGGCTATATATATATATATAGGTTTAAGATGGTTGGCAAGGCTATTGTTGAAATCCATTGATTTTCAGAAACTCAGGGTCTGCCAGTACTTCTTCCAGGATATTTATTTATTTATTTATTTATTTTGTTTGTTTGTTTGTTTGTTTGTTTGTTTTGTCAAGTACATATTGGTGGTATACAAAGATATAATAATATTTATATACATGATACTAGTAAAAGAGAAACATTGGGACAGAGGATGGAAGGCACTCTGGTGCACTTATGCATGCCCCTTACTGACCTCTTAGGAATTGGGAGAGGTCAACAGTAGATAGTCTAAGGGTAAAGTTTTGGGGGTTAGGTGATGATACTACAGAGTCTGGTAATGAGTCCCATGCATCAACTACTCAGTTACTAAAGTCGTATTTCCTGCAGTCGGGTTTAGAGCGGTT
The DNA here is from genome assembly GCF_031021105.1 of Erythrolamprus reginae. Lineage (NCBI taxonomy): Eukaryota > Metazoa > Chordata > Lepidosauria > Squamata > Dipsadidae > Erythrolamprus > Erythrolamprus reginae. The sequence goes on from NC_091955.1 coordinate 75,494,235, forward strand.
TACTTTAAGTTTCTATCTGTTGTGCGCTCGAGTGTTGTTTTGGTTGAAATTGACAGGAAGGACATTATAGCAAATGATGTTGGCATCTGAAGTTCTCTGCCTTTTGCATCCTGTACCTTGCACTGAACGTAGGAAGGATAGGTGTGCCTTGAACTTTTATATGCAGGATGTGGATGATTACCTCTGAGGCATATCATGAATCTGTCAGCCACAGGATTGGTACAGTGATCTCAACAGAATCCATGCTTCTGTTAGCGATTCCTTGCAGCAGATAAGAAAACAATATTTTATCATATAATAGTTTTTGGATCAAATCAGGAGATTGTGTGCCATTTTCTCCACTGAGTGATAGGTTTGAAGGAAGTATCATATAGATAAATTTGAAAAATATATGCAAGGCAAATATGGAGATCTCTTCATGATAATGTTTTTCACTAGCTGAAGAACACTTTGGAGTAATGTCTACCTCTAAAATGTACAAAAATAAGTTTATTTTTATTTCATCTATTTTTCATTGTTGGTAATCTGTGACAAAACAGGAGAAAGGGATACTTTTGCTCCTTTATTTTCAGTTCTTAAAAACTTTTCATTCCATTCTGGTGATTCAATCCTGTTGTTCAATCCTTTGAAGTTATTTAAATAGGTCTATTTACAATATAGTACTGTTTCCGATGGAAGAGTATATTTCATTAACTTTTAAACAGTCATGATGTTTGTCTATTTTTCTAAGGTTGGTTTTGTATATTTGAAAAGATTTTTTTAAAGATAAAATTTGCCTTTGATTAAAGTGGTTCTACTAATACCCCATTCTAGGGGATCAGGCAAGCAAGAGAGAAAAGCAGAGAAAAGAGAGATTGGTTGATAGAATAAATAAGTATAAGCAAGAAAAGGTAGAACTGAAAAAATGGAGTTGAAAGATTGACTGTTAAAGAAAAAGTTTGCTGAAGATCCAAGTAAGAGGTTAAGTTTTATAGAGACATTAGTGGAAAGAAAAGTTCTGCAGAAAAGAAGATGAAGAATACAGAAATCCAGATACTACAAAAGACAAACAAAAGAAACAATGCATAACAAGAGATATAACAAAGTAAATAATCTTTTACATTGTTCTGTTCTTAAACATTACAATATATACATGAGTAGCATTATTTTTGTGTCTGTGTATTTGCATGCATATATATACACAGACAGTACATACTGTATGTAGCATGTATAATTTATATTCAGATATGCAAAGATAAAAAGAATATACAGGCTATATACCACCTTTGTTTGTAAAATACATCATTATTGTGTTTTATTTAAGGTAGGTCATGTCAAAATGGCAGGTACAATCTACATTTGAGATACTGTATATCCTCAGTGTTCAGGCTCTTTTGTTTCTTGATGTACGTAGTTAGCTTAGTAAAATATTACTTACTTGCTTTTTTAAAATATAATTTCTATTTTTGAAAATTAATTCCATATGAGAATGGCTAGCAACACGGGAAGAAATTTAAACTCCAGTAGGAGAGAAATCTTTTGCCTAGCCAATTAACCTAAATGATACTTTCTCTTTTTCAAGGCCAAGTCTGGAAAAACTATTTCTGCTTAGCTATAATAATTAGCAAAACAACACATCTTACTTTTATAGCATAAAATATTTTACATCTCTGCTCTAAAACAGATACATTCCAAATATGAGGCTTAAAATTGCCTGAAATATTTTGTACAGCAGATCCATGTTGACAGGAAAAAACAAAAGATAAGAGAGCTAAGCTTTTAAATTCTTGCTAGAAAGAAATGATAAATCATTTGTTAAGGAGAACAAAATATAAATTGGAAGCTATTAGCTATGTTCCAGATGTGTTCTCCATTTTTCTACTTTGGGAAAATTTCCCAAACCATCTGCTAAATTTTTATGAGCCAGGAATTATATAGGCTAACGACACTCATAAATCAGTTAACATTAGATTTATGGAGCATGAGATTTCTGAATTATTATTGAGCTGTTCCATAAATGTAGAAGCAACAGAAGCAGTAGCAGTAATAATAATAATAATAATAATAATAATAATAATAATAATAATAATAATCATCATCATCATCATCAAATACAACATGTTTGTGTTCCATTCCATTCCTGCCCTGTTCCTTAAAATTTCTAGCTGATTATTGATCTTTACTTCAGATCAATATCTTTTCTACTTAGACTAAGTAGATTAAGACTAAGACTTAGTCTAAGAATTTGGGAGATATTGAGAACCATTTGGAAGTTACAATCTGGTCCGTAGGTTGACATTCTTAAAAATCCAACATATCTTAAGTATAATCAGTGACACAAATCATCCACAGCCAGCTGTTTTCAACAGTTGGGAAACTTTATAGAACAGAACAATACATAGCTTACTAGTCACTTAAGAATTTCTTCTGTGATGAATTCAACACAAATTTTGAAAAGATTGTTTTTTTAGTTTACTTTGGGGAATCTTTTATTTTACATACATTGACGCATAAAACTAACGCTGTTGTCGAATAGAAAAAAATGGATATATTTTATCTTTTGCATAAAATATGATTGGGACTTACTTGCTTCAAAGCAATACTCTATAACATAACCATCTAAACCTGCAGCTCCAATTTGATCTGGTGGTCGCCACTTCATGGTAACTGTAGTATCGGTGACATTGTCAACTGCCAGGCAGGTAGGAGGACTTGTGACAGCTAAAGGCAACAAAAGAGAATATTGACGTTAGCTTAACAGAGTTGGAAGGGACCTTGTACATCATCTAATCCAAACCCTCACCCAAGCAGAAGATGCTACACCATTTGTGACAAATGGTAGTCCAATCTTTTTTTGAAAACCTTTACTGAAGAAGCTCCCACAACTTCTGAAGGCAAGTTGTTCCATTGGTTGATTATTCTCACTATCAGAAAATTTCTCCTTGCTTCTAGGTTGAATCTCTCCTTGATCAGTTTGTATCCATTATTTCTTGTTTGGCCTTCAGGCACCTTGGAAAATTAGCTTGACCCTTTCCTCTCTGTGGAACACTGCTTTCATGTCTTTTTTTTAAAATTTATTTTGTCCAATACAAAATAAGGGGTTTATTTTATTTTATTTATTTATTTATTTATTTATTGGATTTGTATGCCGCCCCTCTCCGTAGACTCGGGGCGGCGAACAACAGTAATAAAAAACATCATGTAAATCCAATACTAAAAACAACTAAAAAACCCTTACTGTAAAACTAAACATCCATACAAACAAACATACCATGCATAAATTGTAAAGGCCTAGGGGAAAATAATATCTCAGTTCCCCCATGCCTGACGGCAGAGGTGGGTTTTAAGGAGCTCACAAAAGGCAAGGAGGGTGGGGGCAATTCTAATCTCCGGCCAGAGAAGGCTCTTCCCCTGGGCCCCGCCAAGCGACATTGTTTTGTTGACGGGATCCAGAGAAGGCCCACTCTGTGGGACCTAACCGGTCGCTGGGATTCGTGCGGCAGAAGGCGGTCTCGTAGATACCCTGGTCCGGTGCCATGAAGGGTTTTAGTGAGTATATATCTATTTACACATAGTAAAATACATGATGAAGGTTATAGAGGAGATACTCATAGTAAAATATATCTAAGAAATAATAGAAAAGAAGATATAGTAATAGAACATATCAATGAAAGAATAGAAGAAGAGATATAGGAATAGAAGAAAGATATAGGAGATATAGGAGAGCAATAGGACAGGGGACGGAAGGCACTCTAGTGCACTTGAACTCACCCCTTACTGACCTCTTAGGAATCTGGATAGGTCAACCGTGGATAATCTGAGGGTAAAGTGTTGGGGGTTTGGGGATGACACTTTGGAGTCCGGTAATGAGTTCCACGCTTCTACAACTCGGTTATTGAAGTCATATTTTTTACAGTCAAGTTTGGAGCGGTTAATATTAAGTTTAAATCTGTTGTGTGCTCTTGTGTTGTTGTGGTTGAAGCTGAAGTAGTCGCCAACAGGCAGGACGTTGCAGCATATGATCTTGTGGGCAATACTTCCCTGGTCCTTCTCTTCACTAGACTAGCTATGCCCAGTTCCTGCAACTGTTCATTGTATGTTTTAGTCTCCAGTCCCATAATCATCCTGGTTGCTCTTCTCTGCACTTTTTCTAGAGTCTCAACATCTTTTTAATAGTGTGGTGACCAAAATTGGGTACAGTATTCTAGGTGTGGTCCTACTAAGGCTGTATAGAGTGGTATTAGTACCTCAATTGATCTTAATTGTATCCCTCTGTTAATGCAGTTTAGGATTGCATTGGCTTTTTCATATGCCACTGCACACTGCTGGCTCATATTTAACTGGTTGTTCACTAAGATTCCAATATCCCTCTCATAGTTCCTGTTATTAAGCCTTGTTTCACCCAGTCTATATGAGTACTTTTTGTTTTTCTTGCCTAAATGTAAGACTTTCATTTATTAACAAAATTTTTACTTAACAAAAGTATACATAATCTCTTACAGGTCACTAAACAAAGTTCATGCTTGTTATATTAGTTAACAAAGAATCTTACAGCACCTGAAAAATTAACAAGCATATGAAAGACTTTCAGTGTTGCATTACTAATCTAAATAATTTTTGATTAGGAAAATACAGAAGATAATACGAGATGATATGAGATGATAGCTCATTATCTGTACACTTCTCTTGTTTTCATTAGAACAGGTGATATTTAGAAACATAGAAACATAGAAGTCTGACAGCAGAAAAAGACCTCATGGTCCATTTAGTCTGCCCTTATACTATTTTCTGTATTTTATCTTAGGATGGATATATGTTTATCCCAGGCATGTTTAAATTCAGTTACTGTGGATTTATCTACCACGTCTGCTGGAAGTTTGTTCCAAGGATCTACTACTCTTTCAGTAAAATAATATTTTCTCATGTTGCTTTTGATCTTTCCCCCAACTAACTTCAGATTGTGTCCCCTTGTTCTTGTGTTCACTTTCCTATTAAAAACACTTCCCTTTAGAACCATTGAGCTCATCTTTGGTAGTCGCTAACATAAACAATTGAAAAAATCTGATTTTTCAAAAGAAATATCGTCTTAAAATAATCAAAACACAGATAAGAGCAATGAAATGGCAGTGTGAATGGAATAAGGATTAGAATGGGGATGGCTGTTAAAGATGAGGAATATAGACAAAAGTTAGCACAGGAAACAACTATTAACCTTAGAAATTGTAAATTGGATACTATTGAGAAGGTTGTAGGAGTCTAAACTACAGTTTTTAAAACCATGGCGACTTTAAGATGTGGACTTCAAGTCTGAGAATTTGCTCTCAACTAGCAATTCTAGGAAATGAAGTCCATGCACCTTAAAGTTTCTGAGATTGTGAAACAGCGAACATATGATCCTACACAAGTCTGTAATACTTTCTGTTGTACATACTCTTGATCAGTATTGAGGACTCAGATTCAGATAGTGTTTATGAAGTAGTGGGGGGCCCGGGGTTACAGGTAGTAGAACAGGTGGGAGGCCAGCCACAGGATGGGGCTATGAGTTCAGGATCTAGCGAGGGAGAATCAGACGCGCGCTGGGTTAACCCTAAATTCAGAAGGATTCAGAAACGTAGAGAGTAAAGGTCTGGAAGAAGATATTAAGGAGAGGAATGGGTTAAATGTTGTAGTGAGGTATTTGGCACGTCAGGGGGCTAGTGAAGGGTGAAGTTTCAACTTTGCTGAAAAGAAATATGGAGGGGTTTTTTTCGCCACGCTAAAGTAAGCCAAAGTATTTTGTATTGTATTTAGTCAGTGTTGCTATTTTTTATAGATATGTAGTTAGGAAATAAATCTTGTCCAAGTGAAGCAGGAAAAGGAATGTGAGGAATGCAGCTAGAAGAGAGATAATGGACCGATTGATGTCTGGAATGTGTTGAAGTACAAGAGAGCAGAGAAATAAACGGAATTGCTTTATTCATGAAATAATGCATTTAATGAGAGTTATTTGTAATTACTAAACTTCTACCAGAAACCAGAACACTTTCTGATGAAAAATATGTGTTCATTTAATAAAACTGCAGCCAATATTGAATAATCAGTAATAATTATGTTTAACATTAGTCAACTTTACTGGTAAAGGGATTTCTTTCTGATGGCATTCCAGTACGTCAGACCAGACCAAAACAAAATAGAATAGAATAGAATAGAATTTTTATTGGCCAAGTGTGATTGGACACACAAGGAATTTGTCTTGGTGCATATGCTCTCAACGTACATAAAATAAAATATACATTTGTCAAGAATCATGTGGTACAACACTTAATGATTGTCATAGGGGTCAAATAAGCAATGAAGAAGAAATATTAATAAAAATCTTAGGATATACGCAACAAGTTATAGTCATACAGTCAACATGGGAGGAAATGGGTGATAGGAATGATGAGAAAAACTAGTAGAATAGAAGTGCAGATTTAGTAGAAAGTTTGACAGTGTTGAGGGAATTATTTGTTTAGTAGAGTGATGGCGTTCGGGAAAAAACTGTTCTTGTGTCTAGTTGTCTTGGTATGCAGTGCTCTGTAGCGACGTTTTGAGGGTAGGAGTTGAAACAATTTGTGTCCAGGATGTGAGGAGTCAGTAAATATTTTACCCGCCCTCTTTTTGACTCGTGCAGTATACAGGTCCTCAATGGAAGGCAGATTGGCAGCAATTGTTTTTTCTGCAATTCTGATTATCCTCTGAAGTCTGTGTCGGTCCTGTTGGGTTGCAGCACCAAACCAGACAGTTATAGAGGTGCAGATGACAGACTCAATGATTCCTCTGTAGAACTGAATCAGCAGCTCCTTGGGCAGTTTGAGCTTCCTGAGCTGGCGCAGAAAGAACATTCTTTGTTGTGCTTTTTTGATGATGTTTTTGATGTTAGGTGACCATTTTAGGTCTTGAGATATGATAGAACCTAGAAATTTGAAGGTCTCTACTGTTGATACTGTGTTGTCTAGTATTGTGAGAGGTGGAAGGGTGGAAGGGTTTCTCTTAAAGTCTACCACAATTTCTACGGTTTTGAGTGTGTTCAGTTCTAGATTGTTCTGGTCACACCACAAGGATAGTTGTTCAACTTCCCGTCTGTATGCGGATTCATCATTGTCTCGAATGAGTCCGATCACTGTTGTATCATCTGCAAACTTCAGTAGTTTAACAGATGGATCGTATGAGATGCAGTCATTAGTGTATAGAGAGAAGAGAAGTGGTGAGAGTACACAGCCTTGGGGGGCACCTGTGCTAATTGTACATATATCTGATGTGATTTTTCCTAGCTTCACCTGCTGCTTCCTGTCTGTTAGGAAGCTTGTGATCCACTTACAAGTGTGTACAGGTACCGCTAGCTAATTTAGTTTGGTTAAGAGAATGTCCGGTACAATGGTATTGAATGCTGAACTGAAGTCCACAAAGAGGACCCTGGCGTAGGTCATTGGAGATTCAAGATGTTGAAGGATGTAGTGTAGAGCCATATTAACAGCATCATCTGTTGATCTATTTGCTCGGTATGCAAATTGCAGGGGGTCTAATAGTGGATCCGTGATGGCTTTCAAATGGAACATCACTAGCCTTTCAAAGGTTTTCATAACTACAGATGTTAGAGCAACTGGTCTGTAGTCATTCAGTTCCTTGATGGAGGGCTTCCTTGGCACTGGGATGATAGTCGAGCGTTTGAAGCAGGAAGGAACATAGCACAACTCTAGTGATTTGTTGAAGATTTGGGTGAAGATGGGGGCCAATTGGTCAGCAAAGACTTTTAAGCAAGAAGGAGTTATCTTGTCTGGGCCTGGTGCTTTTCCAGGCTTCTGTCTGAGAAATAGATCTTTCACTTCCTTTTGTGTGATCACTAGGGGTTGTAAACACAATGGGATGGGTTCAGTTGTAGAAGATTTAGCTGTTGTTGGTGTGTCTGGGATGGAGGTTGTGCACATAAGTGGTTGAGGTTTCTTTTCAAACCTGCAGTAGAACACATTCAGGTCATCTGCCAATTGCTGATCTCCTTCAGCTTGGGAAGGTGGTTTGCTGTAATAGGTGATGTTTTTGAGAGTTTTCCACATGTTTGCTGGTTCATTTGTTGAGAATTGATTCTTTAGCTTTTCAGAGTAGTTCCTTTTTGCTGCTCTGATCTCCCTTGTTAATATATTTCTGGCCTGATTGTACAGCATTCTATCACCTTTTCTGTAGGCTTCCTCTTTGGAATGACGTAACTGCTTGAGTTTGGCTGTGAACCAAGGTTTATTGTTACTGTATATTTTCACGTTCCGGGTTGGTACACGTAGGTCTTCACAGAAGCTGACATACGATGTTACAATAACTGTGAGTTCATCTAGATCTGCAGAGGTGTCTTTAAAAATATTCCAGTCTGTGCAGTCAAAGCAAGCCTGTAGCTTTAACTTTGCTTCCTCAAAGCATCATGACTGCAACATCAAGTGAGAAAGATTAATGTGTTTTCCAGCTTCCTATTTCTAAAGATCTCTGAAATCTTCTCTGAAACTGAATTAAATCAACTATCTTTCTGGATTTTATGTGAATGAATATCTCCTGTATTCTTAAATAATTTCCAGGGTGCTGCAGTACTGTATTGCAATGAAAACATTTAATAAAAGTTATGCATAATTAGATACGTAGATATGATTTACTTACCTAGAGGCACAAAAGGTTTTGACGGCATGCTTGGTTTCGAAGTCCCAATGGCATTGACTGCGAACACACGCACCTCATAGGCAACTCCCTCAATCATCTTTTTGGGCTCAAAAGTTGTTTCTTTAATAAGATCAAAATTTAATCTCATCCACCTGGAGCTTTGCTTCTTTTTCCTTTCAATGTAGTATCCTAAATAAAAATATATGCATAAATATAAAACTATTAGTTGAGGGCTCAAAATTTCCAAAAAGGGGAAATGCAATTGTTATGGAGAGGATCTATTCCAGGATCTAATCAGGGTCCATCAACAGCCACAGAGCAGAGGTGAAATGCTACCAATTTATATATAGAAACATAGAAACATAGAAGTCTGACGGCAGAAAAAGACCTCATGGTCCATCTAGTCTGCCCTTATACTATTTTCTGTATTTTATCTTAGGATGGATATATGTTTATCCCAGGCATGTTTAAATTCAGTTACTGTGGATTTATCTACCACATCTGCTGGAAGTTTGTTCCAAAGATCTACTACTCTTTCAGTAAAATAATATTTTCTCATGTTGCTTTTGATCTTTCCCCCAACTAACTTCAGATTGTGTCCCCTTGTTCTTGTGTTCACTTTCCTATTAAAAACACTTCCCTCCTGGACCTTATTTAACCCTTTAACATATTTAAATGTTTCAATCATGTCCCCCCTTTTCCTTCTGTCCTCCAGACTCTACAGATTGAGTTCATTAAGTCTTTCCTGATACGTTTTATGCTTAAGACCTTCCACCATTCTTGTAGCCCATCTTTGGACCCGTTCAATTTTGTCAATATCTTTTTGTAGGTGAGGTCTCCAGAACTGAACACAGTATTCCAAATGTGGTCTCACCAGCATTCTATATAGTGGGATCATAATCTCTTTTTTTCATATTTCAGCAAGGTAACTCAACACATATTATTAACAAGCTCACTATATATTTCTATTGGGGTTTTTATATATTTTTATTATTAGATTTGTCCCATTGTTATATTGTTTTTATCACTGTCGTGAGCTGCCCCGAGTCTTCGGAGAGGGGCGGCATACAAATCTAATAAATTATTATTATTATTAATTATTATGTGTATTCATAGTGGCGGCCACTGGTGGTTTGGCGAACCCGTAGTGGCGGCAGAACAAGGTTCCGCCCACCCGCCCAGAAGTCACCATTTTCTTATTTTTAACCCTTTGCACATGTGCAAAGCTTTCTGCACATGCGCAAAGGGTGAAAAAGTGTTTTTTATTTATTTTTATTTTTTATATTTATTTTTATTTTGTTTGACATACAAACATTTAGACATCATACAATACAACATTGAACATCTACGATTTATATATTTACAAGATTTATTTTTTACAATTCTATTTGCTATATCTTTTTCTTAACTTCCACTCAGTTGTATATTTTTTCCACACTTTGTAATAGTCCTTATTTTGTTGGTTTTGTATCTCATATGTTAATTTGCTAAATTTGGCGCATATTTGTCTAATATTTTTTTAATCACCATTTCTTTGTGTGTCTGATGGTGGCACACATGCGCTTCTGAACCAATAGGGAAGGCAAATAGATTTCACCACTGGACCAGAGATTTAATCTTCTGAGTTTTCAGAAGACCCATTTCACCTGGTCACCTCCACGCCATCTAAATAATTATAATATAACTTACACATTTCCTTGAGCAAAAACTCTCAGTTGAAACCCTTCTGCTTATGAATAGTGTATACTTCCATTTCAAACAGCCACTGAATAATTTTACAAAATCATTAAAATACCAGTTTCAATGAGTGGTCTACATACCTAACAGAGGAGATCCACCATCATAGGCTGGAGGTTCCCAGGTCATAATACACCAATCTTCTCCTATCTCAGTCACAATGGGTGCCTCTGGGGGGTCAGGAATATCTGTTGCAATCAGAAGTTTTAAGTTGTTAAGAGTTTTACTGGAAAAGCAAATATACAGTATTTGTTCATCTCAGACAAAATTATTTATAGCTATACATGTATTGGACAAATATCCGGACTCAATTTAAGCAAAAATTCAATCTCACTTACATTATGGAATTTAAATTAACCACAAATAAGCTAAATCCCATTAGTTTCAATAGATTGGCTGGAATACCTATTTACTTGGGATTTCACATCAGGTTTTCATTAAGCAGATAACATTTAATGAAGTGTTACAAATGTTATAATCTATATCAGTGTTTCTCAACTCAGCACCTTACAAATGCATGGATTTCAGCCAGAAATTCTGGGAGTTGAAGTCCACACAACTGAAAGTTGCTGAGGTTTCCAGCCTAAACTCGTAAACTCCTTAAAACCCACCTCTGTCGTCAGGCATGGGGGAACTAAAACATCTCCCCCTTGCCCATGTTGTTTTGCCTTTTGATTGATTGACTGTGTGCCTGTTTTTTATATATATTGGGATTGTTTTATGAATTTTTTTAACTTAAAATTGTAATTAGATTGGTGGGCATTGGATTTGTTACTGTGTACTGTTATTATTATTTTATTTATTATTGTTGGGAGCCGCCCCGAGTTTGCAGAGAGGGGCGGCATATAAATCCAATAAATCTAATCTAATCTAATCTAATCTAATCTAAAGCCTCTACTGAATGAGAAAGAAATTCATTTGGGGAAAAATAACTTTGAGTCCTATTTTAACTCAGAGGCCATTGAAAAGCTAAAGCAACACACTTTAAAATGACTGAAACGTACTCTATTGCAGAATTCTAAGTCATTATGTCAATTTTCATGCTGATTTAGAATTATAGGAGTTTAATAAATTTCACAGATTAACAGCTTTGGAGGGGGCTTTGTAGGTCATAGTCCAATACCACCACCACCCACCGCCAAAGCAGGATACCCTACACCATTTCTGACAAATGGCAGTCCAATCTCTTCTTGAAAGACTCCAGGGATGAAGCTCCGACAACATCAAAGGCAAGCTGTTCCATTGGTTGATTGTTTTCACTGTCAGAAAGTTCCTCCTTGTTTTTAGGGTTGAATTTCTCCTTGATCAGTTTGCATCCATTATTCCTTGTTTGGCCTTCAGGTGCCTTGGAAAATAGCTTGACCGCTTCCTTTCTATGGCAGCCTCTCAAATACTGTATTGGAACACTGCTATCATGTCTCCCCTGATCCTTCTCTACACTAGACTAGCTATGCCCGGTTCCTGTAACCCTTCATTGTATGTTTTAGTCTCCAGTCCCCTAATCATCCTGGTTGCTCTTCTCTGCACTTTTTCTAGAGTCTCGACATCTTTTTTTATAGTGTGGTGACCAAATTGGGTGCAGTATTCCAGGTGTGGTCCTTCTAAGGCTGTATAGAGTGGTATTAATACATCACTTGATCTTAATTGTATCCCTTTGTTAATGCAATTTAGGATTACATTGGCTTTTTGAGCTACTGCCGCACACTGCTGACTCATATTTAACTGGTTGTCCACTAAGAGTCCAAGCTCCCTCTTACAGTTACTACTATTAAGCCTGGTTTCACCCAATCTGTATGTGTACTTTTGGTTTTTCTTGACTAAATGTAAGACTTTACTTTTATCTACATTGAATTTCACAACATAAGTCACAACACTTATGGAGGGCATAGAAACATAGAAGACTGACGGCAGAAAAAGACCTCATGGTCCATCTAGTCTGCCTTTATACTATTTCCTATATTTTATCTTACAATGGATATATGTTTATCCCAGGCATGTTTAAATTCAGTTACTGTGGATTTACCAACCACGTCTGCTGTAAGTTTGTTCCAAGGATCCACTACTCTTTCAGTGAAATAATATTTTCTCACGTTGCTTTTGATCTTTCCCCCAACTAACTTCAGATTGTGTCCCCTTGTTCTTGTGTTCACTTTCCTATTAAAAACACTTCCCTCCTGAACCTTATTTAACCCTTTAACATATTTAAATGTTTCGATCATGTCCCCCCTTTTCCTTCTGTCCTCCAGACTTTACAGATTGAGTTCATTAAGTCTTTCCTGATACGTTTTATGCTTAAGACCTTCCACCATTCTTGTAGCCCGTCTTTGGACCCGTTCAATTTTGTCAATATCTTTTTGTAGGTGAGGTCTCCAGAACATCAGGCATCAGTTTGGAAAAGGCTGAAATAGGAAGAGCATTGGTGCAAGTTCAGTATAAAAGCCATATACTGCATTGACTTACCAACTACTTTGATATTGATGTGGGCGGAGTCTTCTCCAGCTTCATTCTTCAGCATTATTCTATAAGAACCCGAGTCATCTTTTTCAGCAGAATCAATCACCAAACAACTGCTGTCTGGATAATTCTCTGCCCGTATTCTGGATGCAGAATCCATGATCCACTGTCAATCATTTTGCAAAAGGGAATAGGGTAGGGGAAGAAAAATAGTTTAAAGTGGGGGTGAAGAATCAGAAACCATCAGAGAATCAAGAATTAGAATTTCATTGGGATAAATCATATGGAAATTGCACAAATGTAGCAAGGAATTTGTCAAATACTCCATGGATACATTCTTGATACCTCAGGCTTTGTGCTTCCTTTAACAATCCTTTTTTTTTTTTTTTAAATCAGGATGACAGGCTGGTATACCATAAAGCAAAGCATCATGTCACCTAAACATCTTTATGTTTAAAGACTAGCTACAGCATAACATGTGCCCTCAAGGCTTTCTTAGAACAATTAAAAGTACATGATTGCCACTTTGTTTGAATTTGGAAGCATATCTATTTATTGAGAAAGTGTGCGCGGTGGAGAAATCACTTGAACTAATGAAGGAAAATTAATAAATGGTTATTTTGCAAGAAATATTCCACTGTGCCCAAGGCCCAGATATTATTGAACTCTCCCTGCAAAAATACTTGCATCCTTTAAAATTTATCTCCCTACTCTTGTATTAAGGAAGCTCTGTAATGTCTAGCAATATTTCTCATTTGTACATCCTTATTCAGTGATCACAACTGAACTGGCAATTCGGTCATTAAACAAAGTGGTCACTAAGTGAAGCCGCAACTGTGCTTATGATCTGGCTTCAGCATTACTTGGCTTTACAGATCTGTGAAGGTTATAAATGCCAGGATTGATTGCAAGATTACTTTTTAAAATCACAGTTATATCTGTGAACGGTTTGCTAAATGAGGCAGTTCCTAACCAAGGGACTACCTGCATTTTTTCATGAGTGTTTTGAAAACATTTAGGAAGCAATGGTCTATCAAGTAGGAGGGATAGTAGACAGTCTTATCTGCTGGGTATGGTTAAAAAAAACAACAACGCAGCATGCCAGTGGGAATGGTGTGGTTGAAGCGCTGTCTATTTTTAATGTATCAAATGTGAAGTCTAGATTTTTGATCACACCATTACAGCAGCTATTTTGGCTTTTTTGACTATTGCCTCTGGGCATCCTTCATAGTTGACTGAAATTTGCAGAAAGCGTTTAAAGAATGTTGATCTATTTTTAACATTTTTAACATTTGCCTAATTTTACTGGTTATCCTAGTGGAGATGCCGTGGTGGTGCAGTGGTTAGAGAGCAGCACTCCAGACTACTTCAGCTAACTGCTAGCTGTAGTTCAGCAGTGCTAATTTCACCACCGGCTCAAAGTTGACTCAGCCTTCCATCCTTTCGAGGTGGGTAAAATGAGGACCCAGATTGTTGGGGGTAATAGGCTGATTCTGTAAACCACTTAGAGAGGGCTGTAAAGCATTGTGAAGTGGTATATAAGTCTAAATGCTATTGCTGTTGCCCATCATGGTTGTAACGTGGTTCACTGTGGAACCGATCTGATTTTATGATATTTTTGTGGTGATCGTTAAGTGAACCAATTGTTAGCTATGGGCCACCACAAAAATATCATAAAATCAGATCCGTTCCACAGTGAACCATGTTACAACCATGATGGGCAACAGCAATAGCATTTAGTTTTGTTGAGGTAAAATTATAAGATGTGATCGTGTGACTATGGGCACTCAAAATGGTTGTAAATGCAGATTGTTTCGCAAGTAACCATCATGATTATAGAGATGTGTGTGGCTATTGGAAGTTCAGAACCAGATAATAAGTATCCATTGGGAGGTCCATTATAACTTCAGGTAACTAACCAATCAGTGGCACATTGAGGACTACCTGTTTGTCACCTCCCAAAGATACCAATTATTCCTTCTATCCTATATCTTTTCTGGATACCTGTGCTATTTCATGAATGGTTCCTAATATACAGTACTTAATTATCTGATAGTAGATTGTTAGATGTGATTGCAACTCCGGCAGCTTTCAACCCCTCCTGAATTTAGTTCAGATGCATGGTACTTATTGGTAAAGGAGATTCTGAGTACTTTAGAAATAGCACTTAGATTTATAAGAATATAAGAAGAGCCATGCTGAATCGGGCCAAAGTCCATCGAGTCCAACATTCTGTGTCACACAGTGGCCCACTGATTGTCCATGGGGATCTTGAGTAGAAAGAGAAGGCAAAACCCTCCCTTTCCCTTGACCCCGAACAAATGGTACCCAAGGGAAACCCCGCCTGCCTCAACCAACATAGAGGCGGCACTTGGACATCTGTTTCAATACATGGGGCTACCTTTGAAAAGTGTTAGGAAACTTCAGATCATGCAAAACGCAGCCGCAAGAGCCATCGTGGGGCTTCCAAGATTCGCCCACGTTTCCTCAACACTCCGTGGCTTGCATTGGCTGCTGATCGGTTTCCAGTCACAATTCAAAGTGTTGGTCATGACCTTTAAAGCCCTACATGGCATTGGACCAGATTACCTCCGGAACCGCCTGCTACCGCAGGAATCCCAGCGACAGATAAGGTCCCACAGAGTTGGCCTTCTCCGGGTCCCGTCGACTAAACAATGTCGTTTGGCGGACCCCAGGGGAAGAGCCTTCTCTGTGGCGGCCCTGGCCCTCTGGAACCAACTCCCCCCGGAGATTAGAATTGCCCCCACCCTCCCTGTCTTTCGTAAACTACTGAAGACTCATTTATACCGCCAGGCATGGGGGACTTGAGATATTCCTTCCCCCTAGGCCATTACAAGTTATGCATGGCATGTTTGTCTGTATGTTTGGTTTTATTATAAGGGTTTTTAGTTGTTTTATTATTGGATTGTCACATGCTGTTTTTATTATTGTTGTTAGCCGCCCCGAGTCTATGGAGAGGGGCGGCATACAAATCCAATTAATAATAATAATAATAATAATAATAATAATAATAATAATAATAATTATTATTATTATTATTATTATTATTATTATTATTATTATTAACCACCATATCCTTTATATACTGCTTCACAGTGCTTTACAGCCTTCTCTAAGTGGTTTACAAGGCAAACATATTTCTCTAGGTCCTCATTTTACCAACCTCAAAAGGATAAAAGGCTGAGTCAAACTTGAGCCAGTGAGAATCGACCTGCCAAACTGGACATCCATTTCAATAACCACTAATACCTTTTATATACTGCTTCACAGTGCTTCACAGCCCTCTCCAAGCGGTTTACAAGGTGAGTATATTTCCCTGGGCCCTCATTTTACCGACCTCGAAAGGATAAAAAGCTGAGTCAGTGAGAATCGACCTGCGAAACTGTGGCAGTCGGCAGTCAGCAGAATTAGCCTGCAGTACCGCCTTCTAACCACTAAGCCAGCCCTTTCATGCCATTGCATATTTTATTACAACTTATTTAAAAGATTGGACTTAAGATGTTACAATTTTACCTTATCTCCTCTGCTCCACGTAACCTTTGGTGGAGGCTCCCCAGAAACAGGGATTTCAAGACGTAATTTCGTTCCTGCGACAACTGTTACCGTGTTATCATCACCAAGGCCATCAAGGTGAAGCTTAGGAGGATCTGCAAAACCAAGGTACTTAGGAAAACACCTCAAAATTTGAATGTGTGATAGAAGAGACATTTCCCTCTCAGAATGGAGAAACGTCTTCATACATACAAAGCCAGAATTAGTGTAATATGCTGAAGAAGAGTTTTGAGAGTCAAGCTAAACACCCCTAACCTTCCTAGAGCTAGTAGCCAGTGTTCCCTCTAATCTTTTGGGGTGGGTGGGCGGAAAAGTATAGTGTCTGAGCGGCAGTCCCTTTGGGACTGGGCGGCACAGAAATATTAAACAAACAAACAAACAAACAAATAAAAAACCCACCCTGTTTTGCCTCAGAGAATTTCAAAATAAAATACTGTACTGTGTGTCTATAACAGTGAGCTCATAATAGGGCAACTCTATCAATATCAAAATGCCACTTAAATAGTTGAGCTAGTTTCAAACTAGATTTTGATTTTCTTTCTCTCTTCCTTACTCCCATTCTTTTTCTTTCTCTTTTCCTTCCTCTCTTTTTTCTATCTGTTTCTCTGTCTTCCTCTCTTCCTCTCTCTTTCCTTCCCTCTCACTCTTTCCCTCTCGGCTTCTGGGCAGGTTTGGAAAACTCTGAGTTGATGATGATTTTTAAGTGAGCGATTGCTCACTGCTCAGCTTACAGGGAACTATGCTAGTAGCAGTAGCTCAGTTATATAGTATCAAATTTAGCAGTCACCCTCTGCCCAAAAACACGTTTCCAGGGAAAATGAATTGTCAACTCAACCCAAAAAACATTTAGAAGGTGAGCAATTATGACAGTGTCTGAGAAATGTTACCAGAGCAAAGATAGACTTTGAAAAGTAGGAACAGTTTGATTAACCTTGTAACATTAACTCCTCAAAAAAGAAACTATGTACATGAATTATGGCTTTTTTTGGTCTTTCAACCCTGGTTCGTTACAGTTCTGCTTTCTTATCTCATAGTTACACCCTAACCCTGACATTGACTTCATTAGATACATGATGTGCTACAGCCACATCACGCTGCTATTTCTAATCATGTGTACACCCTGATTTGCATATAATCCGATGTCTTTTTGTGTTTATCTCCAGCATTGCCATAAACTATGCTTCGACATACAATAATTGTGTTCTAGTCTCTGGTTCAAACATACCTCTGGAAAAATTATCATACGATACCGAGGATAGCAAAAAAAAACAATGTCTAAATATACATTTTTTAAAAAATTAATATATTCCTTATTATTTTTAAATCAGTTCTTCCTATGTATTGTCCCAAATACTTATTATTAAACTGATTTGTTCAGATGCAATAATAAAAAAGCATCAATATGTTTAGTTCCTTAGTGTGCTATAGTCAGGACTCCCATTCTATTCCATTCCATTCATTTCCTACTCCATTCCACTCCACTCCATTCCACACTTCCATTCCATTCTTCCTGGCAGCTCTAAGTACTGTAGAAATAAATGAGTCAGTAAATTATGATGTGCTCTAGTCAGCCCTAAAATTCATTCCACTCCACTCCACATTTCCATTTCATTCCATTCTACTCCACTCCACTCCACACTTTCATTCCACTCCACACTTCCATTCCATTCCTTTCCATTCTTCCTGGCATCTCTAAGTAAAAATAAATAAGTAAGTAAAATACGATGTGATCTAGTCAGCCCTAAATGGACAGTGTATCCTTGGTTGGAGTTGAAAGGAAGTTAAAAGTTAAAAGAAGTTAACCAGGTGTATTTTCCGAGGGTGTGAAACCTAGAAAATTACATTTACTGCATATGTCTGACTTTTTCCCACCTTTCAAAGCTGCCGTAAATGAAAAGGGGGGGAAAGGCATTTTATCAAGAGAATTGTGTTGCCTTGTCACTGCAAAGATGCGATGCACTTTGGGAGGCCAGAGGGTGATGTGAAGTGAAGCAATGTAACACTTTCACTTCCTTCAAACTTGCAGATCGATCACGCCAATCCCTGGTTTAGCGAGGTGGGAAAAGGTCATGATACATCACACAACGATATCATGACGCTGTGAGTTTGACATTCCTGCTTTAGAGGGGACAGATTATTGCATCATATTGTTATGAAGAAGTCCTTTGCATAAACCTTCATCAAGATGAAGCCTCTTCTTGATAGATACACTATATTATCTATATGGGGCATGACATCATTAATGTTGTGACTTGTGGTTATTAGTAGTCACATAAATATTTACTTTATTCAATGCTGTCAAAGCCTTTAGATTTAGATTAGATTAGATTTATTGGATTTATATGCCGCCCCTCTCCACAAACTCGGGGCGGCTCACAACAATAATAAAAATCCAATGCCCACCAATCTAATTACAATTTAAAATTAGTAATTTCATAAAACAATCCCAATATATATAAAAAAACAGGCACACAGTCAATCAATCAACAAAACAACATGGGCAAGGGGGAGGTGTTTTAGTTCCCCCCTGTCTGACGGCAGAGGTGGGTCTTAAGGAGTTTACGAAAGGCAGGGAGGGTGGGGGCAATCCTAATTTCAGGGGGGAGCTGGTTCCAGAGGGTCGGCCCCCCCACAGAGAAGGCTCTTCCCCTGGGTCCCGCCAGATGACATTGTTTAGTCGACGGGACCCGAAGAAGGCCGACTCTGTGGGACCTAACCGGTCGCTGGGATTCGTGTGGCAGGAGGCGGTCCCAAAGATATTCTGGTCCGGTGCCATGAAGGGCTTTAATTCCACAGCATAGAATAAATTCCACACCTTTAATGCTTTCCTCCTGATTCATTCCAGTCCAGATCAATATCTACTAGGCCATTTTCTACAATATTTAAAACACAATTTCACTGTAGAAATGGCCAACATGATCACTGCAAATTATGTAGAATTCTAGAATTCCATAAGGTTGAAATGCAAGAAATAGACTAGAAACTCTGGCTACTGCCTGGGAATCTTGAAGTTGTGGTCCTAACATGGCAAGACAGTTATAACTCAGTTGACTTTAAGAACATTCAACAACCAGTCCATTTTAGGAACATCACGTCACTTCTGTGCATTTGTCTTATTATAGAAATACATGACAGAATCAAAAAAAGAGAAAAACATAGGAGTTACCTATAATATGAACTTTACAAGGGATGTTGACATTGTAGGCATCTGGAACAAACGTGTATTCACCATCATCCTCTACCAGTGAGCTACCAATAATTAACCGATGGATTCTATGAAAAAAAGTCAAGATAGGAAACCAAAATAAATACAGTGATACCTCATGTTACAAACGCCTCGTCATACAAACTTTTCGAGATACAAACCCGGGGTTTAAGATTTTTTTGCCTCTTCTTACAAACTATTTTCACCTTACAAACCCACCGCCGCCGCTGGGATGCCCCGCCTCCAGACTTCTGTTGCCAGCGAAGCACCCATTTTTGCGCTGCTGGGATTCCCCTGAGGCTCCCCTCCATGGGAAACCCCACCTCCGAACTTCCGTGTTTTTGTGATGCTGCAAGGGAATCCCAGCAGGGGAATCCCAGCAGCGCAAAATGGGCACTTCGCTGGCAACGGAAGTCCAGAGGTGGGGTTTCCCAGTGAGGGGAGCCTCGGTGAAATTGCAGCATTGCAAAAACACAGAGGTCCGGAGGTGGGGTTTCCTATGGAGGGGAGCCTCAGGGGAATCACAGCAGTGCAAAAACGGGCGCTTCGGCTGGCAAAAGGGGTGAATTTTGGGCTTGCACGGATTAATTGCTTTTCCATTGATTCCTATGGGAAACATTGTTTCGTCTTACAAACTTTTCACCTTAAGAACCTCATCCCAGAACCAATTAAGTTTGTAAGACAAGGTATCACTGTATTCTTATTCCTACATGGGGCAGAGGGCCCCACCCTGGAGAAACTGGGTGAGGGTAAAGACAAAAGGACAACTAAACTGGAAACCACAGACTTTTGCACACAACTAGATCATTGCCAACTTTATCTGAAGCATGAATGGAATCATTTGGAGCAATAATCGTTAGACCAAAATGTGTTTTTTTTAAAAAAAAATCCTGGTTCAATAGAGCGGTAAATTTATTTATTTATTTATTTATTTACTTACTTACTTACTTACTTACTTACTTACTTACTTACTAACTAACTTACTTACTTACTTACTTACTTACTTATTTATTGGATTTGTATGCCGCCCCTCTCCGCAGACTCGGGGCGGCTAACAACAGCAATAAAACAGTATATAACAAAATCCAATACTAAAAACAGTTAAAAATCCATTATATAAAAACCAATCATACATACAGACATACCATGCATAAAATTGTAAAGGCCTAGGGGGATAGTATATCTCAGTTCCCCCATGCCTGGCGGCCGAGGTCGGTTTTAAGCAGCTTTCGAAAGGCAAGGAGGGTGGGGGCAATTCTAATCTCTCGGATCAGCTGCAATTGTCTGGAATGCTCCACCTGACTCCATTGTTGCTTCCTTAAATCACCATAGCTTTAACCTCAAACTGTCTATGGTGGACCTTACGCAATTTCTTAAGTGGTCTGTAAAAGCGGGCATGCATAAGCATACCATTGTGCCGACTGGCCCTGTCCTACTGTCCCCATTTATTCATACTTATTCCCTGTGCTCATGTTCATATTTTTACTTATACCCAAGAGTGGGTAGCAGGCAGGACGGGGTGGAATGCAGTTCCACTGGTGGAAATGAAGATGTGCATGTAGCTCCAGCTGATTGGCGGCTGTCACTTCCTGGATTACCGGTCTTGGCTTGGCTCTCCTTTTTTTCCCTGCTGCTGCTGCTGCTGCGTCTGTACTCCTTGCTTTTTTCCTCTTTCCTCCTTCCTGGCCTAGGCCGAGCTTCCCTCTCTCCCCTCCAGCCTCACGTGGCCACCTCCCATCTGAGGTGCAAGCAGAAGGCAGCATTTATGATTCTGGCAGCACCTGTTCGCCTAGTTACTAAGCCTGAGGCAGGGGGGCGACCCAGGAAGGAGAGCGCGGGAAACGTGAAGCAAATTGCCACCCCAGCGAGCGACACTGGTAAGGTTGTAAGTCAAGGACTTAACAGTTCACTTGAACGATGAAGATCGTTCAAGCCGCTCCCACCTGATCACATGGTCAGCAATCCACTCCTACCCAGTCACATGACCATTAAGCCACACCCACAAAATAAGCCACACCCCACAGTGTGGCAGTAAAATTTTTGGCTGCCCATTACTGCTTATACCTGTTATCTCATACATGTTTGATAAGCTAAATAAATAAAAGTAAATAAAAATAAACAAACTTCACAAATATCTTTGACAAAATCCATTGCTTTTACTATCATTATTTCTCCTGGTGTAAGTTAAAAGCTTACCTTCCTTTGTGATACAACTTGATGCGATCACTGGGCTGGAGCAGCTGGCCATTTTTGTACCACTTTCCTTCTACGTTCTCAGAAATCTCACACTTCAAAGAGATCTCTTTGCCGAGCCTGACGGTCTGATCTTCCAGTGGATGCAATATCTTCAGTGGCCTCACTTAAGAAATGAGGAATGAAAAACTGCTAGTTAAGTTTTATTTAGTCAGTGACACCAGACTAGATCAAGAGGAATGGGATTCCAATTTT
This sequence comes from Erythrolamprus reginae, assembly GCF_031021105.1. Taxonomy (NCBI): domain Eukaryota; kingdom Metazoa; phylum Chordata; class Lepidosauria; order Squamata; family Dipsadidae; genus Erythrolamprus; species Erythrolamprus reginae. The sequence goes on from NC_091955.1 coordinate 75,516,289, forward strand.
TTTTTTGGGGGGGTGGCGGCATTTGAGAAGATAAAAGTTTAAGTTCCCATCTCCCTTTATGTATCCGCCCTCAGAATCATAGGATAGATCACACTTAGACTGGAAAGATTCTCCTTAGGTATCTAGGTATCAAGGATAGAGGAATTTAAAAGTGATAATCTGTTGAATTAGACTCAGAACCATTCTTGCCGTACAAATGTTACATTACTTAATCTCCTATTGATATGTCAACAGGCAGGCCATCACATTTTGGATCAACTAAAGGTACCGTTCGTACCAACTTATCTTCTTCTTTTTAACAAATATTTTTCATGGGTTATTATACATTTTAAAAAGGCAAAAACAACATAAACTGAAAAACAAACAAAGTGGCAAACAATAAAGAAGGAAGAATACAATTTCCATAGTGTGATATAGGTGATAAACATCGTAAAAAGAATAGTAATGCAACAATTTGAGATTATATTTTCAATATATGGAGTTTGTACGTAGTAATTGGTCACCGCCTGGAAATCATTACCTGACTCTGCTGTTGCTTCCCCCAACCCCAAAACCTTCAACCTTACATTACCTACAATTGACCTCTCCCTTTTTCTAAGAGGTCTGTAAGGGGGGGGGGGTGAATAAGTGCACTTTTGTGCCTAATGTCCCTGTCCTACTGTCTTATTATCCTTTCTATTACTACATTCTACTTAGAAACATAGAAACATAGAAGACTGACGGCAGAAAAAGACCTCATGGTCCATCTAGTCTGCCCTTATACTATTTCCTATATTTTATCTTACAATGGATATATGTTTATCCCAGGCATGTTTAAATTCAGTTACTGTGGATTTACCAACCACGTCTGCTGGAAGTTTGTTCCAAGGATCCACTACTCTTTCAGTGAAATAATATTTTCTCACGTTGCTTTTGATCTTTCCCCCAACTAACTTCAGATTGTGTCCCCTTGTTCTTGTGTTCACTTTCCTATTAAAAACACTTCCCTCCTGAACCTTATTTAACCCTTTAACATATTTAAATGTTTCGATCACGTACCCCCTTTTCCTTCTGTCCTCCAGACTTTACAGATTGAGTTCATTAAGTCTTTCCTGATACGTTTTATGCTTAAGACCTTCCACCATTCTTGTAGCCCGTCTTTGGACCCGTTCAATTTTGTCAATATCTTTTTTGTAGGTGAGGTCTCCAGAACTGAACACAGTATTCCAAATGTGGTCTCACCAGTGCTCTATATAGCGGGATCACAATCTCCCTCTTCCTGCTTGTTATACCTCTAGCTATGCAGCCAAGCATCCTACTTGCTTTTCCTACCGCCCGACCACACTGCTCACCCATTTTGAGACTGTCAGAAATCACTACCCCTAAATCCTTCTTTTCTGAAGTATTTGCTAACACAGAACTGCCAGTGCAATACTCAGATTGAGGATTCCTTTTCCCCAAGTGCATCATTTTACATTTGGAAACATTAAACTGCAGTTTCCATTGCTTTGACCATTTATCTAGTAAAGCTAAATCATTTACCATATTGCAGACCCCTCCAGGAATATCAACCCTATTGCACACTTTAGAGTCATCGGCAAATAGGCAAACCTTCCCTACCAAACCTTCCCCTATGTCACTCACAAACATATTAAAAAGAATAGGACCCAGAACAGACCCTTGTCGCACACCGCTTGTAACCTGTCTCTGCTCAGAATACTCGCGATTAACAATAACTCTCTGATGTCTATGCTTCAGCCAGCTTGAAATCCACTGAACTATCCAGGGATTGAGTCCAAACTTCACTAATTTATCTATCAGCTCTTTATGTGGAACCGTATCAAAGGCTTTGCTGAAGTCCAGATAGGCAATATCCACGGCACCACCACTTATGTTATGTTATTTTATGTTATGTTAATATGTACTATAATACTATACTTGTTTGACAAATAAATGAATAAATAAATAAATTGTCAATAAATACTCAATATATGTAAATTAGTATAATTTGCATTTCCCCCCGTATTCTCTGTAAGTACATAAGATATAGTTAAGCTAATCCCCATAGATTTATGATGTTACCATGCAAACCTTCCACGTATACAACTAATTTGTTAACCATATTGTTCACCAATAATTTACGACTTAGCAAATTAGCATACCAATTTATCTTCAAAGCAGTCAAAGCCTATTCATGAGATGACAAGGACATGCTAATAGTAAATATTGTTTTTTAAAAAAGGATTCCTGCTAATAAACTAGAAATACAATCTTCACTCACAACCAACGCTGAGCTTGGCAGCCGATTGTCCTCCGGTTGTCATGACTGAGTAAGTTGCATTGTCCATTTTTGTTGCTTCTTCAATAATCAAAGTGTGCTTTTTACCCTCGATTTTAACTTTATATCTTGATTTACTATCAAGGGGCAACTCCACACCATTCTTAAACCTGATGAACAAGAACAACAACAATTCAAAACGTTATGATTAACTTGAAATTACTTTTGCTTTAAAAAAGGGCATGTTTTTTATATATACTGTTTTTATGAGATTATTAATTTTAAATTGTAACTAGATGGGTGGGCATTGGATTTGGTATTATGTACTGTACTGTTTTTTATTGTTGTTGTGAGCCGCCCCGAGTTTGCGGAGAGGGGCGGCATATAAATCCAATAAATCCAAATCCAAATCCAATCAAAATCTTTATTTGATTGGGAAAAAAAGCCATCTTTTAAATGAAACAAGAAAGAAAAGAAAAGGGGGGGGGGGAAGAAAAGCATGGTATAGGGATAGTGGGATGGGGGAAATTTTGACCAAGTAGGTTCAGGTATAAAGTTGCAGAGTTTAACTTAGTTTTGTTTTTTTAACGATAAGCATACTAGCATCTGTGATTATGATCAAAGATAGGTAAGCTTGTACTGTAACTGCATGGATATACAAAGGTGCATGGTATTGATCTATGTTGCACCATTTTGTGTGTGTGTGTGTTTTCGTAGATTTTCACGTTTCATTTTCGTATAGGTATGTAGGTCTTGGTGTACAGTGTTCCCTCGATTTTCGCGGGTTCGAACTTAGCAAATAGCCTATACCACGGTTTTTCAAAAAATATTAATTAAAAAATACTTCACGGTTTTTTTCCTATACCATGGTTTTTCCCACCCGATGACGTCATATGTCATCGCCAAACTAATAATTTTTGCAAATAAATAACAAAAATATAATGATTGTTAATAAATAATTATGTTTATAAATATCAGGATCACTAAGTGTCTTATTCAATGGTGAGTACCAGTAATAATGGTGAGTAAATGGTTGTTAAGGGAATGGGAAATGGTAATTTAGGGGTTTAAAGTGTTAAGGGATGGCTTGTGATACTGTCCATAGCCAAAAATAGTGTATTTACTTCCGCATCTCTACTTCGTGGAAATTCGACTTTCGCGGGCGGTCTCGGAACGCATCCCCTGCGGAAATCGAGGAAACACTGTATTCGGGTCCTTTCCCAGACATATACCAAGACCTACATATACGTATATGTATGGTTTCTGATATATATATATATCAGAAACCAGATAAGCGTGAAAATTATTTTTGGTTTTCACTTTTAGCAAAATCATAGTTCTATATAGTTGGATGGGTTATTTTGGTCATAAGACCTAATCTATCTAATGCAAGAGTTTTTACCATCATTTCCACACTGTTATTAAATTTCGCCAACTTTTTTTCAATAGCTAAATAAAACAAATTGGCATCTAGAAGGGATCTCGTATATGTGCACATTGAAGCCTTCACCTGGTATGAACCATAGAAGTTCCGTTTTCTTTATTCCCGGGAAATACTCTACATAGAGACATGCAAAATTCTTATTGCTGCATAATTCCATGTGCATTCTGGCTCTTTTGTTCTACTTTAGAAAATATAATGGTGTTTGGTTCATAACGATCCAATTCAGCTAAAGAGTCATAATCAAACTCAGGTAAAAAAAATGGGAGTGAAATTAGGTGCGACTGTCTTGATTCATTACCCCTGACATTCGTGAATTCGGGTTTAAAATGTTTATGAAAGAAAGACGTAAGTTGCCTACCATTTCACATTTGCATCATCTTCAGACACTTCAACTGGTAGTTCTATTCTGTCACCAATGTAACCACTGGTATCTTCCAAGCCTTTTGTCACTATTACTGGAGGCTCTGAAGGAAGAAAAATAAATAATATTGTAAACAAATGATCACAAAGACTCTTTTTTAAAAAATCCACTTACAACAGACCCTATAAACACCACACATAGAATAGCACACACCCTGCTAGAAAGGCGTTCCCTGAAGAGGTGCTCCAGCACGAGTCTGAAAACTCAGAAGATAAAACCTCTGGTCCCATTAATTGACCCAGATGGGATCCTATCCTGGGACACGTATATTTGCCTTCATTCGTCAAAGCCTGCAGCCAATGACAGCCATGGTGAAATGCTCTCTGATAGTTTTGCTGTTTTTTATCATCTGTGATTTACTATGGACTTTGTTATGTCTTGTTAAACTGTTGAAAGCCAATCGCTGATTGGTTAAGGCGCAGCAAGTCAAATAGACTTGCCGCCAAAATCAAATAACTGTCAAATGGTTTTCCCGCACTTTTGAAAAGTATAAATAGACGCGGCTTGAGCCGCTGTTCTCTGTTGGAGACTGTGAACTGAGCTGAACACTCCTGATCGTTCTCTGCCCCTTGCCCATGTTGTTTTTGCCATTTGACTGATTGACTGTGTGCCTGTTTTTTATATTTATTGGGACTGTTTTTATGTTTTTATGAATTTATGAATTTTAAATTGTAATTAGATTGGTGGGCATTGGATTTGTTATTATGTACTGTTTTTTATTATTGTTGTGAGCCGCCCCGAGTTTGCGGAGAGGGGTGGCATATAAATCCAATAAATCTAATCTAATCTAATCTAATAAAAGAGCTGTTATTAGCCCATGGTCTCCAGTCTCCTGATTTAACAGTGGCGACGAGGATACTCAAGAAAAAAACCACTAAGCATCAAGCAATGCTCCCTTCATGGGCAGGTTTCTGTGACTTCCCCCTCGCCCCGTCTTTACAAATGCAGAAGATGTTCTATCAGAGGAAGAAGCAACTTCCTCTGAACAATGAATAAACAAAAACAAATAGAAGAGACACCGGAGGCAGAAAAGGAGTAAGCAACTGGGAATTTTGAATAGACTAAGGAAAAGTGGGATAAAACTCCCTCTCCCTTCACTCTTTCTGATTAATTTACCTCATTCACTAATAAGATGGATGAAATGCTTCTTTTAAATAGATGCAATTCTGATTTTTACAATTCAGCAGCTCTCTGTTTCACTGAAACCAAGCTAAAGCCCTACATGGCATTGGACCAAATTGCCTCCGGAACCACCTGCTACCGCACGAATCCCAGCGACTGATAAGGTCCCACACAGTTGGCCTTCTCCGGGTCCCGTCGACTAAACAATGTCGTTTGGCGGGCCCCAGGAGAAGAGCCTTCTCTGTGGTGGCCCCGGCCCTCTGGAACCAACTCCCCCCGGAGATTAGAACTGCCCCCACCCTCCCTGTCTTTTGTAAACTACTCAAGACTCACTTATGTCGCTAGGCATGGGGGAGTTAAGATATTCCTTCCCCCTAGGCCACTACAAGTTATGCATGGTATGTTTGTGTGTATGTTTGGTTTTATAACAAGGGTTTTTAGTTGTTTTATTAATTGGATTGTTACATGTTGTTTTTTATCATTGTTGTTAGCCGCCCCGAGTCTGTGGAGAGGGGCGGCATACAAATCCAATAAATGATGATAATAATAATAAATCAGTCAATTGATGATAGCAGCCTGCATATCTCTCAAAACAATTCTATAGGGCACTGCATACCAGAACAACTAGAGACAAGGATATTTTCTCCCCGAATGCCATCACTCTGCTAAATAAGTAATTCCCACAACACTGTCAAACTACTGTATTTACTAAGACGACATTATTATTATTATTATTATCATTATTATCATTATCATTATTATTGTTATTATTATTATGTCAATACAACACAGCAAACGAGATCACTATGCTGGATTTCGCATTTCATCACCAGTCGGGTGCTTCCCAAGCACCTAAGACTGTGTGATGTAGTGGCGAATTATGTTTGGCGATCCCAATCTATTGTTGTTTATTGTTTATTATTATTATTATTATTATTATTATTATTATTATTATTATTATTATCATCATCATCCTTCCTATTACCTATCTCTTCCCACTTATGACTATAACCATGCTGCTTGTATTTTTACGAGCATATTTTACGAGCATATTGTATATTCTGTTTTTTTCTAGTTGGATTTGATTGCTTATTAGTAACCTATAACTATTACTAAGTGTTACATCTTATGATTCTAGATGAATGTATTTTTATCTCTTTTTTTCTTATGCACCAAAGACAAATCCCTTGTATGTCCAATTATGTTTCTGTTCTGTTCTATTCTATTCTATTCCTAAACAAGCCATCTCTGATATTAGGTGATTTCTCATGCTATAGCTTTCTTTGAATCAGAGAGACCAAGTTCCTATATAGCACCTGGAAAAATGAAGTTCTCGGGGATTTCAGAGGCTAGTTGGCATTACATGTTAGGGTTATACAATTGGATCTACTTTGCATTGGATTCTAAGATCCCCACCCACCCATTCAACCAGAAATAACAGCAGAACTCTGCAGAGATATATTGGATCCTCCATTTTTTAGAGCTTATTGAAATTTCCCCATTTGTCTGCAAAATGAGTGTGATTGTCTGTTAAATGGAGATAAACTTGAGTTTAAATTGTCTGTGTTTAATCTGAAATCTAACATACTTTATTGAACAGCATTGAATTGAAATTTCACTCTATTAAATAAATAGAACAAAGCTTTGAAATAACAACAATGATTCATTACTGTACCTCTAACAAACAATTCAGTAGAACATTTCTCATCTCCAGCTGTGACATGATAACGGGCATCATCTAGCAGCGAGCAGTTGTTGATAAATAGAATTCGCTCGTTACCTTTGTGTTCAAATATGTATCTATGGGGAAATGGCAGATTAAGAAAGTTGGAATTATTAGAAGATATAATGATTCTTCAGCCTTCAGATCCTAAGTGGGCACTTCACTGTAAAGTGATTGATGCAACAGGAGGTATTCAAAAACACTTATCTAATTAGGTCACTGTGTCTGGCATTCAGGTTTCTTTTTTAAACTGTAGATAGATAGATAGGCTATGTGAAGTTAGGGATCATGGTAGCAATTTGGAGGTGGATATATTTAGCCCTTTCCTTCTTGCTGTAGTCTTGACAACAATGAGGGATTTTCCCCTAATCAAAAATGATTCTCTTGTCTCTTCTCTGGCGGATATTTTTTGTACCAAATGCCTCCATGTCCACAGGTCCAGTGCTTTTTTAGCATTTGGGGCCAAGACTGATGCAAAAACAGATTAAACAATTGGCCCTAAAACTTTCATGGGGAAACATGCATTGCAAACTTCAAGAGTTCTGAACACAACAGTAGTTGAAACCCTAGCTCGGGGAAGATGGAAATAACCGTAACAGGAGCCTAGTTCCATTCCTGCACTCTTGACATATTTTCAAAAGTACAATAATAGCTGGGGCCAAGCAGCCAACATTTCTGGTAGGCCATATGGCTCATGGGGTACGTAATGGGATATAGTGCCTTTCACCTTAAGGTCATTGGTTCACATTTGTTTCAGGTCAATAATGACCAAATCTCATTGCCATCCTGCAGCTGCTCAATAGTCTGGACTTGATGTATTGAGGCCAGTTCGTTCTTAAGAGAAGTCCTGGGCTTTGGGGAAGAAAGTATTGAAAAAGATGCAGACTATATTTTGGAATTTGAAATCCTTTCACACTTGGGTCAGAAGGTTAACTTAAAGGAGGACTATATTGTCCTTTATGCCAGTGATTTTCAACCTTTTTTGAGCAGCGGCACATTTTTTACATTTACAAAATCCTGGGGCACATTGAGCGGGGGGGTGGGGGTGTAAAAAAAGTTTGGACAAAAAAATTCTCTCTCTCTCTCTTCCTCCCCTTCACTCTATTTTTTTCTCCCTCCCTCTTTCTTTCTCTCTCTCTCCATCTCTTTTTCTCTTCCTTCCTTCCTCTTTTTTTGCTCTTTCTCCCTCCCTCCCTCCCTCTATGTCTTTCTCTCTCTCCTTCCCTCCCCCTCTTTCTCTCTCTCTCTTGCGTTCTTTCTCTCTCTTGCTTTCTCTCTCTCTTGCTCTCTTTCTTTCTCTTGTTTTCTCTCTCTTGATTTCTTTCTCTCTTGTTCTTTCTCTCTCTCTCTCGCTCTTTCTCTCTTGCTTTCTTTCTCTCTCTCTTGCTTTCTTTCTCTCTTGCTTTCTCTCTCTCTTGCTTTCTCTCTCTCTCTTGCTTTCTTTCTCTCTTGCTTTCTCTCTCTCTTGCTTTCTTTCTCTCTTGCTTTCTTTCTCTCTTGCTTTCTCTCTCTTACCTTTCTTTCTCTCTTGCTTTCTCTCTCTCTTGCTTTCTTTCTCTCTTGCTTTCTTTCTCTCTTGCTTTCTCTCTCTCTCTTGCTTTCTTTCTCTCTTGCTTTCTCTCTCTCTCTTGCTTTCTTTCTCTCTTGCTTTCTTTCTCTCTGAGCTTCGCGGCACACCTGACCATATCTCGCGGCACACTGGTTGAAAAACACTGCTTTATGCCGCCTTTAATCCAATATTAAACACTGAACTAAAGGGGTTCTAGACATTCAAACTAATTCCTCAGCGGTCCTATTAACTAGATCATCTTGTTTTCTTGCTTCCTTGCTCCTAGATTTCATTGCTAATGAACAGTGATGGAGAGAGCTTCCACAAGAACAAGGAGCAGTAATCTTCGCTGAATTTTTTTTATTGACAATTTCTCTAAAACAATGTAGACTCCTTTGTTCTTTTCCAACATAAAGTGCTAAAAAACATGGAAGAACGGGATTTTTATTTTTATTTTTTATTTTTCGATTAAAACACACACAGAAAAGAAACACAAAAACATACATTTTGGATACTTATATCCCCATTTCTATCAGAAGTTCAATCGGAGATATGTACATTTTAAAATTATTTTGTTAACATTTATGCTTGCACATTTTTATTTAAACTTCAAATAAAGTTGCTTTATATCTATTGTTAATCGTTCGGGCTATATTTCTATTTAATTTCACTTCCTTTGTCATTTCTTTCTTTTAACCAATTGTAAAATTTATCCCATAATAATCCTCTAAATCCTCTTTCCCTTCTAATTTCCTTGTTAGCATGCCCGTTTCTACACAATCCATAATTTTTTAAATTATCATTCCTTCTTTTGGTATGTTTTCATTTTTCCATAGCTGGGCATAAGCTATCCTTGCCGCTATCAAAATATAAAAAAACAAGAATAGTTTTTTCCCCAAACACCATCATTCTGCTAAATAAATAATTCCCTCAGCACCATCAAACTATTTACTAAATCTGCACTACTATTTCTACTAGTTTTTTTCTCATCATTCATATCACCTATTTCCTCCCACTTATGACTTTATGACTGTAACTTGTTGCTTGAATCCTTAAGATTTTTATTAATATTGATTGTTTCCTCATTGCTTTTTTGACCCTCTATGACAATCATTAAGTGTTTTACCTCATGATTCTTGACATATGTATCTTTTTGTTTTATGTACACTGAGAGCATCTGCACCAAGACAAATTCCTTGTGTGTCCAATCACACTTGGCCAATAAAGAATAAAGATGTTTAAAAAACCTTCAATGGACCTGTCACGAGGAGTCAAAACTGATTCCAAACCAAACATAAATAAACTTAAAACTGCATAGTAAATAAATGAAGCCATGGTCCCATGTCACCAAGTTGGCTTGTCCCTAGGCCCATATATTCATGAATGACTTTTCACTAATGCCTAATAAGCAACCACGGTTACATCACCAATAGAATAGAAACATAGAAGACTGACGGCAGAAAAAGACCTCATGGTCCATCTAGTCTGCCCTTATACTATTTCCTGTATTTCATCTTACAATGGATCTATGTTTATCCCAGGCATGTTTAAATTCAGTTACTGTGGATTTACCAACCACGTCTGCTGGAAGTTTGTTCCAAGGATCTACTACTCTTTCAGTGAAATAAGAGTAAGAAAGCTTCTTTATACTTAAGTCAATGCACATACTTACTTTCCACTTGGTCGTATTTCTTGGCCATTTTTATACCACTTCAGTTCAACTGTTGGGTCAGCCAGCTCCACAGCAAACCTTACTCTACCTCCTTTGTCCACTTGATAAGCAGGGTCCAGAATCTTAGAAAAGGCTGTTGAGTGAAAAAAGATGATGGGCATTCAATTAAAAAAGAAAGCCTTTGGAAAGTAAAAGTTGACATTTAACTTCACAAAATTGAAATGAAGTGTTCTAGCTGATTATTTAAAATTATATTTTATTACAGTAGAGTTTCCACATCTGACCTGCAAATGTATTTATTTTTATTTATTTATTATTTAGATTTGTATGCCGCCCCTTTCCGCAGACTCGGGGCGGCTCACAACAAAATACAGCGCATCATAACAAATCCAAATAGCTTTAAAAACATTTAGAAATATTTAAAAGGAACCCCATTTACTAGCAAACACACACACAAACATACCATGTATAAATTAAACATGCCCGGGGGAGGTGTTTCAGTTCCCCCATGCCTGACGGCAAAGGTGGGTTTTAAGGAGTTTACGGAAGGCAGGGAGAGTAGGGGCAGTCCTAATCTCTGGGGGGAGTTGGTTCCAGAGAGTCGGGGCCGCCACAGAGAAGGCTCTTCCCCTGGGGCCCGCCAACCGACATTGTTTAGTTGACGGGACCCGGAGAAGGCCCACTCTGTGGGACCTAATCAGTCGCTGGGATTCGTGCGGCAGAAGGCGGTCTCGGAGATATTCTGGTCCAGTGCCATGAAGGGCTTTAAAGGTCATAACCAAATCTCAAGGTTAATATCAGATGGTAGCAAAGAGAAGCAAACAACCTCACTAATATCTTGTTCTCATCTGTATTTTTGCTGCTGCATGTACTACAGATGAGATAAAAATGAACTTCATCTATACACTAGGTAAATACGAACTTCCTCATGAATTAACATTTCCTCCCCCAAACTCAATTTGGACAGGGACAGGGAAGGAAGGGTCCCAATCTTAAGAGCCGGGGTGGCGCAGTGGTTAGAGTGTAGGACTTGCAGGCTACTTCAGCTAACTGCTAGCTGTAGTTCAGCAGTTCAAATCTCACTACTGGCTCACGGTTGACACAGCCTTCCATCTTTCCAAAGTGGGTATATTGAGGACCCACATTATTGGGGGCAATAGGCTGATTCTGTAAACCACTTGGAGAGGATGAAGTGGTATATACGTCTAAATGCTAATGCTAATTTTCCCAAGTTATTGTAATTGTGTACTTTGTGTACCCCGACCCTGTGGAACCAACTCCCCCCCAGAGATTAGAATTGCCCCCACCCGCCTTGCCTTTCACAAACTCCTTAAAACCCACCTCTGCCGTCAGGCATGGGAAAATTGATTCCCCTGGGCCGTTCCCGCTTTACATATGGTTTGTATGAGATGTATGATTGTTTTTTTATATTAAGGGTTTTAAACTGTTTTTAACTATTGGGTTTGTATTGTTCTGTTGCTGTGAGCCGCCCCGAATCTTCGGAGAGGGGCGGCATACAAATCTAATAAATAAATTTCAGTACCTCTTTCTACATAATTAGCTCTATTTCAAACATATGGAGTCTGGAGATCCAGTTTAACTGAATTGTGTCTAGTATGCAATGATTTGAAAACAAAGCGAAAGACTCAGAAGGCAGAATAGGGCCGCATGCTAAGATAATGATATAGCTTATCATTATCAGTATTTATGGTTTATTCTTTCATTATCAGAGAAATGTGTGGAGAAACTGTTGAGTTGTCATTGCTCGTGGAGCTGTATACTTAAACTGATAATGTACATCAGGGGTGTCAAACTCAATTCCATTGAGAGATGTGTTTGACCTTGGCAGGGACAGGTGGGTGTGGCCAGAGGGCATGGCCAAGCTCAACATCACTCGCGTCAGGTGCAACTGTGGTGGTCCAAGTGATCTGCCAGCAAAAATGGAGCTTGGGAGGGCCGCGTGTGTTTTCACTGGCAGAGACACCACCGGTCAGTCCTTCATTATTTCCATGGCAGCCCCATGGGCCAGATCTAAACACTCCATGTTTAGGCTTTGAGTTGATCTTGATATACAGGAAGACCAACTTTGTTTTATTCAGTAAAAAGCAATGGAGTTGCTTAATTAAAACCAATTAGAAACATAGAAGACTGATGGCAGAAAAAGACCTCATGGTCCATCTAGTCTGCCCTTATACTATTTCCTGTATTTTATCTTACAATAGATATATGTTTATCCCAGGCATGTTTAAATTCAGTTCCTGTGGATTTACCAACCACGTCTGCTGGAAGTTTGTTCCAAGAATCTACTATTCTTTCAGTAAAATAATATTTTCTCATGTTGCTTTTGATCTTTCCCCCAACTAACCTCAGATTGTGTCCCCTTGTTCTTGTGTTCACTTTCCTATTAAAAACACTTCCCTCCTGAACCTTATTTAACCCTTTAACATATTTAAATGTTTCAATCATGTCCCCCCCTTTTCCTTCTGTCCTCCAGACTATACAGATTGAGTTCATTAAGTCTTTCCTGATATATTTTATGCTTAAGACCTTTCACCATTCTTGTAGCCCGTCTTTGGACCCGTTCAATTTTGTCAATATCTTTTTGTAGGTGAGGTCTCCAGAATTGAACACAGTATTCCAAATGTGGTCTCACCAGCGCTCTATACAGCGGGATCACAATCTCCCTCTTCCTGCTTGTTATACCTCTAGCTATGCAGCCAAGCATCCTACTTGCTTTCCCTACCGCCTGACTGCACTATTCACCCATTTTGAGACTGTCAGAAATCACTACCCCTAAATCCTTTTCTTCTGACATTTTTGCTAACACAGAATTGCCAATACAATACTCAGATTGAGGATTCCTTTTCCCCAAGTGCATTATTTTACATTTGGAAACATTAAACTGCAGTTTCCATTGCTTTGACCATTTATCTAGTAAAGCTAAATCATTTACCATATTACAGACCCCTCCAGGAATATCAACCCTATTGCACACTTTAGAGTCATCGGCAAATAGGCAAACCTTCCCTACCAAACCTTCCCCTATGTTCTTTTCTGAAAGCTTTAAAGGAAGATTTGTGTGTGGGAGAGAGAGTGAGGGGAGATTCCTGGGGGAAGAAAGACACAACATTCCCAAGCGATTGATACCTGCACTCTTCTTCTCTTCCCGCCGAGTGCGCTTCAGACGTTTCAGCATACCCCTCAGGTCAGTAATTCCATACTGAAATGCAATCTTCTCATAGTCATTAGGATTTGCATTCTTCAAGAGTTCCCATACATCTATATCTGGCTCTTCTGGTTCCTGTTTAAATTCCCTAATCAGGAACAAAGATTTTTTAAAAAACCAAGAAAAATAAAGGGATGTGGCCCAGTTTAATGAGATCTCGTACATTTATGAATGTGGCAACTGGAAATCAAATCCAAAGAAGACTAAAGACTGAAATGCTTAGTTAGGCTTAGGAATGGGTTTGGTTATACGGTTAAAGATCTTAATAGCAGAAAGGAAGAGAATAGCAGGATGCACACTTACCCCGTGTCTTCAGTGGGCAGTATATTATAGATCTTGAATTAGCCCTTTGAATTGAAAACCTATGCATTTTCAGAAGAATGAAACTAGAAGTCTGCATTGTGCATTGTCTCAAAACTATGAGGTGTGCTAGAAATAGGAAATGTGAAGGGTCTGGGATGGACAACAAATGGATTAGTTGGATCAGGAATTAGGCATGGAAAACATCTATTAATATTTTAGTCCAAAACATAATGAGATGCCATTTAATAACCTACAAAAAGGACATTAGTTAATGATGCCCTTGATTCTAAGGACATCATTATCACAATTAGATTGCTATCCCCTGCCATATTTAGATTTTTTTTGGCAAGGATGGATTGGTGAGATCAACATGGAAGGCAGATACCTTCAAAAGAATTCTGTTTACAAATTCACTTTGAAATTAGCCTTCTACAACCTGGTTTCCCCCCCCCCCCCGCCACCTAAGAAGTTTTTGTAGATGTTCCAGAATTCCCAATTGTCATGGAGATCAAAGTCCAACACATCTGGATAACACCAGGTTAACAAAGGATGGATTTTATAACTCTTTAATTTTTAGTTTGGTACGATCCTGATATAATTGAAGAAAACTGTTTCTTAAAGAAACTGTTCTCAGATACAATACTTGCACATAGAAAAATTAACTTTCATAAGAGGAAAACGTATCCATAAGTCTCATGCTAATCTTACACTCTAATTAAGAGAGAACTGTGTTGGAATAAACAGTTCTCGAGATAAAAGTTATTAGAAAAGATTATTTTTAAAAATTGCTTCATGAAATCATTTCATATTTTAAAGATGGTAACAATGACTATAGCTGGTATAATCACACCACACTGCAGAAAAACCTTATGTTCTTTTAATATGACAACATAGTGAGTCAACACCTGTTGCAATTCTACACGATCACCTTGTCAATATATGAGAAAACTGGAAGCAGCTAATAAATATTAAGGCAATTAAATTATGGCATTAATATTTAAGATAGTGGTTTTATTTATGGCATATTTATTTATTACAATTAGAATTTGCTGAGCATGGCTATTTGATGGAATACTGCAGTATCTTTCCAAAAGTCATATCAAAATATACTGCTCAAAAAAATAAAGGGAACCCTCCAATACCACATCCTAGATCTGAATGAATGAAATATTCTCACTGAATATTTCATTTGCACAACTACTGTATTCCATTTGCACAACAGCATGTGAAATTGACTGTCAATCAGTGTTGCTTCCTAAATAGACAGTTTGATTTCATAGAAGTTTGATTTACTTGGAGTTATATGGTGTTGTTTAAGTGTTCCCTTTATTTTTTTGAGCAGTGTATAAGCATGTTGTAGAACTTCCATACATTCAAGAGACATTTTTTCATTCCAGTAGTTCGACTGTGCTTTCTAGTTATGGAAGCTACCAGGCAGCCACCTGCCACTATTAGCAGGAATCAAAATAAGGATGTGCACATTTATTTTTAATCAATAATAAGATGCATTCTGATTTTCAAATCATAGCAATCAAGCGTTTTCCAGCCTCTTCATTTAATTAAAGATGGTGCTTCTATCGGGATTTGTTCATTAGTTCAGCAGAGAGCATCTTGATGAGACCAGAATTATATTTCATAAATGAAAAGACAGGTTGGGTGAATAATAGAAGGATTTTTCATTTTTTTAAGGACCAATCTCCAGCAAGTGGTGCAGCTTTCTTCTCTCTTCCCAGAAAATACTTTATTAACCATAGTCTGGTTTTTTTTAAAAAAAGAAGTCATTAAAATATGTGTAAAACTATTTTAGTCATTTTGATTTTTAAAAAGCCCAAATCAGTAAATTCCTGCCATTAACTACTACTGGTACATTCATTACAACTAAATTTTTAAAGGTACTTAGCTTCTAATATTTATTTCTTTTTCTCCAGCAAGTGATATATATACTTAAATACATATCCAGCTGCCTTTGAAATTTAGTTGATTACATCACCACTGTTAGTTTAATCTAGAATTTGGCCACTATTTGATGCAAGGCAAAGGGTCAGATTTATCTAATGATTAGGATATTGATCGTTGATACAGACTATAATGTAATCTGACATCATGACAAGTGTGAAAGATCAAGTCGACATGTTAAGGTCCAGTTAAGCCAGGGCTGTCAATCTTGCGGCCCACGGGCCAGATGTGTCACGTGCTGGCCACGCCCATGTCCGGTTTAGCGAAGGGGGAAAAGGTCATGATACATTATGTGATGATGCCGTGACGCTGTGAATTTGATACCACTGAGTTAACTGATTGGTTGTTCCTCATGTGTATGCACAAGAAACTAGGAGTTAGATATGGATCCACTGAATTCAACAGAATTTGGACTTAGTGCGTTTGTGACTATGTAGAGATTCTACTCCCAATGTCTGCCATTCCTTCTCCTACATCAGTGATTGCGAACCTTTTTTTCCTTGAGTGCCAAAAGAGTGCCCAAATCCATAATTCAATGCCCGGGGAGGGTGAAAATACCTTCCCCTCCCGGAGGCCCTCTGGAGGCTGGAAATGGCCTGTTTCCCAACTTCTGGTGGGCCCAGTAGGCTCATGTTTCGCCCTCCCTAGGATCCAAAGGCTTCTTTGGAGCCGGGAGAGAGTAAAAATGCTCTTCCTCACCTCCCGGAGGTTCTCTGGAAGCCAAAAACGCCCTCCCAGAGCCGTTGTGTGAGCCAAAAATCATCTGGCCACCGCAAACATGCACGTTGGAGCTAAGCTTGGGCCAGATATGACTCCATGTGCCACCAGTGGCACCCGTGCCATAGATTAGCCATCACTGCCCTACATCAATCCATAAATAGATAGTCCTCTTATGTTTAGCATAAGTTTGAAGTTATAACAGCACTGAAAAAAGTGACTTACGACCAGGTTTCACACTTACAACTATTACAGCATCCCCATGATCACATGATCAAAATTCATGTGTTAGGAAAACAGCAACGCTTGAGTCATGTGGTCACCTTTTCAACCAACTTTCTTTATAGGCAAAGTCAACAGGGATTCCAACCCTGGATTCAATTTAAAACCATGTGATTGGTTAACAATGGAGTGATTTGCTTAACAACCATGGGAATAAAGGTGTAAAATCGGATGCAATTCTCTTAAAAACTGACTTGCAATTTTGGTTGTAAGTGGAGAACTGCCTGTAACTTGGCTTCTGTTCTATTGAAATCAGCAGCATTAAATTTTAAATTGATACTGATATTCCAACACTAGTGGCTTAAACTCTGCACAACGTATTGAGTAAACTTTCAGAAATTCTAAACCTCTAAAAATAGCAGTTCAAAAACCCAGTTAAATAAGTTTAGAATATTATATTTGGCATAAAACACTGAAGTTATATATTGAAAAGAATGTTGCAAGTTGACTGATAAATCAATTTTTAAAAATCAGACCATGTTTAACAATTTTTTTTAGGAAGTGAGAATAACTGCATCATTTGCTAGAGATCTGTTTAAAAAATAATTAGGTTAATAAAGCAAAACTCAGTTATGCTTAGACAGGAAGTAGATGCCTATTTCAATGCTCTTCTTGATTGTCAGTATCCTACTCTTGGAGATTGAAGTTTCATTTTTAATATTTAAGAGAAGTCCTCAGATTCACTTCAAAGCATGATTCCACTATCAACATAACAATACATTTCTACACATCAATAAAGAGACATTTATATCCATATGCAACAAGATTAATGTTATCCAAAGTCATCATTTCACACTATCACAAACTCTAATGAAAGGGTTTTCTGTGCATTAAGTTGCATCTTAGTAGGAAATCATAAAACCATAAAAGTAAAGCCAAGCGTATGAAATATACATATGGAAAGAGAAAGAAAGAATGAAGACCTGGTAGGAATTAAAATTAAATTATTAATTAAAATTAGAATTAAAACTTTTTTTAAAAAGCTTGGTTTAACTTTTAAAATAATTTATTGGAGAACAGTATCTGCTATGTTTTGGAGTCATATACTACCCGTTCCACATGTGTGTTTTTATTTAATTTTATTTAAAAGCGTTGGAATCAGTTTAGGTATACAGGAACTTCTTGATTTACAATTGTTTGTTTAGTGACTGTTCGAAGTTAACGACAATGAAAAAAGTGACTTATGACCCTTTTTTCACATTTATGACTGTTGCAGCATCCGACTGGCTCACGTTTGTGATGCTTGCAGAATCCTGAGGTCATGTGACCACCTTTTATGACTTTCTGACAAGGAAAGTCAATAGGGAAGCTAGAATCATTCAACAACTTCAATGTTACTAACTTAACAATCTCAGTGATTCACTTGACAATGTGGCAAGGAAGATGGTAAAGTGGTGAATCTTTCATTGAACAATTGTCTCATTTAGCAACAGAAATGTTGGGCTCAGTTGCAGTCATAACTCAAGGACTATCTGTAAAGTTACGGCGCTAGAATGGAAACCAGCAGGCTGTTAATTCTAGTTTTGCTAGACTTGGGCTGTGTGGCCTTGGGCCTATCACTTTCTCTTAGCCATAGGAAGGAGGCAATGGCAAGCGACTCCTGAAATCTTGTCAATAAAACTTTGGGGACTTATCCAGCCAGTCAACTTGAATGTAAAGCACAAAATAAAAGAATTTGATTTATCCACCATCCTTCTCTGAATAAACCCCAATTGCTCACAATACAATACCGTGTTTCCCCGAAAATAAGACAGTGTCTTATATTAATTTTTGCTCCCAAAGATGTGCTACGTCTTATTTTCAGGTGATGTCTTATTTTTTTCCAATGAATTGTATTCTGTATCCTGCTGCAACAAAAACGCATCCAAACACGCAGCTGCATGTTTGATGCATGTTGGATGTGTTTTAAATCTGATTGATGCAGCGTTTTGGGATGCAATTTATGGACAGCAGTGTTATATATGTTCTGTTCGGGAATGGTGCGAAATGGAACATCTCCTACATCTTACTTTCGGGGATGCCTTATATTAGGCAATTCTACGAAACCTCTCCTATATCTTACTTTTGGGGGTGACTGATTTTCGGGGAAACAGGGTAAGAACTGTGATACGCATTGGTTAGAATGTAGTACTGCAGGCTAACTCTGCCCATTGCTATGAGTTTGATTCCTTCAATCTTCACTGGCTCAAGGTTGACTCAACCTTCCACCCTTCCAAGGTGGGTAAAATGAGGACCCAGATTCTTGGGGGCAATGTGCTGGCTCTAAGCCGCCTAGTGAGGGCTGTAAAGCACTATAAAGTGGTATACAAATCCAAGTGCTCTTTCTCTTACTAATCCCATTAGAAAGAAAATAAAAGAAATGAAAGATCCTTGGTGACTCTAAACCTTTTCATTACACAAATTAGATAACATCATCAGTGCTAGTAAGGAATGGAGTTTATTCTCAATTAATTTTTTAATGGTTTGCCCTGTCAATGTTGGTAAAAATTATCTTGGAGGTTCTTTGTTTGGGCTGTTTACTTGATTTTTGATCTGAGCTGGTCACAACATTTATTTTATTGATAAAATAAATGTAGTGGGGAACTATGTTCACCACGCAAACTTGAAACGGGATCTCAGTCTTGTCAGTCTTAACTATTATTGTTCTTGTAGTCTGTTGTAGCAGAATAGAGTGTGGAAAATCAAAACCATATAGAACTATAAAAATACAAGTGCCTGAACACTTGTTTGTGTTGTTAATCATATCACAGGATTTTAAGTACAGCTGACAGCTTCTTGGATTATTCTAATTTTTTTAAAAAAATATTTCCATGTGTCTCGTTTTATAACACCTTCTCAAATTCCAGAGAGATGCTTATGTTTAGAGTCACCCTATGAAAACATGTACAGTTATTATACAAAATGATTAGTAAATCGTTTTGTAGCATTCTAGCAGAAAACAGGGTAAGAAAAGTTTTCTTCTGTGGTCTGTATGCTTAGAAAATGAATTCTCCAGGTCAGTTTAATTTTCTTTAAAATAAAAATTCCATACCAGGATCATTTGTTTGAATTTCTCCTCTCCATATAGGAAGGAAAAAGCATGCCAGACAAAACACAAAAAACCTTCATCTTATGTTATACTTCAATTTATCTGAGATACTTCAATGTAATTATTAAAGCATAATAATAATTACAGTTGAATAATTTCTTCAACTGTAAGAAATAGCATTATATCCTAGGACAGTGATGACGAACATATGGCAAGGGTGCCAAAGGTGACACGCGGAGCCATATCTGCTGGCGTATAAGCTATTGCCCTAATTCAGCTCCAATGTGCATGTGCATGCCAGCCAGTTGATTTTCGGCTCACATGGAGGCTATGGAAGGGCATTTTCGGCTTACAGAGGGCCTCTGGGGGAACAGGGGAGGACATTTTTGCCCTCTCCAGGCTCCAATGCCTGAGGAGGGTGAAAAATGGGTTACCGGGCCCACCAGAAGTTGGGAAACGGGCCATTTCTGGCCTCCAGAGCCATCCAGGGGAAGAGAGAGGCCGTTTTCACCCTCCCCAGGCATTGAATTATGGGTATGGGCACTTGTACATGCACAATAGTGCACGCCCGTGCACTTTCGGCACCCATGGGAAAAAAGGTTCGCCATCACTGTCCTAGGATTTAACTCATTTCTTGTCAATGTGCTGACTTAAATTTAAACATGCGTTGTTCTTTTGAGAACTCAGCTTTTATAAAATAAAGGAAAACCTGTAACATTTTCTGAATGTATTAACTCTACACCTGACAGTTGCTATGCACGAACTTAACCATTTTGAATAAACATTGCTCCATTGCTTGGTTCTCACCTACGTTTCAGGAGACCACTAAAGTCAAGTTCTCCTGCATCCTCTTGTCCTTCACCACTGTTATTAATAAACAAACAAACAAACAAAAACAAACAAACAAACAAAAAAAGATCAAGTCTTCATTTAATATGCAGAAAGTCAAACAATACATATTGCATATATCCTAGCTGCCCTACCAATGCAATATATATGCCGACACACAAGAAAAAAACTATTATGTCAACACAAACTTGTATTCTTTTTCACAGGATTTACACTTTCTGCAACAAGCACTTGTGAAACATGAACACAAAGATTTGCATTGCTCCAGGTTATACCTGTTTCAGGCAAATTCTTGTAAGTAGAATCATAAATTTGCCCCCAATTTGTGTTATATGTTTGTGTAACACAAACGTGTTTTTAAGGTGAGTTAGCACACAGGGCTTTTAACAGCTTCCAGTGTGCGTACCTAAAAATGCATCGATGAATAAAATAAAGGGCTTATGTTGAACTCTGCTTTAAGTATTAATCAAATACTTGCATTGTTATTCGCGCTGTACAAAACAATGCAAAATTGTACAAAATGAATTAAGTTTCTTTTTAGACTAGTTAGCAAGGAGAATCTGAGAAGCTGAGATCCTACCTCACATGCATAACATGTTGCATGATTGTAAAAATGGGAAGCCATAGCGAAAGATAGTTAAAAATAGACAAATGCATGTTTAGAACATATTGAGCATGAACACTATCACTGAAATATTTATAAATAGAGTTTAATGTGTTTTGCTTCTCTAAGGATTGCCTTGGCACTGAATTCAACAGCTTGAAACCAGGCTTGCCTGCTTAGGCAATAACTGGGAAAATATGTAAACCAGTGTATATCGGTAATTTTTAAAAAAGTGGCAGGGGGAGAGCTAGGTTGTTTTGTTGTCTGTGTGTGAATAGGGAATTATCTCTTCCTATTGCATGGCTACGGGAGAAGAAACGCTTTATATTCTCTTCCCTTAAATACAGCGATACCTTGTCTTACAAACTTAATTGGGTCCGGGACGAGGTTCTTAAGGTGAAAAGTTTGTAAGACGAAACAATGTTTCCCATAGAAATCAATGGAAAAGCTATTAATGCGTGGAAGCCCAAAATTCACCCCTTTTGCCAACCGAAGCACCCGTTTTGGCGCTGCTGGGATTCCCCTGAGGCTCACCTCCATGGGAAACCCCACCTCCAGACTTCCGTGTTTTTGCAATGCTGCAGGGGAATCCCAGCAGCGCAAAAACAAGCGCTTTGCTGGCAACGGAAGTCCAGAGGTGCGGTTTCCCAATGAAAGGAGCATCAGTGAAATTGCAGCATCGTAAAAACACGGAAGTCCTCGAAACCTCACCTCTGGACTTCCGTGTTTTTTGTGATGCTGTGATTTCGCTAAGGCTCCCCACATTGGGAAACCCCACCTCCGGACTTCCGTTGTCAGCGAAGTGCCCATTTTTGCGCTGCTGGGATTTCCCTGCAGCATCGCAAAAACGTGGAAGTCTGGAGGTGGTGTTTCCCATGGAGGGGAGCCTCAGGGGAATCCCAGCAGCACAAAAATGGGCACTTCGCTGGCAACAGAAGTCCGGGCGTCGGCTTGGGTTTGTATGGTGAAAATAGTTTGTAAGAAGAGGCAAAAAATCTTAAACCCCGGGTTTGTATCTCAAAAAGTTTGTATGACGAGGCGTTTGTAAGACGAGGTATCACTGTGTATTTATTCAACCTATACATTGAATGCGTATTAAGACAGCTGGATTGGAAAAAGTTGAGCGTGGTTTTAAAACTGGAGGAAGAAACATCAATCTACATTTTACTAATGAGACTATTCAGATAGCTGAAAATGCAAGGGATTGGCAAGCTCTAGCAATAAAAACCACCATGAAAACATAGTAATTACATTTAAAGAAGACCAAACTAAAGACAACAGGTACAACAGCCATATTTAGAATTGACAGAGAAGATATTGAAGTGGGAGATAGCATCTTCTTTTAGGATCAAACATCAATAGTAAAAGAATAAGAAGTCAAGAAATAAACACAGACTGGTACTTGGCAGAATAACTATAAAGATCATGGAGGAGGCATTCAGATGCCAGGATATGTCTAAGTCTACAAAAATCAGAATAATTCAGGCAGTGGGTATTCACCGTGACCTACTATGGAAGTGAAGTTGGACTTTGAAGAAGAGGCATAGAAAAAGTGTTGACACTTTTGAGATCTGGTGTTGAAGAAAACTCTTGAGAATACCATGGATAATCTCAAAACAAACAAATAGATCAACCCAAAACTTGAGATGCAAATGACCAGGATCTTCTACTTTACATGAAGACTTAGCTCTCTGGAGGAGGCTCTAATGCTGGGGAAGTGAAAGGAAAAGGAAGAGGAAACCCAATGATAAAGTAGGTGGGCTCAATAGCAACTGCAATGGGAACATCATTGGAAGATCCGAAAGACCAGGTGAGCGACAAATTGTCAAGGAGAAAATGTATTTATGTGGTTGCTAAAAGTCAACATTGACTTGATAGCATATAATCAATCAATCAATCAATCAACCAACCAGCCACACAGCTAAAACATTCTATTCCCTTGCACTAATGTACATGCAACCTGCATTTATTCTGTTATCTGTTTATTTCTCTTCCACCACATCGATTGCAACATCAAATTTCAAAGTCACCAGAAATAATACTAGATGGAGAACAAAATTAAGTAGACGTATCTTTTTTTTAAAAAAAAAAAATGACATCACAATTGGTAGTTTCTTGAAACAGAATTTTATATTTCTGCTTATTTAAAAGAATATTAGAAAAAGTTAATATGGCATTGATTATTTTTTTTTTGCTGGGTATAAAATCTTTTTTAAAACTTTATAAAAGCCTTCTTTTGCCCTCTTAAAAACAATTGACAATCAGTTCTGTGAGATTGTTTAGATCAGAAAACAGTTTCCACAAGAGAACTAGAACCATGCTTTCTTGTGATAGGCTATGTTCAAAGAATATATATATAAGTCTGATTGTGTTTTCCCTTCCCTCAAAAGGAGTCAGGGAGGAGCCAGGCTGAGTCTATTCTTGATACATCACTTTCTCCTTTCTAGGGTTCAAGGCCTGCATCTAAACTTTCTTTTTTTGTAAGGTTTCAGAATATTTTCTCCAAAGTCACCTTGTCAGATCCTTACAATTCTTATCTTAGAACCTGAATATTGGCCGGTAAAATAAATAGAGAAGTTTCAAGTTCATGTAGAATCAAATGCTTCCTTCTGATCAGTGAAGGGCTGCAAAAAAATTTACGACTACATTGTGGGTGTGGCTTAATGGTCATGTAACTGGGTAGGAGTGGCTTGCTGGCCATGTGACCAGGTGGGAGTGGCTTGACAATCATGAGACCAGGGTGGCTTAAAGGTCATGTGACTGGATGGGAGTGGCTTAGTGATCAAGATAAGCTTTCAAATAGGTGCTTGGACTCTTTTTCAGTTGATTAAGTCACATTATTTGAATAGCCACAAAAAGGACAAATGGTAGACAGCATTGTTTGTTGAGGAGCACAGTAACATTTTAGGGTTCAGCATGATAACAGATTAGGCAAGTAGCTCAATTTTCTTTAATTGCTATGAAAGTTCAGTTCTAGATAATGATGAAAATGATTACAGGGTTTATGGATAAAACATACTATTTAATTATTTCCTATTTTAGAAGTAATTAAGGATCATATTAAGGTACTAGAGAAGGAAGGACAATAAAAAAAAATCTATTAAGTATTCAATAAATAGTGCATAAACTTACTACCACCCAGGGATGAGGGGAGCAGCCCATTACTGCTTCTGATTCAGTGGAGGAACCAGGAGGTCTTCATGGAGTTGTATAGAATGGAGTTGTAGTCAACAAAGGATTCAGCTGCTCAAATTTATTTAATAATGAGAGATTCGTAGTTAAATACCTGAGAACCAGTTTGGAATAGTGGGGAAGTCATGAGGCTAGAAACCAGAAGGTTGTGAGTTCGAGTCCTGCCTTTAGGCACAAAGGCAACTGAAAGACCTTGGGCCAGTAACTTTCTCTCAGTTCCAAGAAAGAAGCAACGGCAAGTAACTTTGGGAAAAAATGGCTAAGAAAAGTGCAGGGACTTGACTAGGCAGTTTCCAAGAATCAGATATGACTGAATGGAAGGGGGAAAATGGTCCAAAAGTACCGTATTTTTCAGAGTATAAGACGCACCTTAATTTTGCTGGAGGAAAATAGGGGGAAAAATCTACCTATCAGGTTTTCATGTGGCTAGCGTCCTTTGTCTGTTCAGTTTCAACATATTATTTTATCCCCTGCTTAGGGCTGAGAAAGCCTGCAAAAATTTAGGGAAGGAAAAAACCTTCATAGGGAATAAGAAGCTGGGAAGATCATTAGCACCTAGTTAGGGCTGGGGGGGGGGGGAACGCTTTGAAAAAGCTACATTTGAAGTATAAGATGCACACAAATTTTCAGTCTCTTTTAGGGAGGAAAGAGGTATGTCTAACACTCCAAAAAATACGGCAACAACATTTTTGAAAAACTGTAAAATACAGTACTATATTAAAAAATCTAATCAGGTTTTTTAAGGAACAAAGATTAGCTTGTTCAAATATTCATGGTCTTTAGCTCTCCCTTTCTCCTCTATTCTTCTATCCTCTATTCTTCTACTCTATTCCTCCTTAGCTTTACCAGGGCGTTTGCCCAGGTTCGCCTGGTGTACCAGTTGCGGCCCTATTTGGACCGGGAGTCACTGCTCACAGTCACTCATGCCCTCATCACCTCGAGGCTCAACTACTGTAATGCTCTCTATATGGGGCTACCTTTGAAGAGTGTTCGGAAACTTCAGGTCGTGCAGAATGCAGCTGCGAGAGCAATCATGGGCTTTCCCAAATATGCCCATGTTACACCAACACTCCGCAGTCAGCATTGGTTGCCGATCAGTTTCCGGTCACAATTCAAAGTGTTGGTTATGACCTATAAAGCCCTTCATGGCACCGGACCAGATTATCTCAGGGACCGCCTTCTGCTGCACGAATCCCAGCAACCAGTTAGGTCCCACAGAGTGGGTCTTCTCTGGGTCCCATCAACTAAACAATGTCGCTTGGCGGGACCCAGGAGAAGAGCCTTCTCTGTGGCAGCCCCGGCTCTCTGGAACCAACTCCCCCAGAGATTAGAATTGCCCCCACCCTCCTTGCCTTTCATAAGCTTCTTAAAACCCACCTCTGCCGCCAGGCATGGGGGAACTGAGATACTCTTTCCCCCTAGGCCTTTACAATTTCATGCATGGTATGTCTGTATGTATGTTTGGTTTTATAATAAGGGTTTTTAACTGTTTTAATATTGGATTGTTATATGCTGTTTTTATTACTGTTGTTAGCCGCCCCGAGTCTACGGAGTGGGGCGGCATACAAATCTAACAAATCCAATAAATAAATATAGCTTGTATTTAATTGCAATTTTAATGTGATTTTATACATAAAAATAATATGTCTTTGTGGCAATAGATTTTTAAAAAGCTATTAAGTCTAAATAATTCTAAGGCATGTGGTGCCCTACATATGGTGCATCTAAGTGGTCTTAAACCATAAAAGATCATTTTACAAATCAGAGTCTCAATTGTTTTTTACTTCACATTTAGTCAAGCTGCCTGTAAGGTTAAATCTCACAGTCTGTTCTAACTCGTAACAGGTGGTCGGGTTCTGAAGCAAAGTCACTTCTCTCAACTGCTTCTTAAGTGAAGGTGTAAGGAAATATAAGTTCCACAACTGATTTACACTCTTGTCGCCAGTTCCTTTTTCTTTAATATGTCAAAGTGATCTGTCCATGTAGGTAAGACTGGTCAAAGGAGACCATATCAAATTAGTTGGCAGAAAAAATGGATCCTCCTTATCTTCTTGACTAAGTAGCAACCTGTGTAAATATACCATTGGAGGCTACTGTAGGAAGTGAAAGGAAAGTGGATTATAGGACTTTTCTATATCGGGAGCAGATCCCCTAAATTTCTCGCCCTAAATCTAAAAAAGTTGTGGAACTCACAATCAGATAATTACAGAAGGAGCTAGGAACATTTTAAGCTCTGACATATTACTACACATTCTGTTTGATCTGATCTTATAGATCATGTTTTTCAATTGTTTTGTGAAGAATTGGAAGTTGCTTAATATGTTGGACCAATTTTGGAACAAAAAAAATAAGGTAAAGAGTTTTGTAGGGAACAATCAAAGTAGTCGGTCGTTTTAGATTTGTTTGAACCTATTTCCTGCAAAGGGGATTTAAAGATAGTGTACCTTGTGTGACGTTTTCAATTACTATTACTGAAGATGTTTCCAAGATCACTTAAAATTACCTTCTTTTGAATGCAGACCGGATATCTATTGATGGTGTAGACACCGATTCTAAAAAAATAAATAAAAAATTAAAGTTTTCATTTTTGAAATTTCTCAAGGGTTAAATTTAGGCAGAGCATTACTGTGCGACATATGGCATTTATTTGATTTAGAATGTGATATGGTCACATTCATGTAAATGTAGGTGAACAGAATCCTATTGGCAAATGACAAAAGGATCCAACCCTCGGCAGTATTATAAACCTCTTTGCAGCATAATTCATTATTCAGAACAGTTTAACCTGAAATGATAAATATTAAAAATAATAAAAGAGTTCCTTCCTAAAATGAAAGCAATTTTGAAAGCCTGAATCTGCAATTTAATCAAATATAATAATCAAGGAAATTATATATGAAAGAGAGGAAGAAAATGAATATCAGCGTGGTCTACTAATTAAAGTGCAAGACTATGAGTAAAGAGACGTAAGTTGGAATTTTTGGTAGGCATAGAAGCCATCCAGGTGATTTGGGGGTCAGTTATTCTCTCTCAGCCTTAGAATGTGGAGTTAAAAAAACAACAACTACTAGCCTGCCCTGCAGTTGCATGATATAATATGAAGACCCGGATTGTGGGGGCAATATTATGATGATGATGATGATTACGATGATTATGATTATGATGTCAATACAGCACAGCAAACGAGATCACTATGCTGGATTTCGTGATCTCGTTTGCTGTGTTGTATTGACATAATAATAATAATAATAATAATAATAATAATAGTAATAATAGTAATAGTAATAACAATAATAGTAATAACAATAATAGTAATAGTTATTATTATTATGTCAGTACAACACAGCAAACAAGATCACTATGCTGGATTTCGTATTTCATCACCAGTCGGGTGCTTCCCAAGCACCTAGGACTGCGTGATGTAGCAGCGAATTATGTTTGCTGATCCCAGTAAAATGGCCTTTTGCAATTGACAGATGGAGATTTTGTCAATTACAATGGTTTTCAAATGTCTGCTGAGATCCTTTGGCACTGTGCCCAGCGTGCCAAGTATCACTGGGACCACTTTCACGGGCTTATGCCAGAGTCGTTGCAGTTCGATTTTTAGATCTTCGTATTTCACTAATTTCTCTAGCTGCTTCTCCTCAACTCTGCTGTCTCCTGGGATTGCAATGTCGATGATCCATACTTTCTTTTTCTCCACGATCACAATGTCTGGTGTGTTATGCTTCAGAATTCGGTCAGTCTGAAGTCGGAAGTCCCACAGTAGTTTTGCTTGCTCATTTTCGACCACTTTTTCGGGCTTATGATCCCACCAGTTCTTTGCCACTGGTAAATGGTAGTTCCAGCACAAGTTCCAGTGGATCATCTGTGCCACAGCATCATGTTTATGCTTGTAGTCAGTCTGTGCGATCTTTTTGTAGCAGCTGAGTATGTGATCGATTGTTTCATCTGTTTCTTTACAGAGTCTGCACTTTGGATCGTCTGTTGATTTTTCAATTCTGGCTTTGACAGTATTTGTTCTAATGGCCTGTTCTTGTGCCGCCAGTATTAGACCTTCTGTCTCCTTTTTGAGTGTTCCACTGGTAAGCCATGACCAGGTCTTTTCTTTATCCACTTTGCCTTCAATCTTCTCCGAGAACTGCCCATGCAATGCTTTGTTCTGCCAACTGTCCATACGACATTGAATTACAGTTTTTCTGTACTGGTCCTTAGTTTGCTTCACCTTGTGAAGCTTCCTATTGTTGACCTCCATCAACGCTGACTCTTTGCTCCCCTTCACATAGTCAGCTAATGCATGCTTCTCTTCTTCCACTGTCTGCTTCACTTGCATCATCATCATCATCATCATCATCATTATTATTATTTAGATTTGTATGCCTCCCTGAGTCTAAGTAGAAGGGCGGCATTAAAAAAAAATCAAATAAATAAATAAATATAATCAATAGTTTTCAGAAAGCAAACAAGGTTGTAAAAAGGGACAAAAATCACTTAACAATTGTTTCACTTAGCAACAGAAATTTTGGGCCCAATAGTGGTCCTAGGTCAAGGACTAACTGTATATTTTGGAAACAGTTACAGTTGTTTTCTAAAGATGATGAATTTTTAAATAACCAGAAACACAATGATATAAAAATAGAAGGGATAGAACCCGTCGCGCCTAAATTACATCATCAGTGTGCTGCTACCAGAGTGCCCACACTGTACTGTACCGGTAGGAACCCACCCCTGGCTTGAAGGTCCTGACCTTGGAAATCTGATAGATTTGTGTTCTTAGGGTGAACATCTCTGTGTGTGTCCTGGAAGTCTTGGATACTGGACTTCCAAGTATCCAAGTCTTGTATATTTGGAAGGCTTGGTTAGATGTTATTGACAGCCATATGGTTAGCAAAATTCCAGGAGTTGTGGCGTACTGAGATCTAAATCCTTTGATCTTGGATGGACTCAATTTAATCCATAAATAAATTATATGC